>NC_064843.1:65973602-66291816 GCF_024166365.1 Elephas maximus indicus
TCTAACTCATAGCGACCCTAAAGGACAGTACAGCTGCCCCACAGGGTTTCCAAGGAGCACCTGGTGGATTTGAACTGCTGAACTTCTGATTAGCAGCTGTAGCTTTTAACCACTATGCCACCAGTGTTTCCAGACTAGTAAAAAAAAATTTTTTTCTTTTTTTTTTTTTAAGAAGCTATAAATATGAAAAAGAGCTGTATCCCTGATGCAGAAAGCATGACCCGGGTACAAGATATAAAGCACAGTAGTCAGCAATGACCAGGAAAAAGGCCACAGCTAAGAATTCTGTTGGATTGGGCAGAGGAGTGGCAGCAGAGGTGTCAGAGAAGAGATCAGGCCCAGAAAAAACACAGGTTTTTGAGGGCTTCTTGGCGAGACCTGAGACGGTGGTGCATTCATTAGGACACAGAAGCTTTATATCAGCAAACACTCCCAGACCTGGGCGTAAAAGAGCTGTAACATTCTGAGAGCTGTGGATCAGCAGTGATGGTGCCAGAAACGGTGGAGACAACCAGTGGGCCCAGATGATGGCAGCAGAGTGGAGTAGAGCAGAACTTGGGCACCCTGAGCAAGGCGCTGCCCACAGCTTTGGTGTCCAAGCAGTGGGCTGCCCAAGAGCAGTTCTGCTCCAAAAGCTATTGTGATGCTGGCCTAGAACTGGGGTCAGACTAGAACTGTCCTGGCAGAAGCCAGGAACCCACCGAGAGGAGTGGCCAAATAATCGGAGTCCACTGAGAGGCATCGTAGAATTTCTTGTTTCAGAATTTTGATTGGTGAGAGTGTACATCTGCTCTTGAGAGGGTAAATGAGTCCCCTTTTGAGGTATTGAAGCTTCATGTTGGGCCCCCTCCCAGATCTCACCCTCTTCATCCTTTGTTTATATCCTTATCTGTTATACTAAAGTTGATATCAGAGGTATGTTGTTTCTCTGAGTTTTGTGGACATTGCAATAAATTTTTGAACCCAGTAGAGAGAGAGACAATGCCATGGGATGGCTGGTATCAGAAGTAATAGGGAAGTTGGAACCATCTTGATGCTGATTCTTACAGTCAAAGTTAGTGATAAAGTTGTAAAAAAAAAGTTTCCTAAAAAAAAAAAAAAAAAAAACTTTACTACCCGATCTTGGCTCCACCAAATGTTAGGCATATTTGGGTTGATACAATGGCTATCTCTATTATATAAATGCTATACTAAATGCAGATGCTTAGGCAGAGATGGTCATCTTTCTGTAAGGGAGCCATAGCCAAAGGCCAGAGGTGGCTTGTACAAAAAAAAAAAAAAAAAAGAGGCTGAACTTTGTCCCTGGTTCCTGAGAGATAACCTCTAAAGCCTTAGAATTTCCTGTATGATTAAAGTGCCTTTGTTATTTGTGGTGGATCCTTGGACCATATCTGATATTTTATGTTGATGAGATGACTTGGGATGGGGGCTGGCCATGCCAGAAAGACAAACCATGTGATTAGAGGCTTGGCACTTTGAGATACTGATATCATCTGGACCCTTAGGAAGGGGATGGGAGCTGGAGATTGAATTTAATCACATGGTCAATGATTCAATTAAACTTGCCTGCATAATAAAACTAATAAAATCTCTCAACACCTAGGCTCAAGTGAGCTTCCCTGATTGACAATATTTTTCATATTGTCACATGTTGATGTGCCAGGAGGGTGACTGGTCCCAGAGGACAATGGATACTCTGCATTTGGGACCCTCCCAGACCTCGCCCTATGCATCTGTTTGCCTGGTTCTGATTTGTACCATTGTGCTACAATAAAACTGTAATTAAAAGTATGGCACTTTACTGAGTTCTGTGAATCATTCTAGCGATTATTGAACATGAGGGGATAGTGGGAACCCCTGAATTTGTAGCCATCAGGTCAGAAGTGAGAGGGACCTGGGGACCCCTGAGATCATGGTTGGTGTCCTGAGGGGTTACTGGAGAATCCCAAATTTGTAACCAGCAAATCAGAAATGAGAGTGGCCTGGGGACCCTGAAGCTTGTGACTGGCGTCTGAAGTGAGGGCATTCTCTAGAGGGCTGAACCTTTAAGCTGGAAAGTTTGGCTCAACATGAGGCAGATGGTGTCAGAATGCATTACACCCTGGATCTCAACCCACAATCCTAGTGGAAGAGATTATAGCGCTACTCTTGGTAGCTGATAGAACCCACAAAGTGAAAATCAGTAGATATAGAAAACAACTCAAGAATCCATGAAACAAATTTGCTCTTTAATTTATGTAGAACATTCACCCAAGAATGCAGAGTGGGTCGTTTGTGAGCTAGGAGGGTCACATCAAAATCGACCATATTCTGACCCATAAAGCAAATCTCAACAAACATCAAAGAATTGATATCACAGAGTATGTTTTCTGGCCATAGTAAAATTTAGGTAGAAACTAAGAAGAAAAAGTTATCTAGAAACTCCCCTAAATGTTTGCAAATTCAGCAATACATCTCTAAATAACACATGGACTAGAGAAGTAAACCCAATGGTTATTAGGATATAGTTCTGGGATAAACGCTTACAACCATACTTTGTAACAAATGTGGGGATGCTCCTGACGTCAGTCTGAGAGGAGCACGCAGAGTTGCGTATGCTAGGGCAGGGGCAGGAGGGCAAACAGTGACCTCAGTCTTTAGCTCAAGAAACCAGACAAAGAAATGCAAATTGAACTCAGAAAAGAAAAAAAAAAGATCCTAACAAAACTTCAGAAATGGGTAAAATAGAAAACAAAGACATAATAGGGAGGATCATGAAGGTCAAAAGTTGCTTTTTTGAAAAGTCTAATAGACTTGCTACTCTCGGCAAGAGAGATACAGAAATGGAGTAGGCAGTCATAAGCCACATCAGGAGTGAAGAGGGGGCCTCATTACCAATCCTGCAAATCTCAAAGAGGGCCATGAGATATTATAATTAACCAAGGCTAGGAATGATGAAGATAGGCAAGGATTGGTGCCTGTAGCTTCTAGGGAGGGAACAATCGATGAGGTGGGTGGCCCACCGTTTCTTAGAGCCCAGACTCGGTCAGCCACCAATTGATGCTTGACAAATCAAGAGGGTGTCCACTATCTTGCACACACATCATCAATTCCTGTCCTCAAGGCCATGGCCCAGGCCCACACCCGATCTGAGATCATGTTTGCCCAGGTGCTCAATGCCCAGAGCCCAGGTTGGAGGTGGTTACCGTGCAGAGTGCATCCTCACACACTTGGGTGGCTCTCACAGTCCCTGGCACTCTTACTCCCCTCAGCCCCTTCACTTCCCAGCAGCTTCCCTGGGAAGGAGACTGGGCAGAGGTTGTTCCCCCACCCCTCCGCCCCCGGTTGTCCGTGAAGAGTCTGACTGAGGCCTTGGGCTGCAGCTAAGATTACAGGCAGACCTGGCTCTTCTCCCAGGAATCCAGGCCCACCATGTCTCCTATGAGTTTCTGAGAGTCTGCCCATCCTTGGCTGCACTGCTGTGGGCACAGCCTCTACTCCCAGGCCCCAGGAGGGACAGCCCTGAAGATGTACAGCAAACAGAGTGTGTTTAATGTGTGTCCGTGAGACCAAGGCCACTTGCTGTGCTGTTGACAACAGGAGGGCCAGGTGGGGGAGTAGGGCAGAGGAGTTGGACAGAGGTGTCAGTTGGAGAGAGGAGGTGACTAGTTCAGGGCCTCTGCTGGGCGGGATGTGTGGGATCTGAGCTGTGAAGGACGCTGTCAGCAGCAGCTTCCTTCCCTCCTCCCTCCCATCTGGCCCCTGTTGGCCAGTGTGTCCCCAGTCCCCCCCCCCCGTGCTGATACTGAGGACAGCCATGCTCCGGAAGGTGACTCTGTTTCTGGTGCTCGTGGTGCTGGGGATGCAAGTCTGGAGTATCCGTTATGAGTTTGAGGACGTCAGTAAGAACCTGAGCTACTTCCTCATGTCAATGGAGTTTGCCATATTTCGGTACAATGAGGACAACATAGATGAGTATGCCTATAAGTTACTGCGGGTTCGGCGGAGCCAGGGCAAGGTGCGTACGAGGGCCTGTCCCCTGCTCTCCCATTCGCCCTGGACCAGACCTGGGGCTGGGGAAGCCTTGGTGTGCAGAAAAGAGCCATTGCTTTTTTTTTAATTTGGTAAATATTTAAAAATTACTAGGTATCAACAGAAATGCTTCACATTTTTGGTTCGTTTCCTTTAAAGAATGGAGCCCTTCCTTGAGCAACAGGGTAGAAGGACAGAGAGAAACATAAGGAAAATATTTTATTTTTTTCCATTGCCAATGAGTTGATTCGACTCATAGTGACCCTACAGGACAGGGTAGAACTGCCCCATAGTGTTTCCGAGGAGTGGCTGGTGGATTCGAGCTGTTGATCTTTTGGTTTTAGCAGCCAAATGCTTAACTGCCGTGCCATCAGGGCTCTAAGGAAAACGTGGAGGTCAGAAATTCTGCTACAGAGTGAGATGGAGGAGCAGAGAGCTGATACTGAGATGACTGAGAGGGGTGAGGATGGCAGAGGTAGGTCAGAAGCTGAAAAGAAAAATCCAGAAGAAAAGACGGGCACAGAGATGCACCACGGGCTCGGGGGCTGGCACACCCGAGTAATGACCTGCTGCCCAGCTGAGCTGTGACACACAATGCTGGGCCTGAATGACATGAGTCATGGCTGAGATGACCTTCATTTGTGACATCTGCAGACATTTATGGAGCGGCTGCCACGTGTGGGGCCTGTGCAGGAAGCAGCAGGACCATAGACAGGAGGGGATGAGCAAGCACCCAAAGCTGCAAGTGATATAGTAGCAGGCATGGTAAACGCAGTCATGGCCGAGGGGCCTACTTGTGGGGGGTGAGTTGTGCTGAAAGGGCTGGCTCTTCAGATGGTGACCAGGGAGACCTCTTCAGGAGGGGCAGGACTGAAGGATCCAGCAGAGGAAGGGCTGGGGAAGAGAAAGACAGATAGCCCTGTAAGGCCCCGAGACTGGGGCCAGCCAGGTGTGCTTGGGGCACAGGTGGAGGTCTCGGCTCCTGTGTCCCAGGCAAGGAAGTCCTGAAACGCAGGGGTGGAGGATGTGGATACCTAGAGTTTTCCAGTCCCTGGTAAGGAGTTGGGGTTTTGTCCTCAGTGTAATGGGAGGAAGTGGAGGGATGACTTAGGGCAATGACAGTCTGAATCCTGCATCAGCAAGCATCTCTGGTGCTGGTGCACAGTGGCCACTGAAGCTTGGGGAAGCTTGACACAGGTGGGTGAGGACAGCCCTTCAGGACAGGTGAGTGAGGATAGTCTCTGAGACAAGGGTGGTGGCTGGAAGGTGGCTGATTTTACTTGGAGACAGAGCCAGCACTAATGGCTGATGTGGATATGAGAGAAGACGGGTGTTCAGGGTGTTCCCTCCCACCCCCCGTACTTGCCATGAGCCATAAGTGATTCTCCCAGCTGAGAAGATGGCAGCTGGAGGAAGCAAAGAGGAGGGAGAACAGAAGAGTCTAGGCAGAACTAATCACATTCATTACCCCTGATGCATGGCCACGGAGGCAGTGGATTACAAAGCCTGAGGGGAGGGAGGGGCTGGACCTGATAGACGCTTAGGAGTCATTGGCATCTGGTTATATGAAGCTTTCCCGCTGATATTTATTCTTTCTGGCTTACCTTGAGTGGAATCATGATGGTAGTCCACCCTGGGACAGGAATTTTGTCCATTGCAAAAGATCTGCCCCTGAATGAGAAGCCCTAGGTCAGTGTGCTGTCAGCAGGGACTCTGACATCAAGAGTCCTACATTTGCAACAAACTTCTGGAAGAGGGTCCATGTAACCTCCCTCCCCACACAGAGCACATCAGCTTTCCTCATGTCTCCCACACCTTTGATGGTGGCCTCTCCTTTAGGTTGATCCCCAGCCTGGGCCCTGGCTGGCCCACAGGAACCCTCAGCCACAAATGACTCCACTGTTGCTGCCCCTGCCTCTGCCCCAGTCGTAACTCAGAGTCTGGGTGGCCTGCAAGGAGGGAAGAGCACATGTGAATGAGCATGTGTGCAGGTGTTGGGGCACTAGTAGACATCACCTGTCAATGGCTGAGCCCTAAAAGAGTCCAGCTTTCTGGAGAATTTCCAGGTCAGCCCCATGAGAAGTATGCCCCAGCCTGGGTTACTTCCTGGCTGGATCTATTGCCTTTCTCTGATTTCTTCCCAACTTTTCATGGGTCTATAATTAAGGAGGCTGCAGTGGTGGCTCAGTGAAAGAATTCTCCCCTTCCTTGCTGGAGACCTGGATTTGATTTCTGGCCAATACACCTCAGCACAGCTGTGATGCCGAACAAGTTTCAGTGGAGCTTCCAGACTAAGATGGACTAGGAAAGGGCAGGTCATCTACTTCCAAAAAATTAGCCAATGAAAACTCTATGAATCACAAAGGTTTCATCTGCAACCAATCATGGGGACGGTGCAGGACTGGACAGGCCAACGATGGCAGCTAACAACAATAACATAACTAAGGAAGTGAAACCAATAACTTTTAATGAAGTCTTATTAATATATTAGTATACATATAGAGCAGCACCTGACTCATGAATTTTCAGCTCAGCGAATGTCTCCAAGATGAGACTTTATTGCAAGCAACACCCACATAAAAGACGGAACGTTCTCAGCATCCCGGGAGTTTCTTCACGTCCTCATCCAGGCACTACTCCCTGCAAGGGATGGCTTGACCCCGATTTTCTAATCCAATGGATTAGTTTTACCTGCTTTCCTACTTTGTACAAAGACTTCACTTAGCATTTCCTTGCATCTAGCCTGTGCTACTTACCAGTATGTTCGCGAGACCCGTTGTACTGTTAGGTTTGCCATGGGGTGTGCGGGCTCAGGCTGTGTAGCACCTGATTGTGTGAGTGTGCCAAACCTTACATACTCATTGCACTGTTGATGTGAACACCAGTTGAAGTGGCCATTAGGAAAAGTGCTTCTGGAATATTCTAGTGCATGTCTTAGGGACAATTATGTACATTTTTTCTGTTGATTATATACCTATGGAAAAACCACAAGTAATACTTATATCCTTATTTATATACATGTGCATATTCTAGCCATCCATCCACTTTTCTCCTTGGTTCTCTATTTCTCATTCCTGGAAAGTAATTATTTCACAGCAGTTTCTATAATTTCTTCTTGCAGAGGTTTAGTTGGATATATTTAATGGACTTGGAGATGGGCCGCACAGTTTGTAAAAAACATGAAGAAGACATTGAGAACTGCCCCTTGCAAAAAGGTCCAGGAGAGAAAAAGGTTTGAGATTAAAATCCACCCGTAAATGTATCTTGTCAGAATGAAAAATACCCACCTCAGTGGGTCTTTGGGAGGAGGCTTAGGAAAACCACCCGGGAATGGTCCTGGGGCAGAATGAGAGTTCCTGACCCCTCTCCAGCAGGTCTTAGGGTACCTACCTCCATTGGAGGGACAGAGTGGTCATTTTAAGCAGACAGAGCCTGGCTCCCAGGGCTAGCTGTGGACCCTCTGCCCATGGCGAGGCTGGTTGACCAGAGACGACCTGTCAGCACCATTGGTCCTTCCTCACCAGGCAGAGCCCTCTCTACAGGTCGTTCCCTTTTCCCTTCCTAGTCCCTGGGGGTGCAAGCAGGCGGCATTCTCCCTGTGGTCCTCATTCTTCTTTTCTCTTGTTCTTTGGGATTGGAGGACTGCTTAGTTTACCTGGTCTTCTAGTATCTCCTTGTATCTTCCTGGGTCTCAAGGAGAATTCCCAGCCAGCCAGAGCTCTAATGTCACCATCCTATGAGCTGGCAGCCAACACAGGGGTCCTGCAGGTGGAGGATGGGTCTCCATCAGGTTGAATGCCCTCAGCGGGCTGGTCTCACACTGCCAACCCGCAGCCTTGAGAGCACCTCTCCTTGAGGCTGGTTTATAGCTGCTGCCCAGCTGGAGGATGTATGGTTGGGCCACACGGGGGACTGCTGCAGCATCATGTGCATGGGGAGGCTGTCAGGGGACAAGGGCCCTTCAGAGGCAGGAGATGCGCCAACCAGACTCCCTCTCAGAAGCCCCTCGGCTCAGGTGGTCTGATTCAGCAACCCCTGCCCCAAATTCCTGTGGTGTCCTGGCTTTTCATCATTTTGTAGTTTTAGTGCATTGCAAGGCCCTAATTTATACTACCTGCTAAATGCTCCCAGTGTAATATATTTTTCTAATTTTGTCTCTTGTAATTACTCCTCTTCAGGTCCGCTGCACTTTCCTCGTGGATGTCCTTCCTTTCTATACCAAGTTCACCCTCCTGAACAGTACCTGCGTGGACAAGTAGGTGGGAAAGGAGCCTCTGGCTTTTCACAGTGGAGTCTCCTCTTCTGCTAGAGAGCGGTGGTCACTTCTGTGTCCATGCAGGCACCTGAGCAATTAAAGGCATCTCAGAGCATGTTCTGGGTCCCTGAGCAGTTCTACTTTCTCCCTTCGAATTTAATTTCCGGGGACATCACTACAGGGATAAATGATGGTATCTTATTATCATTATTGTTACTATTTTGCGTGTAGGTGCAGGGTGTTGAGTAAATCAAACTCCCTAGGTCATGTTAAGCCATTGCTACAGGTTCATGTAAGGCCCCCTTCCCTGGCTGGTTTCATTCATTCATTCTTTCATTTCTTCTTCCATTCTTGGAGTTCCCCATGTCCCTCATCTATTGTATTTAAAAGGTATGCAGGAAAATTTGCCAGGGATCAGTCCCTGTATCCCATCTCCTCCCATCTTAGGGACTCAGGCTCACAGGCGGCAGCCCTTCTCAGGAAGGCCATGCTCTGACACGGGTGGGGTGGGAAACTGAGACTCTTCCCTTCTTGGGGACTGCTTGAGTGACAAGAAGGATGTCACCAGGGCCTCTGATGACCTCAGGAGGTGGCAGCTCAACCCAGCATGCCCCACTGCTCCTGAGGCATGCACCCCCGACCTGGGCCCAGCCTAGCCTCCATGGGCTGTCAACACCACTTACTACCCTGTGTGGGCACCACAGAGATAGATACCATCCTCTTGTGAAACTCCCTCTTATCAGGTTCTGGAGGGCAGCAGGGCTTACAGTGAAGAGAGATGGAGGTTATGTGCATCCTGTGGGCACAGGTGGGGTGAGGGGCAGGGGCGGTGGCTCCTGGAGAATACTTCAGGATGGGAGGCTGAGTGGTTCCTTGCTCCTCACTCTTGGGTTCCTGGAGCCTCCAATTTAAGTAACCCTTGGTTGGAAGGCTGCTCTTCTTCTGGCAGATGCATTATCCTGAAGTGGTCATAAGCACTGAGGGGACGGGATTTCCTGACACTGATCAGGGCAGCTCCCCTAGTACAGCAAAATGACAGAGACTCATGCAGCTTTGTCCTTTTGACAAACTTGTGTCTACAGACTATAACATCCCCTACCTTTTGAAAAGGAGGAGTATGTGATTTATAAGGAAACTTCTATGTGGTCAGCAAATCTCCCTATTACCCCTCTGGATGTGAGAGTAATCAGGCTTAGAGGGGTTGAGGCCCTGCATATGGACTCCATGCTAGACAAGGATCCAGGCCCTCCCTGAACTCCAGTCATCGTTGCTCATGGTTGAATCACTTTTACCTTCGAGTTTCAGTTCACTTTGGGAAACTGGGGTGCTCTGCCCTTTTTCTCTAAGTCAGAGTCTACATGACAACTCCATTGGGCTCATCTTAAAAATCTTCTAGAGACCAGGCTGTCACTCATCCTTACTTAAGCATAATCATGAGACCTTGATATTTTAAATATTTAAGCCCTACTGGTTATTGCTACTTCCAGCCAACTTCGGAAAAGTCTTCTCTAAGGAGCTCTAATCCCTTAGAAAAAGTGTGTCATCAGAATCAGTATTTCCTTTCCCTGGCCTGGGTCTTTCTAGGACTCCAGGTCTCACAGGGCATGTGATTAAAGACGTACTCCCACTGTGGGGTGCATGGGGTTGATGCTCAGAGGCACAGGCTCTGCAAGTGTTGTCTCCACATTTGGTAAATCCCATGCATGCTACCCTTGTCATACGATGAATCCAGATTGGTAGACTTTGAACGGCGTATCTCTATACAAGTCCAGGTCAAGGCCCCGGGGCAGCATGTTACATTCCTGGCATGTCGGAGAGACCCACCTGGATTTAGCTCAGAACTAATTAACCAAACAAGTGGGGAGTGAAAATATGCTTGAAAGCTATAGTACATACACACTAAAAAAAACAAAACAAAAGATGCTTATTTCATAAATTCTAGATCTCCATGAAACCCAAAATGTGCTTCTGTTTTACAGTGTTACTGTTCTGAAGGGGCAGGGCTCTTTGTAATAATATGTTTGCTGAAACTCCTCCTGACAATGAGGCTTAACCCCAAATCTCAGCACTGGGATACCAGGGGGAGATGTCACAGGAGGAAGAAAAAGAGGTAGAAGAAAAAGGCAGGAAGAACTCTCCTTACTATACACTTGTTTTTGTTGTTAGCTGTCATTGAGTTGGGCCTGACTCATGGCGATCCCATGCACGATGGAATGAAATTATGCTGCCCAGTCCTGCACCATCCACATGATTGGTTATGAATTGGACCAGGTTTTTCATGGGCTTTTTTTCAGAAGTAGATTGCCAGGACTTTCTTTCTTGTCTTAGTCTGGAATCTTCACTGAAACCTGTTCAGGATCGCAGCAACATGCAAGCCTCCACTGACAGAGGGGTGGTGGCTATGAATGAGGTATATTTGCTGAGAATTGATCCTGGGTCTCCCACATGGAAAGCAAGAATCCTACCACTGAAATGCATGGTAGACACTGTATAAGTCTTGTAATGTCAATCATCTTCTTTATCCCTGGCCATAGGCCTCCTTCCCCATTTCCATATCAGGGCACCAAGCAGCTAGTCACATGGTTAATTACTCAGACTTTCTGAAGTTGAGCTCAGGGACTACTGAGTACAGAACCTCATCACCTATTTCCCTCCTAACTCTTGAGTTTCTAATAAAAAAATTGATAAGCATTGAGCAAAAGAACAAATCAACGACTTAGAAACATGTGTAGCTACTCATTTGTTGTTCCTTTATTTTTCTGATGCTTTCTTAATATTATTTTTCAGAAAAACACCATTCACTGTGTATGAATAACATGAAATATAAAATTGGCACAAAGCCAATTCCTATGAGCAGAGGTCAAATACATCCCAGATTCCCACATTCTCCAAACTGCTGCACCACTGCACCTCTGACACTGGCCACTCTCCCTCCCCTCAGCACTCTTCCTTCCCCTATTTGGGTCCCGCAATTCATTGCAACATCTCACAGAGCTCATGAGCCGTACGTACAGTTAAGTGGTTTATTAAGGAAGTAACCACACGACTTGGGATCAGGATCAATAAGGAGCATAAAGGCAAAGTCTCCTTTCTTCAGTGCAGGACGGCTGTCTCCATTTCTCTTGGCTGTTTAGGCCTCGTCTCAGCCTCCTGAGGACAGGCTCCACTTGGCTTTGCTGTCTGTCGCCCAGGGCTCTGCTGCTGGGCCTCTTCCAGGCCTCTAGCTGTTTCAGTGTTACAGTCCTTGCTTGTGTTACAGCTCTTTTAGGAGGTTTCTGGCCTCCCTTCTTTCTGCTTCTTCTCTCTTCTTTCTTTCTTGTGCTTCTCTTTCTGCTTCTTTCTGCCTGAAAAATGTCTGTGGGGTGCTGCATCTATACACGTACGCCACATCATCTTCCAGCATGGCTCTTCCACCAGGACCATGAACTAAGCAATCCCCAAAGTGTCTGCAGGCCACAGACACTTTATTTGCATAATAGGCTACAGACACTTAATTTCCATAGTCTATTGACCAATCCCTGCAAGGTGCATACCAATCACAGGGCAGGCTACAGCCCAGGACCAGACGAAAGTATCAAACCAAATTGTTTATAGCTTTACCTA
The DNA here is from genome assembly GCF_024166365.1 of Elephas maximus indicus. Lineage (NCBI taxonomy): Eukaryota > Metazoa > Chordata > Mammalia > Proboscidea > Elephantidae > Elephas > Elephas maximus. The sequence continues at coordinate 65,985,472 of NC_064843.1, forward strand.
GGAAACGTCCACCAACCTAGACAAAAGTAACAAACCCTCTGGGGTAAAATACTAGGGCAAAGGTAACTCTTCAGGACTTAGGGGAAAAATCTCAAGCTGTTTTTCCAAAGAACCCTAGCAAAAGGCTACATAAAGGAACTCATTTCACCAGAACCGTGAAAGTGTTGCTGCTTGCCTCCTTTCCTATCTTCCCTAAGTAGGTTACAGTGCTGGCCCAGGATTCCATCAAGAGAACAAAATCAGCAAATTTATTTCTAAAACTATCACATTCATCATCAAATAGCCCAATGCTTCTGCCCCTAGCTGGCACCATCCCTCAGCCTCTGCCCTAAATCTTTTCCAATAGCTTCACAGATCCCTTAATATCTCTTCTCATTCCTTGTCCAGTTCCTTCTCTGCACCCTAGTTTCAGAATTCTGCTACTCTTTAAATGATGATCCCAAGTCTCTGAAGTGGTCCGTATTTTATGCATATTCTGTCATGTGGCTTACATCCTGTCATATTTCTCTTGTGCTGCTATAACAGAGATACCCCAGTGGATGGCTGTGACAAATATATTCTCTCAGTTTAGGAGGCTAGAAGTCTGAATTCAGTGCACCAGCTCCAGGGGAAGGCTTTCTCTCTCTCTCTCTGCTAGCTCTGGGGGAAGGTCTTTGTCATCAATCTTCCCCTGGGTCTAGGATTTCTTAGTGCAGGGACCCTGGGTCCAAAGAATGTGCTCCATTCCTGGCACTTCTTTCTTGATGGTGTGAGGTCCCTATTCTCTCTGCTCACCTCTCCCTTTTATATCTCAAAAGAGATTGATTCAAGATACAACCTAATCCTGTAGATTGTACCCTGCCTCAACATAACTGCCTCTTAATCCTACCTCATTAACATCAGATCACAAAATGGCGGGCAACCATACAATAACTGGGAATCACAGCCTACCCAAGTTGATACATATTTTGGGGGACACAACTCAATCCATAACATTCTACACTTTGGCCTCTAAAAATTTATGTCCTTGCCACATATAAAACACATTCACCCCATCATAGCATCCCAAAAGTCTTAAATAAACTCCAAGTCCAAAATCTCATCTGCAAAATTCCTCTTCATCTGTGAAATCTAGGATACAAGTTATCTGCTTCCAAAGTACAATGATAGAACAGGTACAAGGTAGACATTTCTATTACAAATGGGAGAAACTGGAGGGGAAAAAGGAATAATGGGCACTAAGCAAGTCAAAAAATCCAGCAGAACAACTTACATTAGCTCTCAAATCTTGAAAGTAATCCTCTGCTCTCTGAGACCTTCCAGGCAGCGGCTCTGCCCTCCAGACTCATGGTTTTGGCCATGTTCTCTGGATTCTGATTGAAGACCCTTATTCTGGGTTTCACCTCCACCTTCCAGGCCCTCTGGGACAACAACTCTGCTCCCTTGGCTTCGGGTGGCCTCATTCTCCTAATCCATCTGAGTGGTGACTCCACCACCACGGCCCTGGCAGCTTCTGCTCTTCTGCCCCTTGGGCATGGCAGCCCTGCCCCTGAGCTTTAGGCATTGGATCTGGCCCCATCCCCCTGGCACTCAAGAAAGACAGCCCCACACTGCAGAACTGAGTTGGTGAAGATCTTGTTCTTTGGAACCTAGGAGGCTGTGGCCCCACCCTTTGAGCCCCAGCAGGCCGTGGTTCCACCCTTTGGAACCCCAGAGGTCTTGGCCCTACCTTTTGAAACTGAGGCAGCTCTGCTTCCTGTGATCCTTATCTTTTCAGCTTCTGCTTCCTGGTTCAATGGCCTCTCAGTCCCTCGGGCCCTCAGCCCCTTTGGGCCTCTTGAGCTGGCCTGGTGTCTGCCCTGCTCTGGCAAGTGTTCTAAAGCTCTTTAACAATAAGTACCTGGAGGCACTCTACTCTGCCAGTAAACCTTAGCCAGAAGGCACTCAGCTCTCTTGCTCCCTAAGTTGGCAAGCCTAGTTCCACTGATAAGTGCTTGAAGGTACCCCATTACACCAGGAAGCCTCCTGCCTGCAGGCTGTCAGCTCTCCTGCTCCCACACTCAGGCTAGTCTCACGGTTCTGGTGCTGCCGTTTCTCTGCTGCTGCTTCTCGCTGTCTGCACCATCTCTGGTGTTACAGCTCTCTTTACTTCCTTCTGAGCCCTCACCAGAATTGTCTTTGATGTCCATAATTCCACTAATAGACTCTTCAAGGCAACCTAGGCTTTCAGGCACTTTAAAACTCTTCCAGACTTTACCCGTTCACAGTTTCAAAACCGCTTCCACATTGTAGGTATCTGTTAGAGCAGCACTCCACTCCCAGTACGAAATTCTGTCATAGTTATCTAGTGCTGCTATAACAGAAACACCATAAGTGGATGGCTTTAACAAACAGAAATTTATTCTCTCACTGCTTAGGAGGCTAGAAGTCCGAATTCAGTGCTCCAGCTCCAGGGGAAGGCTTTCTCTCTGTCAGCTCTGGGGGAAGGTCCTTGTCATCAATCTTCCCCTGGGTGCACGAGTTTCTCAACACTGGACCTTGGGTCGAAAGGACGCACTCCACTCCTGGCACTTCTTTCTCGGTGGCATGAAGTTCCTATCCTCCCTGCTCACATCTCTCTTTTATCTCTAAAAGAGACGGACTAGAGGTACAGCCTAATCCTGTAGACTGTGCCCTGCCTCGTTACTCGTTAACAAGCTGCCTCTAATTCTTCCTCAGTAACATCAGATCACAAAAGGGAGGACAACTGCACAATATTGGGAATCATGGCCTACCCAAGTTGACACACATTGTTTGGGGGCACAATTCAATCCATAACACATCCTGTGCATAGTAGTCAAATAAATCTAAAATATCATTCAAATTATGCAAAGCCTCAAATTATGTATTTGTTGTTATTTTCTGTGGAGTCAGTTCTGACTCATGGCAACTGCATTTGTGCTGTGTGTAACCGCTCCTTAGGGTTTTCAGGGCTGTAACCTTTCAGGAGCAGTTCACCAGGCCTGTCTTGCAAGACAACTCTGGGTGGGTTCGAATCACCAACCGTTCAATTAGTAGTCAAATGTTTAACTGTTTGCTCTATCCAGGGACTCCCAAATTCTACCTATATTGTTTAAATATGGAATGTCCAGCACCCAATCAAAAACAACTGGACAAAAAGACAAGACTTGGTAGAAAGTCAAGAGCAAAAATAGACAACAACAAAAAGACAATCCAATAAAAAACTGAGCAAAGGACTTGGGCAAACATTTCACCAAAGAGGATATTCTAATAGCCAACAAGCACAGGGAAAAATGCTTTAAAATCATCAGCCATTAACCATTGACCCCAAACCCATTGCCACCATCGAGTTGATTCCGACTCATATTGACCCTATAGGACAGAGTAAAACTGCCCCATAGTGTTTCTAAGATGCGACTGATGGGTTTGAACTGCTGACATTTTGGTTGGCAGCTGAGTTTTTAATCATTGTGCCACCAGGGCTCCCATTAGCCATTAGGGAGATGCAAATCAAAACCACAATGAGATGCCATCTCATCCCCATTAGAATGACAATGATCAAAAAACCCCAGAAAACTACAGGTGAAAGAGAGGTTGTGGAGAAACAGGAACCCTCATTCATTGCTGGTAGGATTGTAAAATGGCACAGACTCTGTGGAAAACAGCTTGGCAGGTTCACAAGAAGTTGAACATAGAACTACCATATGGCATGGCTATTCCACTCTTAGGTATATGCCCAAGACACCTGAAAGCAGTGATGCGAACAAACACATGTACATGGATGTTTATTGCATCATATTCACAATAGCCAAAAGGGAAACAACAAAATGTCCATCAACAGATGAAGGGATCATACATCATCCTGAGACCAGAAGAACTAGATGGTGCCCGGCCACCACCAATGACTGCCCTGACAGGGAGCACAACAGAGAACCCCTGAGGGAGCAGGAGAACAGTGGGATGCAGATGCCAAATTCTCATAAAAAGACCAGACTTAATGGTCTGACTGAGACTAGAAGAATCCCAGTGATCCTGGTCCCCAAACCTTCTGTTGGCCCAGGATAGGAACCATTCCCGAAGACAACTCATTAGACATGGAAGGGACTGGACAATGGGTTGGAGAGAGATGTTGATGAAGAGTGAGCTACTTGTATCAGGTGGACACTTGAGACTGTGTTGGCATCTCCTGTCTGGAGGGTAGATAGGAGGGTAGAGAGGGTTAGAAACTGGCAAAATTGTCACGAAAGGCGAGACTGGAAGGGCTGACTCATTAGGGGGAGAGTAAGTGGGAGTATGGAGTAAGGTGTATATAAGCTTAAATGTGACAGACTGACTTGATCTGTAAACGTTCACTTAAAGCTCAATAAAAATTATTTTAAAAAAACCGATGAAGGGATTAAAAAAATGTGGTATATAGATATATGATGGAATATTTCTCAGCCATAAAGAGAAATCAAGCCCTGGTAAAAATATGAGTGAACCTTGAAAACACTGCGCTGAGCAAAATTAGTCAGTCACAAAAAGACAAATACTGTATGATCTCACTTATATGAAATAGTCAAATATATGTTGCTGTTGTTGTTAGTAGATTTTGGTTCATAGCAACCCTATATGACAGAGTAGAACTGTCCCATAGGGTTTTCTGGGAGCAGATTGCCAGGTCTTTTCTCCTGTGGAGTGGCTGGTGGGTTCAAACCGGAAGTTTTTGGGTTAGAAGCAGCCAAACCAAAAAACAAAGCCAAACCCATTGACACTGAGTCAATTCTGACTCATAGTGACCTATAGGACACAGTAGAACTGCCCCATAGAGTTTTCAAGGAGTACCTGCTGGATTCGAACTGCCAACCTTTTGGTTAACAGCTGTAGTTCTTAACCCCTACGCTACCAGACTTTCCTTAGCAGCAGCAGGATGTCAAAAATTATTACTGGTTACTAGTGGTGGGAACCCTGATGATGTAGTGGTTAAGAGCTATGGCTGCTAACCAAAAGGCCTGCAGTTCTGATTCCCCAGGTGCTCCTTGCAAACTCTTTGGGGCAGTTCTACTCTGTCCTATAGGGTCACTGTGAGTCAGAATAGACTCCATAGCAATGGGTTTGGTTTTAATGGTGAGAGTGAGGGGAAAAAGGGGAGTTTTTTCTTAGGGGACAGTGAGTTTGTGTTAATGGTGGTAGAATAATTTGGAAAATGTTAGTAAGAATGGTTGTACCACTTAAAGAATGTAATCAATGCCACTATTATACACTGGGTTTTTTGTTTATTATACATGTAGAAATTGTTGAATTGGTGTATGTTGTGTATATTTTCACGACCAAACAAACAAACAAAAAAAAGACAAAAAAACCCCCCAAAACAAAAAACCAAACACATTGCCATCGAGTCAATTTAAACCAAATTTAAGAGAAAATCTTAAAATCAGCCAGGGGTAAAACAATCTTCAAATAAGCAACCATCGGGCTTTCAGCTGATCCCAGGAACAACAAGAGGCAGAGGATATTGCCACAGCACCTTCTAAGTGCTGGAGGACATGAACAATGCCCAGCACAGCAAAGCCTGTAATTCCTTAGCCAGAAAAGATCTCTCTCAGAAATGCATATGAAGTAAAGTTATTTTAAACAAACAAAATGGAGAGCATTTTTGCCGGTAAAACTGTTCTAAAAAGCAATACTAAAGGGAATTCTCTGCTTAGAAGGAAAACTATCACAAGCGGAAGCTCCATGTGGGAGGAAGCAGCAAAAGGCATTCAGAACGTAAATATGTGGATAAATCTAGGTGATATACTGACTGAGAAAAATAATATTCTGTTGAAGGTTACAAAACCCATGTAGCATAAAAATAGCACAGACACTGGGAGAGGAGTAAAAGTGGCTGCTGTTGTGTGCCTGCAAGTTGATTCCGACTCACAGAGATCTTGTAGGACAGAGTAGAAATACCCCAAAGGGTTTTCCAGGCTGACATCTTGACAGCAGCAAATTACCAGGTCTTTTCTCACTCGGAGCAGCTGGAGGGTTCTAACTGCCAACCTTTCAGTTAGCAGCTGAGTGCTTAACCCTTGTCCCACTGGGACGCCTTAAAATGATGTAAATGGACTAGATGCTCTAATTGGTGTACGTTGTGTATATTTTCACTACCAAACAAACAAACAAAAAACCAAAACCAAATCCATTGCCATTGAGTTAATTCTGTTTAAAAAATAAAAGGAAAACACGCCTTAAATATAAGTACATAGACATTTTGCGGTGGAAGAAAAAAGATTAGAGTATACTATACCAACACTGGGAACCCTGGTGGTGCAGTAGCCTGGCTGCTAACCGAGAGATTATCAGTTAGAACCCACCAGCTGCTCCATGGCAGAAAGATGTGGCTGTCTGCTTCCGTAAATATTTACAAGCCCGGAAACCCTATGTGGCAGTTCTACTCTGTCCTATAGGGTCCCTATGACAGTGGGGTTTTTTTTTTTTTTTTTAAATACCAACACTAGCCAAAACATGCCAGTGTAACTGTACTAATATCACTTAAAATAAGCTCAAAGAAAAGAAGCACTGCTTCAAATAAAGATGGATACTTTACTGATGAAAATCTTTATTCGCTAGGAAGATACAACAACTCTAAATGTGTAGATACTTGCCTCAAAATATAACAAAAACAGAAAAATCAAAAGGAGAAACAATCAAATCCACTATTATCGTACTGAGATGAGCTAATAAAACAAACACACAAAGAATCAGTAAAGATGTAGAAGTTCTGAATGACACAATATCAAATGGCCCTTTTCGACTTACATGGAACAGTCACTGAAACACTGCATGGTACACTTTCTTTCCAAGTGCTGATGAAACGTTTTCAGAATTGATAAATTCCACACCATAAAGGACACTCATCAAATTTCATAGAATTGATGACATGCAAATATGTTCTAGAGCTACAGTGAAATGAAGCTAGAAACCAGCCAGAAAATGTTCATTAGAAACTTCCTAAATGTTTGGAAATTAAGCAATATCCCTGTAAATAATGAGTGGGTCAGAGAAACAAATGATTATGAAAAGACAACCTGTTAAACTAGTTTGTTACTTTTGTAATTTACTGGGTAAGTTGCAAACAACTTGTGTGTTGATACTTTTTGTCTGGTCCTGGGCTGCAGCCTGTCCTGTGATGCACTTTGCAGGGATTTGTCAATATACTATGCAAACGAAGTGACTACAGACTATGCAAATGAAGTTACTATAGCCTACTATGCAAATGAAATGTCTGTGGCCTACCTGGAGGGGATGGATCAGTTCCTGGCTCTGGTGGGAAGGCCATGCCTTGAAGTTGACAAGTTGTGTGTATATGCAGCCAACTCCACAGAGATTTTTCAGGTTGAAAAAAGCAGGAAGAGAAGCAGAAGGAAGAAAGAAGAGAGAACAGAAAAGAAGCAGACAGAGAGAGACGAGGCAAGTATTCTGCTAAAAGAGCTGTAACACGGGTTAAAGGCTGTAACACTGAAGAGAGCAAGAGGCCAGCAAGGGGCCCAGTGGCAGAGCCAGGGGTGACAGATGGCAGGGCCAAGAGGAGCCTTTCCTGAGGGAACTGAGAGAAGGCTGTCATCAGGGGGCCCGAGAGGAGACATGTACTCAGGGGGCCGAGAGGAGGGCCTACACTACAGAGAGAAGCTGAGAGAGCTGTCCTGCACCAAAGAGGGGAGATTTTGCCTACATGCTTCCTCATCCTGATTCTGAGCTGTGGCCTGTTGATCCTGAGCCTGAGTTGTAACCCTGTTAGTTACCTTAATAAACCACTTAACTGTAAGTATAGTTTGTGAGTTCTGTGTGGCTATTGCAATGGATTATCGAACCCAGGAGAGAAGGTAGAGAGTGCCATGGGAGAGACAGCTGTTGTAAGAATTGGTAGAAACGGAGGAGAGTGAAGGTATGTCTGACCTCCACTTCACAGGAATCAGCCTTGGGCAGATCTTGATTTGCATTATCCCCCCTGAAGTTAGACAGGTTCTGATGCTACTACCACCATTTTAAAGAAGGATGGAAATACTGACAAAAGTGCAGGTATTAATGAGATAAAAAACAACGATACAATAGAGAGGATCAAGAAAGCGAAAAGTTAGTTCCTTTAAAAGTCTAATGAAAATGATAACCACTGGTAAGAAATGATTAGAAAAAAGAGACACTAATAACCCATACCAGGAATTAAAAGGGAGGCTTCACTACGAGCTTACAGATATTAGATAAAAATCAGAGATCAACATCAACCTGATGCCAGGAATGATGGTGGGAAAGAACATGGACGCCTGTAGATGCAGGTGAAAGGAAACCACGTAACTGAGATGCCCTTGAAGGAGGTTTCTGGGTCCTTCCTCATTATCTTTCTGAAGAGTAGCCACTGCTTTCTTTAGGCCCAAGTCATGCAATACGTGAGTCGCTACCACATGTGCTATTTAAAATAAATTAATTGAAATTAAAAATTCAGTTCCTAAGTCTCAGCACCACATTTCAAGTGCTCAGTAGCCACATATGACTGGTGGCCTGTGTTGGATGGTACAGATATAAGACACATCCATAATGACAGAGACTTCTGTGGGACAGTGCTGCTTTTAGAACATAATGCTATTGCCACCAACTGAAATTGCCTGACGATGAAGAGGGTTAAGAGGGCATCCGCTATTCTGCACACGCTCTGTCACTTCTTGTACCCAAGGTCTTTTGTGGCCCAGGCCTTCACCACCTCTGAGATCACACATGCCCAGGTGCCCAATGCTCTGAGCTGATGTTCAGGTGGTTCCTGTGTGTCCTCACACACCTGGGCAGCTTCCACACACCCCAGGCACTCTCACTTCCATGGCTCCCTTGGAAGGAGGCTAGGCAGGGGTTGGTCCTGCAGGTCCTTGGTGGAGAGTCTGAGTGAAGTGACATAGAGAAGGCCATGGGATGAGAATGGAGCAGAGCTGGGCAAGGACGCCTGTCTTTTGGGTGTTAAAAACCTAAATGCTCAGAGAAACACAAGAAATTAGCATGACAAAATGTATTTATTGTGAGTAGATACGATTCAAATTGGGCAGCATCAAACTGAAAGTATCGGGAAGGTGCTCTGAAGAGGGGATAGTGAAAGCAGGTTATATAGGCGGGGTCAGGGCAGGGTAGTTTCCTGAAGGTCACTGTAAGTTCCTTCCATGCTGGTTTCTTAGGAGATGGAGTCAGAGCACCTGCAGGTCTTCAGGGCCCGTCAGTTGGAAAAAACAGAGTTATTAAGGACATTCCATATATCAGAGGACATCTGGAAATTTGATCATCAAGAAATTTTCCTTTAAGGGAGGGGTCTTCTTCCTGACCTTGAGTCAACCTCTCTCAGCACAGCCTGTTTAGGATTTTGGGGTGTCTACACGGGGCGAGACACGGCTGGTCCCCTTCTCAACTCCTGATCCCTCTCCCTCTTGTCCTGGGCATTCTCACTGTCCACCCCAGGACATTGGAAAGCCCTCTCTTTTACAGTCAAGCAGGTTCCTAGGGTCTCAGCAGGTGGAAAAGATGGGATCCCACTGTATGAATTCCCTAGGTCTGCCATAATAATGTACCACAAACTGGGTGGCTCAAAACAACAGAAATTTATTCTGTCACTGTTGTGGGGGCCAGAAGTCTGAAATCAAGGTGTCAGCAGGGCCGTGCTCTGACTGAATGCTCTGGAGGAGAATCCTCCCCTGCCTCTTTCAGCTTCCAGTGGTTGCCAGCAATACTTGGTCTTTCTTGGCTTGTAAATGCATCATCTTAATCTCTGCCTCCATAGTCCAAAGAAAAGACAGTGTGTTCTCCCTGTATCTCTCTCTGTCTCAGTGTCTTTTTGCTTCTTCTTTTGAGGACACCAGGTCCCCTGGGTTGTGCAAGTGGTTAAAATGCTTGGCTGCTAACTGAAAGATTGGAGGTTTGAGTCCACCCAGAGGCACGCTGGAGGAAAGATTTTTCTGCTTTAGAAAAATCAGCTATTAAAAGCACTATGGAGCACAGTTTTACTCTTGCACACATGAGGTCATCATGAGTGGGAATTGACTTGATGGCATTTGGCTTGGTTTTTGGGTTTTGGATAAGGACGCCAGGCATTGGACTAGGATCCACCCTACTCCAGTACGACCTCATCTTAATTACACCTACAAAGATCCTGTTTCCAAATAAGGTCATACTCATGGACTCTTGGGATTAGGGCTCAACGCATCTTTTTGGAAGACACAATTCAACTCACAATACCCACAAAAAGAGTCCTTCTGCTGGTCCTTACTCTGAACCCCTCTGAGGCTAGTGATGAGGCCATGGGCTGCAGCTAAGATCACAGGCAGACCTGGCTCTGACTCTGCTCCCAGGAATTCAGGCATACCATGGTTCCTATGAGTTCCTGACACTGCCTATCCTTGGCTGCACTGCTGTGAGGGTGGTGAGGTAGGCACAGGCCCCACCCCCAGGTCTTTACCGGGATTGGGTGGGGCAGGAGGGGCAGCCCTGGAGATGTGCAGTGAAAAGAGTGTTTGTGGCATATTCATGGGCCCAAAGCTTTTGGGAGAAGGATGTTGAAACCACGGTGGGGAGTGTGGCTCCTGCTCTGCCTTCTGTTTGGTAATGACTTGAGGGGCAAAGTAGGGGCTTGAAGAGGAGGAGCTGGAAGGAGGCAAATAGTTCAGGGCCTCCCCAGGCAGGGAGAGTCAGATCTGAGCTGTTAAGGGCATCACCAGCAGCAGCTGCCAGGGACCCTGCCTGTGTGTCTGTCCTCAAGCAAGGAATGGCCATACTCGGGCCATGCCATTGCTCCTCCAGACCCTCCTTGTCCTGGCACTCAGGCTCTGAATTGCCCTGGATTCCACCAGAAGGAGACCTCATGACAGACATTGAGTTTAAGAGGCCATTACTTCCCCCAACATTTGAGTTTGCCTCGACTTGGTCCAATGAGCATGGCGATGATTAGTATGTCTACAGGCTGATCTGGGTCCTTCCAGCTCCCAAACGGGAAGGAAAGGGCATTATGAGCAGCCAGAGCTGGGACCCCAGCACTGCCACAAGACCGCTACCCATAGGGTGGCTGGCTGACCATAGGGGCCTGCAGGTACCCACATGACCTTCCTTTCTGGTCAATGCCCTAACTTCCCAGGGTCCTGAGCCCACGAGCCCCTTGCAGCAGGTGGCATTCCTCCAGTGGTCTTCTCTCTCCTTTCTGTTCCCGTTCTGCGGGGTTGGGGATTAATTTCTCTCTTTTCCAGCCTTATCCTGTTTATTCTTGACCTCTGAAGTAGCTTCCCAGTTCCCTGCTGACCCCTCCCATCCCCTGAGCTGGCAGAGCCAAAGCTCTCCGCTTGCAGGGACCCCAAGATGAAGGTGGTGAAGTTTAAGGATGTCTCTCATCTTCCCAGGACTTGTGCAAGAGCAGCAGACCCTGGGTGAGTTTGCAGCTACTCTCTAGCTTAGATGTGTGTGCCCACTGGGCCATCTCCTGGCATACCTGCCATCCCCTAGCCACAAGCAGGATTATCCTGCACCAGGGGCACAGGAAAGGGGGTGATGTGACAAATGTTCTTTGAGGAAACAAGATATGTCCAAAGCTAGGTTCTTACTCAGTGGCTCTTAGGGCTCCAGCTGGTGGCTGCAGTGCCCTGCACCTTCATCCCCAGGCTTCCCTGAGCAATGCTGCAGGGTGACTGTTTCTTTTGCTTTTGCAGTCGTCATCGCAGTCAGTGCATCTCGAGCCATTAATGTTTGTTAGGCACTGTGCTAAATGATTCCTATGCATCACTGTTGGGAAAATGGGAAACCAGCCTTCCCAAGCCTACCTCATCTGCACAATGAGATCCTTGGGCCTGACACATTCTGATAACGCAGACTGGAAACTGGGTTTCTCTCTCTGTTTCTCCAAGTTTCTTTTCCTTATCAGGAATCCTCCCTCCCTGTTCTAGGCACACGGTAACTTTCTCTGTTATGCTTATGCGTGGGCTTCATATGGCACATGGCCAACCCCGTTTGTGTATCAGTTCCTGGTGGGGAGGGAATGGAGTCTCTTACTTGTAGCAAGAGAGGGGTACAAGCAACCAACCAACCCTACGTCAGCTGCAGGGAGTGACCTGCTGGCCATGGGGAATCGGTGCCACTTTGAAGTTGACCTTCCTCTGCCTCTTCTCTATGTGTTTCATGCAACGCCTGTGTGTGAGTTATACTTTCGCTGGAATCCTGGACCTTGGCTCAACATTATGGTGCAACCAGCAGGGTGGACAATCACACACTTTAATTTTTGCCTTATTTAATTTTTTCCCCTCAGTCCCCCAACTGCTCCTTTGCTGTGGACAACCAGACTTTGGAGGAGCTGGTTCACCTTCCTGAGCAGCACCGACATGGGCAAATAAGGTGCCTGCCTTTGGGGCGAAGCCTCTGCCATTTCAGAACACAGGGTCCTGCTTAGGTGACGGTTCCATAAACTATAAGGGTCCAGGAAGAAATGAAAGCATCTGAAAACACTGTGTGTGGGCACGTGGATCTGCATGCTGCATTCTGTTTTTTTTTTTTTTAATTTTTTCTCCTGAACATGCCATAGTGCAATGACAAGCAGTGTTTTGCCTTGTTGTATTTTCAAGTGCAGGGGGCTGTCATTAAAGCAGTTGATGTTGCAATGGTCATCGTTATCAATGCATCGTGAGCCATTATTATCTGTTAGGCACTGTGCTAAACGATTCCTATGCAAAATGGGAAACCAGCCTTCCCAAGCCCACCTGATCTGCACAATGAGATCCTTGGGCTGGTTTGTGCCCTCATCCACCCACCCGCCCACCCGCCTATCCGTCCATCTGTCCATCCATTCATTCTCTTTTTCCTCCACACCTACTCCAGTTCTCTGCCCTCTTTCTCCTTCGGCAACCATTCTTATGCCTTTTATGTGTATCTTTTTGTATGTGTTCTTGTAGATAGGAAAGTGTTATTTTGTGTGTGTAACATTTATGTAATTGTGCTGTGTTATATATCTTCTTTTGATTTTCACTGTCTTTTTAAGAGAGCCCTGGTGGTGCAGTGATTAAGAGCTCAGCTGATAACCAAAAGGTTGGCAGTTCAAATCCACCAGCCTCTCCTTGGAAACACTATGGGGCAGTTCTATTCTGTCCTATAGGGTCACTATGAGCGAATCAACTTGATGATAACAGATTTTTTATTCTTACTTTTATGCGTATATTCAGTCTAGCTTGCAACCCTTGCACAGTACTTCACATGCGTATGTGTGTGTCTGGGGGGCAGGGTGCCCAACCATTTTAACCATCCTTTGTTCCATTCTCAAATTGCCTTTAACTCCCTGACACCAATTGTACCGCAATAAACTTCTTTCTTTAGGTCCCCTTATAGACATCCCTGAAAAATTCTTTGGGACTGGTACCCAGTAACAAACCTGCTCTGTCTCAGGGCTCGCAAACTCTTAAGCGGCACACCATTTTACCCTCCAGAGTGGGCAGCAGTCCTCACTCCCATTAGTTATGTCCCCATGCCCCGTTATCTCATTTTCCAATTTTTTATAGTCAGATATGTAAAAGGAATAATTTATTTCACTAGTGATACATGCATTTGTTTGGCTACTAATAGGCGCCTTCTTTTGATATATTTGAGCATCTTTTTTTTTTTTTTTTTACTGTGCTTTAAGTGAAAGTTTACAAATCAACTCAGTCTCTCATGTAAAAATTTATGTATACCTTGCTATGTACTTCTAGTTGCTCTCCCCCTAATGAGACAGGACACTCTTTCTCTTTACCCTGTATTCCCCGTGTCCATTCAGCCAGCTTCTGTCCCCCATGCCTTCTCCTCTCCCCTCCAGACAGGAGCTGCCCACATAGCCTCTTATGTCTACTTGAGCCAAGAAACTCACTCCTCACCAGTATCATTTTCTATCTTATAGTCCAGTTGAAACCCTGACTGAAGAGTTGGCTTTGGGAATGGTTCCTGTCCGGGGCTAACAGGAGGTCTGGGGACCATGACCTCCGGGGTCCTTCTAGTCTCAGTCAGACCATTAAGTCTGGTCTTTTTATGAGAATTTGAGGTCTGCATCCCACTGCTCTCCTGCTCCTTCAAGGATTCTCTGTTGTGTTCCCTGTCAGGGCAGTCATCGGTTGTAGCCAGGCACCATCTAGTTCTTCTGGCCTCAGGCTGATGTAGTCTCCGATTTATGTGGCCCTTTCTGTCTCTTGGGCTTATAATTACCTTGTATCTTTGGTGTTCTTCATTCTCCTTTGATCCAGGTGGGTCGAGACCAATTGGTGCATCTTAGATGGCTGCTTGCTACCTTTTAAGACCCCAGATGCCACTCACCAAAGTGGGATGCAGAATGTTTTCTTAATAGATTTTATTATGCCAATTGACCTAGATGTCCCCCAAAACCGTGATCCCCAAACCCCTGCCCCTGTTGCTCTGCCCTTCAAAGAGTTCGGTTTATTTAGGAAACTTCTTTGCTTTTGTTTTAGACTAGTTGTGCTGGCTTCTCCTGTATTGTGTGTTGTCTTTCTCTTCACCTAAAATAGTTCTTGTCTACTATCTAATTAATGAATACCCCCTCCCTCCCTCCCTCCCTCCCTCCCCACCTTCATAACCATCAAAGAATATTTTCTTCTGTGTTTAAACTATTTCTTGAGTTCTTATAATAGTGGTCTCATACAATATTTGTCCTTTTGAAACTGACTTATTTACTTAGCATAATGTCTTCCAGATTCCTCCATGTTATGAGATGTTTCTTGGATTCATCATTGTTCTTTATTGATGTGTAATATTCCATTGTGTGAATATACCATAATTTATTTATCCATTCATTTGTCGATGGGCACATTGGTTGTTTCCATCTTTTTGCTATTGTAAACAGTGCTGCAATAAACATGGGTGTGCATATATCTGTTCATGTAAAGGCTCTTATTTCTGTAGGATATATTCCAAGGAGTGGGATTGCTGGATCATACGGTAGTTCTATTTCTAGGTTTTTAAAGAAGTGCCAAATCGATTTCCAAGGTAGTTGTGCTATTTTACATTCCCACCAGTGGTGTGTAAGTGTTCCAGTCTCTCCACAACCTCTCTAGTATTTATTATTTTGTGTTTTTTGGATTAATGCCAGCCGTATAGGAGAGAGATGGTATCTCATTGTAGATTCGATTTGCATTTCAGCTTCAGCATCTTTTGATGTGCTGCTCAACATCTTTTTTTTCTCTTGTGAGAATGCTTGGCTCATAATCTGAACTCATTGGTTTTTTTACAGGTCGTTCTCCATATTCTGATAACATCTTTGAATTTCTTGAGTTTTCTGTCACTGCTATTCAAAGCATAGTTTGTATACGGATGCCCATCTGCAATCTGTTTGTTACCAGCCCACTCTAAGTACAGAAATTGTGAGTAGGGATTTACAGAATAGCAATTTGGGAAGCCCTGGTGGCATAGCGGTTAAGAGCTCTGCTGCTAACCGCAATGTCAGCAGTTGGACTCCACCAGTCGCTTCTCAGAAACCCTATGGAGTAGATAGATATATTCTGTCCTGTAGGGCTTCTAGGAGTCAGAATCGACTTTGATGGCAGCGGGTGTGGTTTGATATGGTTATAGCAATTTGACAGTACTGCAATATCCAGGCATGTGATTTTTGTATTTAAAATGTTATCGGCCCTCAATGGATTGAAAATTAAAAACAGAACAAACAACAGAGAATTAGAGAAACTCTGGAAGCACAGTTGATTATTAAGTTCATGTGCACGATGATTTTTTGTTCTGTATATTAAACCCTTGTTAGTTAGACATGGCAAATGTCGTCATCTGTACTGTCACCTATTGATTTTTGTTAATGGAATCTTTTGTTGAAGAGAAACCCTTAATTTTGCACTATTTTATATTGGGTGTAACATTTTATGCTAAAGCGTTTTGGTGCATTCTTCAGGTCTTTTGATCTCTGCTTGCCTTTGGCTTCTTGATCTATGTATTTTTGGCTTCAGATGTATCAGATAAACAATTGTCCACTTACCTGTTTTTCCAGAAGTTCTCTCATTTCTTGCGAGGTATGTGTTATGCTGTAATGCTAGGCATATTTTGATGAGTATATCTTCTTTTTCTATTTTTTCTTTTGTCCTTTTCTGTTCCTGTATTGGTTTTCTATGCTGTTTAATAACTTACTACAAACTTAGCTTGGAAAAATGCTCATTTATTATCTCACAGTTCCTGTGGGTCGGAGTCATCTAGGTCCTCTGATCAGGGTTTCACCAGGCCACAATCAAGGTGTTGGCCAAAACTGGGGTCTCATCTGAAGCCTGGATCCTTTTCCAGGCTTATGTGGTTATTGGCAGAATTCAGTTCCTTGTGGTTGTGGCACGGAGACCCTCAACTCCCAGAGACCTCACTCCTGTCCCTACCACACGGCCTTTTGCACAACATGGAAGTTTGCTGCTTCAAAGACGATAGGCAAGTGTCTCTGCTGCTTCTTGTCTCTTACTTCTAGACTGTATTTTTTTTTCTTCTAAGTTTTATTTGTTTGTTGAAAATGTACACAGCAAAACATACACTAATTAAACAGTTTCTACATATACAATTCAGGGACATAGATTACATTCTTCGAGTTGTGCAACCATCCTCACCCTCCTTTTCTTTGTTCTTCCATCATTAACATCATTGCCCCTCAAGGTTCCTATCTAATCTTTCTTGTTGCCGTTGTCAATTTGATTCCATTTAGATAGTTCTTAAAAGAGCATGATACTTAAGGCAGACCATTTTTAGTAGTTAAGCTAAACTATTATTTTTATTGTTCAGTTTAAGATGACTTCAGGGAATATTTTTGGTTTAAGGTTTAAAGATTATCTCAGGGCAATAATTTCAAGGATTCATTAATCTTACATGGCTCCAGAAAGTATGGAGTCCATGAGAATTTGAAAGACTGTACTTTTTAAGGAAACCCTGGTGGTGTAGTGGTTCAGTGCTACTAACCAAAAGGTAGGCAGTTTGAATTCACTAGATGCTCCTTGGAAACTACGGGGCAGCTCTACTCTGCCCTACAGGGTCACTGTGAGCTGGAATCGACTGGACGGCGATAGGTTTTTTTTTTTTTTTTTCGGTTTTGGTACTTTTTAAAAGCAGTTTTGTTGAGGTATAATTCACATATCATGCAATTCACCCATCTAAAGTATAAAATTCAAGGCTTTCACTATGTCAGAGAGTTGTGCATCCCTCACCACAATCAATCTTAAAACATTTTATCACCCTAAAGAGAAACTCTGCACTCCTTAGACGTCACTCTGTAATCCCTCCAGCCCTCCCTCCCAGCCTGCTTTCTGTCCCTATAGTTTGCCTAGTTTGGGCATTTTATATAAATGGGATCATGCACTATGTGGTCCTTTGTGACTTGCTTCTTTCACTTAGCATAATGTTTTCAAGGTTCGGCCATGTTGCAGCATGTGTCAGGACTTTATTTTTTCTTATTGTCAAAGAATTCCATTGCACTGATACACCACGTTCTCTATCAGCTGATGGCCATTTGGGTTGTTTCTACATATTTGATATGAATAATGCTGCTATTAACATTTGTGTATGATTGTTTGTGTGGACGTATACCTTGGTCATGTACCTAGGAGTGGAGCTGATGGATCATATGCTAATTCTATGCTTAATTATTTGAGAAACTGACAACTGTTTTCCAGAGCTGCTGTACCATTTTCCACCAGCAATGTAGGAGTTTTCAACTTCTCCACGTCCTTCTCAACACTCGTTATTATCTGCCCTTTTGGTGATAGACATCCTAGTGGGGGAGAGACGGTATCTCACTGTGGTGTTGATTTGTATTTCCTGATGCCTACCGATGTGAACATCTTTTCATGTGGTTATTGGCCATTTGTGTATCTTCTTTGGAGAACTGTCTATTCAGATCTTTGCCCATATTTTAATTTCGTTATTTATCTTTTTATTATTGAGACTATTTTTTACCCATTGAACTGTCTTGGCACCTTACTTTGAAACCAATTGACTGTAAATTTGAGGATTTATTTCGAAACTCTCAAATATATTCCAGCAATACGTATATAATTGTTGGGCCTAAGGCATACAGAAATTTGCTTTATGTTTGCCTAAATATTTTTTATTCTTTTGTTTTTATCTTTTGTGTGTGTGTGTATATCTCTTTTTATTTTTTTTTTTTTAAGTCTTTTGTAGACACCATTATGTGGGTTTTAAAAAAATTCAGTCTGTGAGTCTCAATACTTTATTTTTTATTTTTATTACTTATTTTATACTAGATATCTTCTATGTCATTTAAAAATACTTTTTATTTACTATATATATATATATATATACATATTTACCCTGTTAATCTGCTTTCCAGTGGATAAGTTGAAGTTTCTTCTGCTGGTTTTCACATTTTTTGTTCTACTTTTGTCCTTGTGGTTATTTCACATATAACTTCAGGCCCATTTCATGCTTATTTAGCCCTGTGGCTTCCAGTTCCTGCCAGATGGTGAACTAGCATGGGTTGCTAGCTGCTTCCCAGAATCCACACTAGAAAGATTGTCAAACTAGAGGCAAACTTATAATTCCAGTAACTAGCAAAGTATTATAAAACAAAAACTATGTGAAGCTCCTGGGATGACTAGAGGCTACAGGTTTGCTCTTGTTTGGGGGACAATCATTATTTAGCTCCTCAACACAGAAATTGGCAGCAACTTCTAAGGCTGCAGGTAGCAGGGGAAAATCAGGGCAGTGCAAAATTTATTCCAGAGAGAGGAGTTGATGAAAGCCAGTGTGGGTTCAGGGACTGCTTTCAGGCACTTATAGCGCCCACCTCAAATCTCTAGGCTTGGCAGTGTAATGGGTGGAGACCATTGGAATATTGGACGGAGTGAATGTATTTTGCATGTGGGACTTTGCAGATGTGATTAAGTAAAAAAAAAAAAAAAAAATCCTAAAATGGTAAGATTATTCTGAATTATTCAGGTAGGCCCAAGAAGGGTCAGAGTCAGACAAGGAAATGTGATGAGAGGAGCAGTGGTGTGTGTGTGTGTGTGTGTGTGTGAGAGAGAGAGAGATTGATATGAAGATGATGTGCTGGCTTCGAAGATGGAGGAAGGGAGCACAAGCCAAGGAATGTGGCAGCCTCTAGAAGTTGGAAAAGGAGGGAAAATGGATTCTCTCCTGGAGATCCCAGAAGAAATGTAGCTCTGCTGACACCTTGATTTTAGCCCAGTGAAAGCCATTTTGGACTTCTGACCTCCAGAACTGTAAGATGATAAATTTATGTTAAACTACTAAGGTGTGTTAATTTGTTACAGTAGCAATAGAAAACTAATGTAGACACATTACAACCTAGGTAATCCAAGGTTGCCTCATTAGGCTTTAAAGGTGAATCTCTCACCAGAAACATTGCTTGGTGGGATGGCAGCAAAAGAAATGACTAATAAGGATTCTAGGGTGCTTGGGGCTTTACCTTCCCCTTTCTTAAACTCACCCAGACTACAGTCTTAATCCAGGTCACAATTCCAGACAGAGTAGGTGATTCAATATTAAGTGCTTCCTTGACATCTGGCGGAAACCATGGTGGTGTAGTGGTTAAGTGCTATGGCTGCTAA
Source organism: Elephas maximus indicus (assembly GCF_024166365.1). Taxonomy (NCBI): domain Eukaryota; kingdom Metazoa; phylum Chordata; class Mammalia; order Proboscidea; family Elephantidae; genus Elephas; species Elephas maximus. Next base: position 66,005,013 of record NC_064843.1, read on the forward strand.
CCAAAAAGTCGGCAGTTCGAATCTACCAGCTACTCCTTGGAAACACTGTGGGGCAGTTCTACTCTGTCCTGTAGGGCTGCTATGAGTTGGAATTGACTCAAAGGCAACAGGTTTAGATTTTTTTTTTTTTGGACATCTGGTAAAATCAGGTAAGACTCAAGTTCCCCATCCCCTCTGGGTCTGCAGATAAGGTCTGATAGCCAAAAACCCTTCAGCTTCCTGCCGCCCAGTACAATTATTCAAAAAAATTAAATCACATCCTCCCTGGGGAACCAGGAGGAACCTCATCCTCTTGTTGCTACAGAGCTGCTTCCATAGCCCCCTGCATGTTCACTTTGTTCCCAAGTGTGAAGCCTATGTGGTCCTGTATGGAGGGCAGTGTCCTCTTTCACTGGGCTGGGAGTATATGTGACTAATAAACTGCTATTGATCTCATCTGTCCAGTGTTGGGTGTCATGTGTTTGGCCCTTCCCATAACCCTAAGGCATGTGCACAGTCAGGGTTCTTTCTAGCTAACCCTGCTCACGGGGTCAATTGTGTGTAACCATCAAGGGACATTAAGATCACTTTACCTCTGATGCCAAATTGTTTGGTGGATAATAAATCCCACTCCACGTGCCAGCTGCATCATTTGGAAACCTCAGCTTCCCTTCCCTGTTCAGATCTTAGCTGCTCCATCTGCCTGGGGCTGGGTTAGTAGGTACTGGCCTCAAGCTCAGGAGTCCATCTTAAGGTGGTTGCTTAACTGCATTCCTGCCCTCACAATAGGGCAGGTTATATTGGGGCTTCAGATCAGAACTGTTTGACTAGGATTGGCCATTTCTTTACTCTTTATTTTGTCATAACTTCAGGAAATTCTGCAGATGAGGGTCACAAACAAGTACCAGGAGAATTGGCCACCAGACCACCAGAAATGCACAGATAGATCAGAAAATGTTGCCTGATTAGGGTCTGTGCTCTGGAGCAGTCTAGCCAACGAAAAGTACTCCAAGTCAGAAAGAGTGAGAAAGTTTATTTAGGAGATGTATACCACAGGGATTCTGACAGTAACAGACTGTCTCTATGGAGTCCCCCAAAGCAATTTTACATTAAAAATATATAGAATTTTACAAGGGTTAGAACTGACTTTGTAGCCTGCAGATGGCATGGCTGGAGGAGTTATTCATTACAAGATAGTGACTCTTTATCAGAGATACATGCCAGACATCTCCTTATCAGGCTAAAGATATACATATCAGAGATCTGGGCTCTAATTTCCCTTTGGGGGGGTCATAAGTCACAGGTGGTTGGACAGAGCAAAACAAAGTTATTAGCATCAGATCAAAACAAAGAACAAAGTCATTTGCATCAGATCAAAACAAAGTCATTAATAAAGGTATGTGGAAAGGAGAAGGCAGGCAAAGGAATGAGAAAAACTTATAGCCTCATCATGGCATTAGTTATGTCAAGCTCTCAGTCACCCATTTTGAAAAGGAGAAAACATGCTGGGGAGTATTAGGGTCACAGAAAACTCATGCCAAAGAATCAAAAGACTCATGTCAAAAAATGAAAATCACTAGACTTACGTCATCTGCGATAGCCAAGCCCATTTCAGAAGTGAAGGGTCCGTCGGTCATTTCCTGCTAATTTCTAGCCCTGCCTCACAGTGAATAAGCAGCAAAGAATCATAAATATGTATAACTTCCTGAATCTGCTTACTGTAACAGTCCAATGAAAGCTGGCCACCGCCCGGTTTCAGGGAGCCATCTTGGTGACGCAGGTTCTGGTGAGTTCCTTTACTTGGCCTACTAAATAAACGTTTTCACTTTGCCTTAACAGCTGTGTCCAGTTCTCTGTTTTGACAGGCTGTGCCTATGGGACCTGGACCTGACACATCCTATTCCAGTTCAGGCGGTAACAACATGACTCCCTCCGCTTCGGACCAGCTGGCTCCCCCTGCTCCTTTGGGTATGATAATTTCTGGGATAGCTCACAGAGCTTATGGGAGACATCATACCTGCACTAACAGCTTTTTTATACAAAAAGGATGCAAATGAAAAGACACATAAGTTGAGGTCTGGGAGGAATCCCAGCACAGAGCTTCCATGTCCCAAAAATCATACACTATCCTCCTGTGCAGATGTTCACTCTTTCCAACTCAGAAGGCCCCTGAGCCCTCATCTTCCAATGCCTTTATTGGCCCCACCACGTGGCTGTGATAAATTGCATTGTGCCTCATGAGGCTTAGTCAGTATTGGGCCCCTAGGTGAGAGCCTCTATCCTCGGGGCTCTCAGGAACCCAGAACAAAAGGCCAAATTGCTTTCTGTACCTCACAATGGAAATCCCTCCCTCACCAACAGGTGTTGAGAAGGCAGACAAAACACAGCTGAAATGAGAGAAATCCATCAACAGGCAGATCTTTAAATACAGTATGGTGTATTCACACTGCATTTTTTACAACCATCGTTTGTGAGGTAGATTTATGCTCATATATTGTTTCCTGCATAGTCCTTTCTCATGGTCAAGAGCTTATCAAGCCTTTGCAATGCCCCCATCACTGCCCTGCCAGGAAATTGCTGGACACCAATTCTGGATTTTGCAGAGAAGCAGAATTTCTGAGGCCACAGAGCTATGTGGTCCCTCCTCTCTCTAAGACCAAGGCCAAGGCACTGGGTGGCTGTGTGACCTGTACCCTGGGAGGACTGTGTCAGGAAGTACCATTGGTCCAAATGGATGGAGCCCAGAGGCCAGGCATTTAGAGAGCTGGGGTCACAGTACAGTAGAGCAGGAGAGCCCTTCAGGGCTCTCCACTCCAGGGGAAGAAGCAGGAGGCATTCTGTACACTATCTGGATCCAAGGGCCATAGACCTGCAGGTGAGTGGTGCTCCCATTGAGGCAGGGTCACAGGTGCTGGGATTACATCATAAAGGGACTGCTGTGTGACTTCCCAGCAGGGAGTAGACTCAGGAGAAGATACACCAGAGATCAGGTCTGAGTTAGGCTCCTGGCCAGGGCACAGGCATGAACTGAGAGTGCAGGAGACACACAAAAAAACAAGGGATTAGGTCATTGGGTCAGGGCCCAAGTGCATAGGAAGGAACAAGGGGCTCATTGGGGGTAGGGCAGGCTGGAAGGTGCACAGAAGGCCTGGAGCCAGGAGACCTGGGGAACACTGGGTCTTGAGTTGAGGCTTTCTCCTAGCAACAATTTTTCACACTTCTTATAGGACTGAGATCCAGATAACAAGAGTGGGTGGTGATACACTTAGAAGTCTGCGTATACACAACTGGGTCCAAGAGGAGAGGAAGTTTCCTTAGAAATACAGACCACACCCAGGATTAGAAAGGGGGAGAAGAGCCATAGCGAGACGCCTTACCTGGCTTCTCGTGGGTGTGCTCCTTGGAGAAGAGGAGAGAGCCCTAAGGGTGACCCTAGTGGCTCTGCCTTGGATGCTGCTGGGCTAACACTGAGGTAGACACCTGCCGTGGTGACATTTTTGAAGCTATAGAAGCAGCAGCAGCCACCCAGCCCCGAGAAGGGGAGGAGGAGGCACATCTGTGCCCTCTTGACTTAGGGACCATGCCCAGACCTGGGTTGACCTCCCTGCTTCTGCTGACCATTCTGGTGACCCTGGTGGCCACCACAGACCCAGCCAAGTATCAGGTGAAGGTGATGAGGACATTAAAACCCGTTGATTCTTCAAATGCCAACCTGAAACAGTGTCTGTGGTTTGCCATGCAAGAATACAACAAAGAAAGCAAGGACAAGTATATCTTCCAGGTGGTCAAGGTACTGCAAGCCCAGATGCAGGTAAAGGCATTCTCTCCAAATAGAAGGACATTTACACGTGGTGCCACAGGTTGAAAACAGACTAAAAGAATGGGCACATAAGAAAAAGATCGATATACAAAAATCTTGGATATGTGAATGCTTAAGAACAGACACACTTGCATAATAATAATAACAACAGTGCAACATATAGCCCTGTCTATGTGTGCTTGGCTATTGTCCTAAGTACTTGACATATATTAACTCATTTAATCCCCAAACTGCAAATCAAATGTTCATGATTTGCATTTGCTAAATTTGAGAGACAAATTGGGCACCATGAATATTTTTTAGTGATGCCATCATGGGCAACCTATCCATTTTTAAACCTATCCATACATGGAATGGAGTCCTGGTGGCACAGTGGTTAAAAACTATGGCTGCTAACCAAGAGGTCGGTGGTTTGAATCTACCAGCCACCTCTCAGAAACCCTACAGGGCAGTTCTACTCTGTCTTATAGGGTTGCCGTGAGTCGTAATGAGCTCTGTGGCAATGAGTTTATACATGGAATACGGGGTTGAAGAGAGACATATTGTGCTATCTAATGTATAAGAGAATAAAGTGCCCCCTCCTGTATTCTTCAATTCTTTTAATCCAGCTTTTATTCGGTAATTTTCTATTTATAAAACTACCCCTTTACAGGGCTAGGACCAGAACTTAGGTAGCCTTGCTTTCGTGGGTTACAAAGTGCATGGTGCTCCCTGGAGTTGATGACATGATGGCCCTGCCTGTTATGTTCAGTACAAGGCCTCAGTGTTGGCATTTCAGCCGATTGTGATTACCAGTTTGTAACTTTACCATGAAATTTGCAGGACTGAGTTGTTAAAAATACTCAACAGATAGTCATGGTTGGCCCAGCTTATTTAAGTTTTTATACTGTCAGTGCTGCTCCCACTAGCAGGAGCCGGGCTGGTCCCCAATGCCTTGGGAAAACTTGAGCCATAAAAACTGATTTTCAGTACATTATGCTGTTGCTGGTAGTTTTCTTGGTTTTGATTGGACTTAGCTGCTGCACTCCGCAATCCATTTCTGAACACAAACTTTTGTGGCACTTTCAAACAAAAGAGCAAATCTTGGCCGGAAAAACCAACTACCAAGAACAGAATGGTGAACAGTTTCCTGGGTCTTTTAACTTTTCTAGTTTCCTCACAGTTTTCTTTCTTTGGTGCACAAGTAGCATAAGCATTCAACAAGCTTCTCACCAGCCAGTCCTTAAAGAGCTAGACTTGCTGCTGTGTGTGGGGTGACTAGACAGACAGAAATGATCTAGCAGCCTAACTGGAAAGAAGAATCTTAAGGCAAGAATGAGAGCTGCAATATTTGTCCTGGTAGTGTATTACCAAGGGGCTGGGGATGTCAGGGGACCCCCCCCTTAGACAGCATTTCTCCTGCAGGTGCTCATACATGTCCTATTGCACAGATTGCACCCTTACCCATTAACTGAGTCCTAGGTAGGTTTGAAAAGTCTCCAGCCTATTCCCATATGCTGTCAAGGTTGAGGACCACCATTTTAGGGAGTGATGCCGAAGATGAAACCCGAAGACAGAGTATGAGTTAAACAGGTGAAAGAGGTTGGTGGGAGGTGTTTCAATTTGGGTTTCTCCAGGTGCAGCAGACCCTGATGTCAGCATTCAGGTGCAAGTTGTCTATTTGGGAAGCCATCCCAAGAAGCATCAGGAAGGCACAGGAGAATTAAGACAGGCAGGGAAGATAGCCAGTCCAGGGTGAGTTACTGAGAAGGTTACCACCGTGGGCAATTAGGGCTCAGGCTACTTAGTATAGAGCCTGACTTGGAGCTGGTCCACCCTGCAGATGAGGAAGCTGGGATATTTATCACCTCACTCCCATCTGTCACTGGCTAAGAGCTGCTCCAGGAGGTTCTTTATTCAGGAGCCACAAGAACTTACAGTGAGTTTGGAACAGGAAGGGGCATGGGGCACCACTCATGGAATCTGCTACAAGAGGTGGGCAAGGAGGCCTTGGGCTGGTGGGGTGGGGACGAGCGGTCAGGGATAGGAGGCTGTCAGTAGAAGGAGCATGGCCCATTTCATCACCTCCAAGAAGCTACCGTGGCTGCCATACAGGCAAGCAGGGACCAGGCCATGTGGGCCCATAGGCTGTGGGCATGATTTCTGCTTTATCTTAGGAACGCCAAAAAGCTAGAAAGGACATCAAATCAGGGAATTTTTAGGATTCATGGGATCAGATTTGGGTTTTAAAACTTACCACTCTGATTAATGCGAAGACCCAGGGTTGTGAGGATTAAGTGGGGACGTCCATTTGGCTGTCGGCTGCAGCTTCCTGCTATTAGGCTCATGTCCCTGTAGTCAGCACACAATGGTCCCTCTATTGCCCCTTGACTGAGTAGACAGAGCAGAGCGGAAGTCGAGAGGTAGCCGGGAACAGTGGCTCCTGCGCAGGCTCTAGTGCCAGATACTATGGTCTGAGCCCAGAGTCTGCCACTTGCTAGATAGTGGCCTTAGCAAGTTACTCAGTCCCTCTGTGCCTCAGTTTCCTCACCTGTAAATTCTGGGAATGACAGTCATTCCCCAGAGGGTTGGTATGAAGGTTAAGTGAGTTCGAGTGCAAAGCACAAGAATAGTACCTGGCAGAGAGTGAGCATTCCATGGGGGAGTAGTTATCAGCATTAATAGGAATTCCTGTGTGTTACCAGGCTCACCTCCACACTACTTTCAAGACTCCCCAAGAAGTACAAATCTAGCTCCCAAACTGAATGAGTACTATGCATGTTACTTCTTGATGTTTTCTTACCATCTTCTACCCACAAGAGAGGCCAGAGACCCCTTTATAAAATCCTTGGAGCACGGATAGAATTTAATAGCACTTTATCAAAATTGACACAACAGCAACAAGTTTATTGAAGACTTGCAGATAGCAATGGGAGAGGTCTGATAGAAAATGGTGAGTCCAGGTGGACCTGGACCCAACTCACAGACACATCTAAAGCCCCTCTCCCCTTGCCAGGGACAGTGTTACTGCAATTTCGCAAGTTAGAGCGGCCTGCCACAAATAGCCAATTCTTGAGACGGGGTGAGGTGGGTAGCAAGAACTTTCTTAGATATACCAACCAGTACATGGAGACAGAGGGGAATGATCTCATCCTAAAGTCATCTGCCGCACTGGACTACAGGTCAGCTTGGGTCTTTAAGGGAAAAGAGGCCATAAGTTTTAGGGACTCTCTTCTGTTTGGTTTCGGTGGTCGTACCTCAAACATGTTGATCTTTTCCTGCCGTTGTCCCATCAGCTCAGGAGGTGGCTGGCGCCATTCTTTGTCTTATTTGACAGGCTTAGATCAGTACCACTTGTTTTCCACAGCCTTAGAGGAAACATTGGTTAACACTTAACCATTTGTGGAGCTAATGTCAGGATCTCACTTGGAGGCAGGGATGGGTTAGGGGAGGGAAAGGAGAGAAAGAAGAAGAAGGGGAAAAAAAAATTGGCTCAGGTGCTGTTCAAGATGTGGCTGAGCAGCCTGCTTCAACAGCAGCTTGTCAACAACCACGTCACCTCCGCCCAGCTTCCTCATCCATGGGATGTGTGGCCCAGCTCTTAAATTTGAATATTGATGAAAGCAAACCAAATTAAGAAGATAAAACAGTAATTAAAATTTTAGAAATTATTTTTTCACTTTCACAAAAGTTATCTTACTATTCTTAAACTCCCAAACCCCCAAATTCCCTTGCCGTTGATTCCAAGTCCTAGTAGCCCTATAGGACAGAGGTGAAAAGCCCCACAGGGTTTCCAAGGCTGTAATCTGTACGGAAGTATTTGCCACATCATTCTCTCATGGAGTGGCTGTTGTTAGCTGCTGCCGAGTCCGTTCTGACTCAGCGACCCTATGTGCAACAGAACCAAACACCGCCCGGCCCTGAGCCATCCTCAGGGTAGTTGTTACGTTTGAGCCCATTGTTGCAGCTACTATCTCAATCCATCACCTTGATGGTCTTCTTCTTTTTCACTGACTCTCTACTTTACCAAGCAAGATGTCCTTCTCCAGGGACTGATCCCTCCTGGTAACACGTCCAAAGTATGTAAGATGAAGTCTCACCACCCTTGTTTCTAATGAACATTCTGCCTCTACTTCTTCCAAGAAGGATTTGCTCTTTTTTTTTTTTTTTTTCTGGCAGTCCATTATATGTTCTTCACCAACACCATAATTTGAAGGAGTCAGTTCTTCTTTGGTCTTCCTTATTTGTTGTCCACCTTTTGCATACATATGAGGTGACTGAAGACACCATGGCTTGGGTCAGGCACACTTTAGTCTTCTAGGTGACATCTTTGCTTTTTTAACACTTTAAAGAGGTCTTCGACAGCAGATTTGCCCAACGCAATGCATCCTTTCTTTTTTTTTTTTTAATTTTTATTGTGCTTTAAGTGAAAGTTTACAAATCAGGTCAGTCTCTCACACAAAAACTTATATATGCACCTTGCAACATACTCCCAATTGCTCTCCCCCTAATGACACAGCCCGCTCTGTCCCCCCACTCTCTTTAATGTTCATTTCACCAGTTTCTAACCCCCTCTACCTGCTCATCTCCCCGCCAGACAGGAGATGGCAACACAGCCTCAAGCGTCCACCTGATACAAGAAGCTCACTCCTCAATATCATCCCTCTCCATCCCATTGTCCAGTCCAATCCCTGTCTGAAGAGTTGGCTTTGGGAATGGTTCCTGTCCTGGGGCAACAGAAGGTGTGGGGGCATGGCCAACGGGGTCCTTCTAGTCTCAGTCAGGACATTGAGTCTGGTCCTTTTATGAGAATTTGGGGTCTGCATCGCACTGCTCTCCTGCTCCCTCAGGGGTTCTCTCTTGTGTTCCCTGTCAGGGCAGTCATCGGTTGTAGCCAGGCACCATCTAGTTCTTCTGGTCTCGGGATGATGTAGTCTCTGGTTTATGTGGCTCTTTTTGTCTCTTGGGCTTGTAATTACCTTGTGTCCTTGGTGTTCTTCATTCTCCTTTCATCCAGGTGGGTTGAGACCAATTGATGCATCTTAGATAGCTGCTTGCTAGTGTTTAAGACCCCAGGCGCCACTCTCCAAAGTGGGATGCAGAATGTTTTCTTAATAGATTTTATTATGCCAATTGACTTAGATGTCCCCTGAAACTATGGTCCCCAAAACCCCACCTCTGCTATGCTTGCCTTCGAAGCATTCATTTCATTCAGGAAACTTCTTTGCTTTTGGTTTAGTCCAATTGGGCTGACCTTGCCTGTATTGTGTGTTATCTTTCCCATTACCTAAAGTAGTTCTCATCTACCAATTAGTGAATACCGCTCTCCCCCCCTCCCCCCTCTTGTAACCATCAAAGAATATTTTTTTCTCTGTTTAATCTACTTCTTGAGTTCTTACAATAGTGGTCTTATACAATATTTGTCCTTTTGCAACTGACTAATTTCACTTAGCATAATGCCTTCCAGGTTCCTCCACGTTATGAAATGTTTCACGGATTCATCATTGTTCTTTATCAGTGTGTAGTATTCCATTGAGTGAATATACCATAATTTATTAATCTATTCTTTCATTGATGGGCACATTGGTTGCTTCTATCTTTTTGCTATTGTAAACGTTGCTGCAGTGAACACGGGTATGCATATATCTGTTCATGTAAAGGCTCTTATTTCTGTAGGATATATTTCAAGGAATGGGATTGCTGGATCATACAGTAGTTCTACTTCTAGCTTTTTAAGGAAGCGCCAAATTAATTTCCAAAGTAGTTGTATCATTTTACATTCCCACCAGCAGTGTCTAAATGTTCCAGTCTCTCTACAACCTCTCCAACATTTATTATTTTGTGTTTTTTGGATTAATGCCAGCCTTGTTGGAGTAAGATGGAATCTCATTGTAGTTTTTATTTGCACTTCTCTAATGGCTAATGATCGTGAGCATTTCTTCATGTATCTGCTAGCTAGCTGAATGTCTTCTTTTGTGAAGTGTCCGTTCATATCTTCTGCCCATTTTTTAATTGGGTTATTTGTCTTTTTGTAGTTGAGTTTTTGCAGTATCATGTAGATTTTAGAGATCAGGCGCTGGTTAGAATGTCATAGCTAAAAACTTTTTTACTCTTTTGGTGAAGTCTTTGGATGATCATAGGTGTTTGATTTTTAGGGGCTCCCAGTTACCTAGTTTTTCTTCTGCATTGTTAGTAATGTTTTGTATACTGTTTATGCAGTGTACTAGGGCTCCTAATGATGTCCTTATTTTTTCATCCATGACCTTTATCATTTTAGATTTTATATTTAGGTCTTTGATCCATTTTGAGTTAGTTTTTGGGCACAGTGTGAGGTATGGCTTTGTTTCATTTTTTTGCAGTCATGCAGTTATGCCAGCACTGTTTGCTAAAAAGGCTGTCTTTTCCCCATTTAACTGCTTTGGGGCCTTTGTCAAATATCAACTGCTTATATATGGATGACTTTATGTTGGGATTCTCAATTCTGTTCCATTGGTCTATGTATCTGTTGTTGTACAAATACCAGGCTGTTTTCACTACTGTGATGTTATAATAGGTTCTAAAATTAGGTAGAGTGAGGCCTCCCACTTTGTTCTTCTTTTTCAGCAATGCTTTACTTATCTGGGGCCTCTTTCGCTTCCATATGAAGTTGGTGACTTGTTTCTCCATCTCATTAAAAAAAGTTGTTGGAATTTGGATCGGAATTGCGTTAAATCTATAGATCGCTTTTGGTAGAATAGACATTTTTATAATGTTAAGCCTTCCTATCCATGAGGAAGGTATTTTTTTTTCCCACTTTTGTAGGTCTCCTTCGGTTTCTTGCAGAAGTGTTTTGTGGTTTTCTTTGTATGAGTCTTTTACATCTCTGGTAAGATCTATTCCTAAGTATTTTTTCTTCTTGGGGGCTACTGTAAGTGGTATTAATTTGGTGATTTCCTCTTCGGTGTTCTTTTTGTTGGTGTAGAGGAATCCAACTGATTTTTGTGTTTATCTTGTGTCCCGATACCCTGCTGAACTCTTCTACTAGTTTCAGCAGTTTTCTTTAGGATTCCTTAGGGTTTTCTGTGTATAAGATCATGTCCTTGCCAATCTGGATGCCCTTTATTTCATTATCTAACCTAATTGCTCTGGCTAGGGCCTCTAGCACAATGTTGAATAGGAGTGGTGATAAAGGGCATCCTTGTCTGGTTCCCGGTCTCAAGGGGAATGCTTTCAGGCTTTCTCTGTTTAGGATGATATTGGTTATTGGCTTTGTATAAATGCTTTTTTTTATGTTGAGGAACTTTCCTTCTATTCCTGTTTTGTTGAGAGTTTTTATCATGAATGTGTGTTGAACTTTGTCATATGCCTTTTCTGCATCAATTGATAAAATCATGTGATTCTTGTCTTTTGTTTTATTTATAAGATGGATTACATTAATTGTTTTTCTAATGTTGAACCAACCCTGAATACATGGTATGAATCCCACTTGGTCATGGTGAATTACTTTTTTGATATATTGTTGAATTCTATTGGCTAGAATTTTGTTGAGGATTTTTGCATCCAAGTTCATGAGGGATATAGGTCTGTAATTTTCTTTTTTTGTGGTGTCTTTACCTGGTTTTGGTATCAGGGATATGCTGGCCTCATAAAATGAGTTTGGTAGTATTTCATCCTTTTCTATGCTTTGAAATACTTTTAGTAGTAGTGGTGTGAACTCTTCTCTGAAAGTTTTGTAGAACTATGCAGTGAAGCGGCCTGAGCCAGGGCTTTTTTTTGTTGGGAGTTTTTCGATTACCTTTTCAATCTCTTCTTTTGTTATGGGTCTATTTAGTTGTTCTACCTCTGTTTGTGTTAGTTTAGGTAGGTAGTGTGTTTCTAGGAATTCATCCATTTCTTCTAGGTTTTCAAATTTGTTAGAGTACAGTTTTTCGTAGTAATCCGATATGATTCCTTTAATTCCAGTTACTCTGTTGTAATATCGCCCATCTCATTTCTTATTCAGGTTATTTTCTTTCTTTCCTGTTTTTCTTTTGTCAGTTTAGACAATGATTTGTCAATTTTGTTAATTTTTTCAAAGAACCAGCTTTTGGTCTTGTCAACTCTTTCAATTGTTTTTTTTTGTTTTCTATGTCATTTAACTCTGCTCTAATTTTTATTACTTGTTTTCTTCTGGTACCTGAGGGTTTCTTTGGTTGCTCTCTTTCTATTTGTTCAAGTTGTAGGGATAATTCTTTGATTTTGGCCCTTTCTTCTTTTTGGATGTGTGCATTTATTGATATAAATTGACCTCTGAGTACTGCTTTTGCTGTGTCCCAAAGGTTCTGATAGGAAATGTTTTCATTCTCATTGGATTCTAGGAATTTCTTTATTCCATCCTTAATGTCTTCTAGAATCCAGTCTTTTTTGAGCAGGTTATTGTTCAGTTTCCAAGTGTTTGATTTCTTTTCCCTGCTTTTTCTGTTATTGATTTTCACTTTTATGGCCTTATGCTCAGAGAAGATGCTTCGTAATATTTCAATGTTTTAGATTCTGCTAAGGCTTGCTTTATGACCTAATATGTGGTCTATTTTAGGGAACGTTCCATGTGCGCTAGAAAATATACTTGGCTGCTGGTGGGTAGAGTGTTCTGTATATGTCTATGAGGTCAAGTTGGTTGATTGCAGCATTTAGATCTTCCGTGTCTTTTTTGAGCTTCTTTCTGGATGTCCTGTCCTTCACTGAAAGGGTCGTTTTGAAGTCTCCTACTATTATTTTGGAGCTGTCTATCTCACTTTTCAATGCTGATAGAGTTTGTTTTATGTGTCTTGCAGCACTGTCTTTGGGTGTGTAAATATTTAATATGGTTATATCTTCTTGGTGTATTGTCCCTTTAATCTTTATATAGTGTCCTTCCTTATCCTTTGTGATAGATTTAACTTTAAAGTCTATTTTGTCAGAAATTAGTATTGCCACCCCTGCTCTTTTTTGATTGCTTGGTATATTTTTTTCCATCCTTTGAGTTTTAGTTTTTTTTTGTCTCTAAGTCTAAGGTGTGTGTCTTTTAGACAGCGTATAGACGGATCGTGTTTTTTAATACATTCTGCCACTCTCTGTCTCTTTATTGGTGCATTTAGTCCATTTACATTCAGTGTAGTTATGGATAGGTATGAATTTAGTGCTATCATTTTGATGTCTTTTTTTGTGTGTTGTTGACAGTTTTATCTTCCCACTTAATTTTAAGTGCTAAGTGTATTGTCTTTATATATTGCCCTTTCCTCATATTTGTTTTTGTAGATTTTGTTTTTTCTGAGTCTCTATTTTTTTCTTGTATTTTATTTTGATGTGCAGGATAGTTTGTCTCCTTTGTGGTTACCTTATTATTTACCCCTATTTTTCTGAACTTAAACCTAACTTTTATTTCTTTGTATCACCTTATCTTCCTCTCCGTATGGAAGATCTGTGACTATATTTCTTAGCCCCTCTTTATTGTTTCAATTTTGTCTTCTTTTACATAATAACATTGCTGTTTCCCTGTTTTGAGCATTTTTTTTCTCTTGATTTATTTTTGTTATTTTCCTGTCTGAGTTGACTTCTGATTGCTTTCGCCAGTATTCTAGTCTTGGGTTGATACCTAATATCATTGATTTTCTAACCAATGAACTCCCTCAGTATTTCCTGTAGTTTTGGTTTGTTTTTTACGAATTCTCTAAGCTTCTGTTTATCTGGAAATGTCCTAATTTCACTTCCATATTTGAGAGACAGTTTTGCTGGATTTAGGATTCTTTCTTGGCAATTTTTTTCTTTCAATTTTTTATGTAAGTCATCCCCTTGCCTTCTTGCCTGAATGGTTTCTGCCAAGTAGTCTGAGCTTATTCTTTTTGACTCTTCTTTGTAGGTGACTTTTCGTTTATCCCTAGCTGCTCTTAAAATTGTCTCCTTATCTTTGGTTTTGGCAAGTTTGATTATAATACAAAGTCTTGGTGACTTTGTTTTAAAATCTACCTTATGTGGAGCTTGATAAGCATCTTGGATAGATATCTTCTTATCTTTCATGATATCAAGGAAGTTTTCTGCCAACAAATCTTCAACAATTCTCTCTCTATTTTCTGTTATCCCTTCCTGTTCTGGTACTCCAATCACTTGTAGGTTATTTCTCTTGATAGAGTCTTACATGATTCTTAAGTTTTCTTTATTTTTTTAAATCCTTTTATTTGATTGTTTTTCAGATATATTAGTGCCAAGTGCTTTATCCTCAAGTTCAAAAATTCTGCCTTCCACTTGCTCAATTCTGCTCTTCTGACTTTCTATTGAGTTGTCTACTTCTGTAATTTTATTGTTAATCTTCTGAATTTCTGATTGCTGTCTGTCTACGGATTTTTCAAGCTTATTAAATTTTTCATTATGTTCCTGAATAATCTTTTAAATTTCTTCGATTGTTTTATCTGTGTGTTCCTTGGCTCGTTCTACATATTGCCTCATTTCCTTTCTGATGTCTTGAAGGGTTCTGTATATTAATCTTTTGTATTCTGCCTCTGGTAATTCCAGGAAAGCACTTTCATCTAGAAGATACCTTGATTCTTTGTTATGAGAGCTTGTTGAGGTGATCATGGTCTGTATCTTTACATGTCTTGATATTGACTGTTGTCTCCAAGCCATCTATAAGTTATCGTATTAGTTTATTTTATGTTTGTTTACTGTGTTGTAGCTTCTTGCTTTGTTATGTTTTGATGTGCCCAAATGGGTTGCTTGAGTGAACTAGCTTGATTATTTTTGCCTTTGTAGCTCTGACGTCCTGTCCCCAGGCGGCTAGAATTGTTATCAGGCATATCAGTCTAGGAGTCCATTCACTTTTCTTGTATGAATTCAGCTCAAGTGTCCAGGTAGCTGATAATCAAGTGTGTGGTACAGGCTCTGTACTACAGTCTTAGTGGGGCAGGGGTGATTGGTGTAGGTACTGGTATCTGGTTGCAGCAGGGGGTCACACTCTGAGCAAGGCAGGGAGCTGAGAATCATCCCCCATGTGTCTCTGAGGAAAGTGTGACCCTGTTCCCTAGAGCATACAGGGGGGTGAGTCCTGCAGACAGACCATGGCACCCAATGTTTTTGGCTGTAAGGACTGGGAGGTACCAGTTATTCTTGAACCCCTGTTGTGGGTTGCTAGGTGATATGAATGGAGCCACCAGTCCTTAGGCCTCTGATGTGGGTAGGTGAAGACCCTGTTTAATAGGCAAAGCAATGTCAAACATCAAACACCCAACTCTCTGCCGCACAGCTGAAATGGTTGGAGTGTTCCAACAAGGGCCTATTCTCCTGAAATAGACCCACATAGGTAAATGCAGAGGGGAAAGGTACTCAAAGTCCATGGACCGTTTATGCCTGGACAGAGGTGCTTCTGGCCTGGGCTTCCCCAGTTAGTGGAGCTGGCAAATTATCTTTTCCCCCAATTGCAAATTTATTCCTTCTCAAAGGCCAGGAGGATGGCTCTAGGCGCTCAACAGAGCCTATCTCAGGCCCAGAGAAATTAGCCGCTGAAGCCGGCTTGCGAGTGGTGGGGGAGGGTAGTAAAATATACTCAAGTACTTAGTTTTTGTCAACAGCACTGTTCTCTGGTTCTGGAGATGTGAGTAGGCTGTGTGGATGGCTGCTTTTCCTTGAGGAAACTCAACAGGTATTCTGTCAATTCCTGGAGCCTTTTTTTCGCCAGTGCCTTCAGTGCATCTTGGACCTCTCACTTCAGAACCATTGTTTCCTGACCATATGCTATCTACTGAAATGGTTGAACATTGACCAGTTCTTTTTGGTATAGTGACTCTGTGTATTCCTTCTATCTTTTTTTGATGCTTCCTGCATCATTTAATGTTTTCCTCATAGAATCCTTCAATATTCCAACGTGAGGCTTGAATTTTTTCTTCCGTTCTTTCAACTTGTGAAATGCTAAGCATGTTCTTCCCTTTTGGTTTTCTATCTCTAATTCTTTGCACATGTCATTGTAATACTTTACTTTGTCTTCTTGAGCCACCCTTTTTTGAAATCTTCTGTTCAGCTCTTTTAGTTCATCATTTCTTCCTTTGCTTTAGCTACTTGACCTTCGAGAGCAAGTTTCAGAGTGTCTCCTGACATCCATTTTGGCCTTTTCTTTCTTTTCTACCTTTTTAATGACCTCTTGAGCTGCCAGTGGGTTCGGATCATTGACCTTTCTGTTAGCAGCTGAATGCTTAACCACTGGACCATCAGGCCTCCTTAATAATATTTTATTGTTTTTGATGAAAGCTTACACAGCAGTTAAGGTTTCCATTCAAAAATTTCTACACAAATTGTTCAGTGACATTGGTTACTTTCTTCACAAGGCACAAACATTGTCATTATTTTTGTTCTGCTTTTTCCATGTCCGTCAATCTAGTTTTAAATGTCCCCTTACATTTTCATCTTAGTTCTAAAGTAATTATTGACCATTTGGTCTCATATAGGTGATTTTTCAAAGGAGTACAGTATTTACAGGTGTAATCATTATTTTTTGAGCCAAGTTATTTAGCCACAAATTGACCTCAGGGTTTAGTTTTAGTTCAAGGTTTGAAGAGAATCAGTGCAATAGTCTCGGGGAGCCCTCTGGTCTCAATGAGTCTAGGAAGCCCCTTTTTTTTTTAGGAATTTGAAATTTTGTTCCACATTTTCCCCTTATTCTTTTAGGCTCCATCTATTCTGGCCCTGATTAGAACAGTAGGTAGAGGTAACTTGGCACCATCTAGTTCTTCTTGTCTCAGAGTTAGTGAGCCACGGTTCTTGTAGACTATTTTTCCTGTAAACTAGTTTCTTCTTTGAGTCTTTGGTTTCCTTCTTTCTCTTTTGCTCCAGATGAGTAGAGGCCAATAGTTGTACCTTAGATGGCCTCTTGCAATCTTTTAAGACCCCAGATACTACTCACCAAACTGGGATGTAGAACATAGCTTTATGAACTATATTATGCCAATTAATGGAGAAGTCCCGTGAATGTATGGTCCTAAACCTTCAAACCCAGAAAACCAATCCTGTGAGAAGTTTGGTTATGTCTAAGAAGTATCTATAAGTGTGTCCCCTATGTCCCTCATTATATATATGAATATATGTGCATAAAGTCACAAAAATGCATATACATATAATACGTATGCATATCTATATACATATATACCTACCTACATACATACATATGTACCCATACATATATTTTTTGGTTGTTTTTCCTGTTTCAAAATTATATATGCCATAACAATTACCACTAGGTCCTTTTATCTTGTGTATATTTTAGTGACATCATTTACCTACATCAAGCTGTGTATACTTAACCCTCATTCAACATTACCTTTCTCATCACTAAAAATAATAAGTATTTACTATCTAGAGAGTGAATCTTCCTCCTTTCCCCCATCCCTGGCAACCACTAATGAACATTAGTTTCTTTATATTTACCTGTCTAAGTCATTTCATCAAAGTTAGAACACACAATTTTTGTTTTTTGTGATTGACTTATTTCACTCAACATCATGTCCTCCAGTTTCATCCATGTTCCAAGATGTTTTGGGAACTCATTTTTCTTTATCTCTGAGAAGTATTCCATTGTATGTATGTACCATATTTTACTTATCCATTTATCCGTTGGTGGGCACTTGGGTTGTTTCCATCTTTTTCCTGTTGAGAATAGAGCTACAATGAACATATGTGTGCGTAAGTCTGTTCATGTCACTTCTATTAGATTTCTGGGGTATATACCTAGGAATAGAATTGCTGGATCATATTGCAGCTCTACTTCTAATTTTTTGAAGAACTGCCAGGCTGTTTTCCATAACATCTATACCATTTTTCATTCCCACCAGCGATGGATGAAGGTTTCAATTTCCCTACATCTCCTCCAACACTTGTTATTTTCCATTTTTTAAAAAATATTGGCCATCCTAGTGGGAGTGAAGTGGCATCTCATTGTTGTTTTGATTTGCATTTCTCTGGTGACTAATTATGTTGAGCATCTTTTTCTGTGTCTGCTGGCCATTGCATATCCTGTTTGGTGAAGTGTCCCTGTAAAATTTTGGAAATATTTAAAAAGGAGAAATTCCATTATTTTCTAAATTTTGGATTATTAAGAGTAGTGTTCTGGTTTCTTAGTTCAAATGCCTGAAAGTGAATTCTTACAAGTGCAGACTTCTTAAACTGGTTTGGTAAGCCTTCTTGAAAATCCCAGGAGGTTCTGTTGGGAGCCATTATGTGTTTCTGAGCAACGGCAGTGGGTGTGAGGAAGGGTAGTTGGGGTAAGAGGAGTATGGCAGGCAGGTCCCTGGAGGCCAACTCTGAGGTGGGGAGAGGCACAGGAGGGTTATCAGGATGGAAGGAAAAGAAGCAGAACTGAGAAGAAAGAACTTGCAGTCTCCACAGAAGCCTCAGCCAACACTGTGAAGTATTCAGAAGAGGAGTGGCCCTCCAGAAAAGTCCCAAATTGGAAGTTAAGGAAGCCTGTTATTGGGTGATGGCGTCCCTGGGAGGGCTGTCTGCTAGTGGCACCCCCAGAGCTGTGGGAATGAGTCCTTCATTATGAAAGGGGGCCCTGGGTGGGACATTCCAGCCCCCATCAAAGGGAATAGCAACCTTTTTATGGTATGGCATTGGAAAGTATGAATCTTATTTTTCCAGTGAATCAAAGTGACAAAGAGGAGGTGTAATCTCTTCAAGTAAGGATATATGTTAATGTATGTGCATATATAGGTAAATACACTTAAATACGTATCAGTATTTATGTATACACTGTTTTTTTCTCATACCTCAGAGACAATAAACATTAATCAGGGAGACAATCTATATTTTTTAAGGTGAAAAAATGTCCAAAACACTCTCAATTGGTGAATTGAACTATTTGCTGAACATCTCTGTGTATGTCCTCACAACTCCTTCTCTGACTCTGACCCATCTGCCTCCCTCTTGTAAGGGCTTTTGGTGATGATAAAACCACTCAATAATCCAGTACAATCACTCTATTTTAAGATCTTTAATTTAATCATTCCAGCAAAGTCCGTTTTGCCATGTGACATAATGCTTCTAAATTCCAGGGATTAGGACACGGACATCTTTTATTGGATTGCCTACCACAATCCTATAGAAATGGAAATGTTTGGGTCCATTAGACATTGGAAAGACTCTTGGAAAGTCTGCTTGCTCCCTGTGCATCCTTGTTGGGCAGACCATTCCTGAGGTGTGGGGTGTGTTCACAGAGAGGCCAGCTGCTCTGTGCTGGCCAGAGTGCCTCTGCAGTCCCCTGTCCAGCTCTTTCCCCCACTTCTTCATGCCAGGTGAGAACACATACCAGCAAATCCAAGGTGAGGGACCACACTGGTAGTGGGCAGGTGGATGGCTGGTGGGCAATCAGAATTGGTCAATTTTAGGTCCCTCTGACTATCGACGGCACTGGTTTGTTTTTTTTTTTCTGACTATGAAGTCTCTGACTCCATGACAATCCCTGAATCATTGCCATGTGTATATTTGTCAGTTATTATTACTCAGCAAATGTCTGCCTTTAATTTGTGTGCTGGTGGTTTTGTTGGCTACACAGTGACTGAGTGGGTTGAAATAGTCTGGTTCTGTCCAGCCAAATGACTACCTACAAAAGAAAAACAAGGAGTGGGAGAAGGCCTGGAAAGTCCCACTGCTTCTGATTGTCCCCATATCTCTGCTCTAAAAGAAGTGTAGCATAGTAGTATAGTATTTTTCTAAATATTAATATAACAGGCTAGTTGAGTAGCAGCCAAAGATATATGTGTACTTCAGTAGCTTTTCTGTCACCAGCTTGATGTCACTGGAAAACATTCTATCTATCTACCCATCATCTAAAAATTGATCACATTCCTAGTAGCGTGCAAAAAAAAAAAAAAAAAAGAAAGAAATCTTGCAGAATACCCAGAAGTAAACGTACCGCAACACGTCAAATGAGGAAAGGCCTTATGTGACTGGATGATGTGACAGAGTTCCATACATTTCGGAGGAAGCCTGTAGACTGAGCATGAAGATCAGACACCACGGAGGTAGCTGTTTTCCTCCAGTCACTACAGATGCATTCTAGGACATTCCAAGTGGAGCCACGATTGGTCCTTAACCACAGGCTCCCTCAGTGGAGAGTAAGTCTTGGCTTAATTATTCTGAATGCACCCTCATGCACCCCTTTTATTTCCTGTCACAATTTTTTAAAACCAGAAGAAAGCAGATTTAAATGGACATCATGAGTAGCCTCATTTGAACTGTCATTTAATCATCAGTGAATTCAGCAAATACTGATTCTTACTGTAAACCCACTGCTGCTCTGCTCACTAAACACTCAACAGAGAACAAGACAAGTTCCTTCCTGCAGGGTCCTCAAGGACAGCAGTGCTAAGGTGGTAGGAGGAGACTTGGGTGAGGAAGCCCCAAAGGGCAGGGACAATTACCATCACCAATCTCAGGGTGTGTGTGTGAGAGGACTTGGGGGATGGGATCCCATGTTGCTGTTAAGGATTGAATTGTGTTCCCCAAAAATATGTGTTGTAAATCCTAGCCGCTTTGCCTGTGGTTCAGTTGACGCCTTTGAATTGTGGTGTTGGTGAAGAATATTGAATATACCGTGGACTGCCAAAAGAACCAACAAATCTGTCTTAGAAGAAGTACAACCAGAATGCTCCTTAGAAGCAAGGATGGCGAGACTGCGTCTTACATACTTTGGACGTGTTGTTAGGAGGGATCAGTCCCTGGAGAAGGACATCATGCTTGGTAGAGTACAGGGTCAGCGGAAAAGAGGAAGACCCTCAACGAGGTGGATTGACATGGTGGCTGTAACGATGAGCTCAAGCACAACAAAGATTGTGAGGATGGCTCAGGACCAGGCAGTGTTTCATTCTGTTGTGCACAGGGTTGCTATGAGTTGGAACTGACTCGATGGCACCTAACTACAACATGCCTGTGGTTATAATCCCATTTGGAAATGGGCTGCGTTTGTTATGTTAATGAGACAGAATTAGTGTAGGGTATGTCTTGAGTTATCTCTTTTGAGATATAAAAGAGATTAAACAAGCAATTGAGTGAGTAAAGATGGGGGAAGAGAGATGTCAAGCCACATGAAAATCACCCTGGAGCAGAAGTTCAAAAGAGACAAAGACCTTCCTCCAGAGCCAAGAGAGAGACAAAGCATTTTCCTAGAGCCAGCACTCTGAATTCAGACTTCTAGCCTCCCAAATTGTGAGAAAATAAATTTCCATTTGTTAAATCAACCAATTTATGCTATTTCAGTTAGAGTAGCACTAGATAACTAAGACTGGGGCCAAGAAGCCTGTCCACCTGTCTGGCTGATGTGAACCTGTACCATCTCAGGCTCAGGAGAGCTAAAGACTCTAGTGATCTTACCCTTCACTGAGTATGATGGCATGCCCTGAGTTTGGGTCAGAAGTAGAATAAGAAGGTTTTGCCTTCAAGGAGGCCCCACACTGGAAAGGAGATTTTCCCCCAAGTGACTAGCTCCAGGTAGTGGCTGCCACATCCTTAACTGGTCTCAGCAAACAGTGGACTCAAGGCAGTGGATACCACTCTACTCCCCCTTAAGATATGTCTGAAGAGATAGAGCTAGAGAAGGAGGGGGGAGAGGTAAAAAGAAGAAAGGAGAGAGGGAGAGAGAAGGCAACGGGGGGAGGTAAAGAGGGAAAAAAGGAGGGGGGAGAGAAGGTAAAAGGGGGGAGAAGAATGAGGGTGCAAACAATAATTTCAGTGTTTGTTAATAAAACTTTAAAAAATAAAATCTTTTCTTGAATAAAATTGCATGATTGCTAACCAACAGGTCACAGATCGTATGGAATACTTTACTGAAGTGGAAATTGCCCGCAGCACCTGCAAAAAGCCTTTAAACAACACTGAAAACTGTGTCATTCAAGAAAACTACAAATTGGGAAAGGTAGGTGACAAACCAACCATCAGCAAAGGCTTGGCTGCTCTGAGTCCCAGACAGAGAAACTTGGGGTGCCCAGACCTCTCTTTGAGGTCAACCCCGTGGCTTTCAGAGCAGAGGATATGGGTACAAACAGAAGGTGGTGGAACGCTCTGAGCCTTCTCCCACTCTTTGTATCAGGGACAGTACTTGGCCAAGATCACTCTGAGAGCAGGGGTTCCATTGACTCTAGACTTTGGTGTAGCAAGACTTGCCACTACTGGTGCAGTGAGCGTCTCTCCCTTTGGACCTGAAATGGAACCCACTGGCCCTATGATTCCTTAATCGCTACCTGTATACCCATTGCCGTTGAGTCGATTCCGAGTCATAGCGACCTTATAGGACAGAGTAGAACTGCCCCATCAGGTTTCCAAAGAGTGGCTGGTGGATTTGAACTGCTGACTTATTTGGTGAGCAGCCATAACTCTTAACCACTGTGCCACCAGGCCTTCTTGCTCATCACTGGGGAGGTACAAAAGGAAGCGTACGTTTACTTATCTGCTCATAAAAACTTAGGAACCCTACTTTGCACCAGGTGCTATTCCCTGTGCCGGAGGCTCAGCAATGACTAGGCATACATGTGAGTCTTGCTGGGCTCAGCCAGGGTTTCCATGAGGGTCAGGAAACAACCCAAAGACTTCCCCTAAAGGGTCGACTGGACCCTGGGGGCTTTTAGCCTCAAGGCTGCATTTCCTGATCTCAGTGGTGGGAGAGAGCCCCACATTGTTCGCTCTGATTGTTGAACTGGTGGTTCTTCATCTTGAGCAGGCATGGGAATCACCTGGAGGCTTTGATAAAACCCAGAGGGCTGGGCCCCATGGCAGAGTTTCTGATTCAGTGGGTCTGAGTTGGGGTCAAGAATTCGCAGTTTTAGCAAGTTCCCTGGTGATGCTGCTGCTGCTGGCCTGAGGACCACACAGGTTATAAATTGCATGGCACAGGAAATAAATTGTAAGCTACAGCTAACAGTGTACATGCCCACCATGTTCGACTAAAACTGCCTCCTTATGCTAATTTTTTAAAAAGTTCTATCATTTCAAGTTAATAGTAGATATCAGGACAAACATTAAACAGGAAGCGTGTCCTAAGGCCATCTGATCATTTATATTTATGCTCTGCTGTCTTATCCTTATGTTTTACTGTTATTAGGAGTGTGGTTGTTTTAAGTTCATGTTTTCTACTGGGCTCTGTAATTTCAGAGAAGTTGTTGCTTTTTGTCTGTCTGTCTTGGTTCCAGCTTCATGGAGCCCACTCTGTAGGTCCCTGCAGACTCTCTTGATCTTCAAGGCATATGTGCATATTTATGAATAATGAAAACTGTTTCTTTTTTCCAAACCTTTGGAATAACATTGAAGAATTATAATACTAGGCACCTTTTGTTGTCCCTAGCTTTAATAGGAATGTCTCCATTGTTTATACCTTATTATTAAATACTATTGGAGCTCTGGTGGCTCAGTGGTTAAGATCTATGGCTGCTAATCAAAAGATGGACAATTCGAATCCACCAACTGCTCCTTGGAAACCCTGTGGGGCAGTTCTACTCTGTCCTATAGGGTCTTACTGAGTTGGAATTGACTGTATGGCAGTGGGTATCAATGATGAACCATTCTTACATTTCTGGAATATGGCACATTTGTCTTTTAGAAGAGTGGAACTCAATACGTCACAATTTTATTTAGGAATTTTGCTTTTATATATACTGAGTACTCTCAAACCTCCGTAATATTAAGAATCACTTGGAGTACATGTAAACACATACATATGCACACACGTACACATGCACACATTCACAACACACACATGTACATGCACACACATCTGCATCCATAAAAGATTCACACATGAATGCACATACATGTACACCCATGCACACGCTCACACATACATGCTCCTGGAAGTGCCTCAATGACTCCAGTCTATTTAAGATGCTGTCTGTCTATCTGTCTGTCTGTTGTCTAGCTGTCTGTTGTCTGTCATCTGTCTGTCATCTGTTTGTCTATCTCACACACACAGAATATTTCATTTCTCATTTCAGTGGTATTTTGAAAGGGAGAGAAAGAATTCCTTCTACGTTAGGACCCTAGAAATCTCTAAGTTACTCTTACCCTGGCTTATTTGCTGTTAGAACAAAAGGGATTATTTAATTATTAAAATAACATACATTTGCCTGTATCTGACATAGAATTGCTTTATTCACATTAAAGAAAGTCTTAAAGATAATAGAAAATAAAATTAAGTTTACATTTAATCTCCCACAAAAATATTATGATTTTTAGTATTTTTTGTTGGCATAGTAGTTAAGAGCTTGGCTGCTAACCAAAAGGTTGGCAGTTCAGATCCACCAGCTGTTCCTTGGAAACCCTATGGGAAAGTTCTACTCTGTCGTGTAGAGTGGCTGTGAGCTGGAATCAACTTGACAGCAATGGGGAGGTTTGGCTTTTTGGTTATCCATGATTAGTGATTAGTAGTGAAACAGAGGTCCCTCTGTAACTGCTGATGCCTCTAAAGGTCTGAAGTCCCCAGCTCCACACATCCCTGGGAGCATTCTTGATGGGTCACAACACACCTTCCAGCATATTGCTAAACTGAAACCTAGCGACAAGACAATTTTTTTCCTTTTTATCTTGTCACACTGATTTTCATTGTTGTCATTGTCTTTTTCAGAAAGTAATTTGCAACTTTTTGGTGGGAGCACTTCCCTGGAATGGCGAGTTCACTGTGATGGAGACAAAATGTGTGGATACTTAGCAGGTTCTGGGGTACACCTCCAACCCCTGGCTCTGCCTTTCTCTTTGAAAAAGGGGCAGTGGCATGCACAAGGCTTCTAGCAAAGCACTTTCCTCACACCTTCCTCTCTGCTTGCTTCTTGTTTCCACTTTTGTATTATGTGGTGATGAAACATGGGGAGGTCCAATTCCTATTTCCTGAAATCAAGGGGCGGGGGTCACTTACCTTTGGTCAACTTGATTGTCCACCACTAGGGGTGTTTGTTACCAAGTACAAAGAATAGAGTGAGGGTCTGGTTTCATTTCCCACTGCAAATTTAAGCATGAATCCCTTTCGACTGAGTAATAGCCCCTTATCGAGTCTGAATCCAACAGGTGCTAATTCTACAGGTTCCTTTGGGTGCCTCCTTGGTGTGAGGCTACTTCCTGTGAGAGAGTCCTTAGTAGATGGGTCATCTGAGTTGGGAAACCCCTTTGGCAGAAGCATCTGTCCTTTCCAGTGGGGTCCCTGTGAATGGGGAGGGGGTGAAATTGTGTGTTTTCTTATGAGAAGTTAAACAGTGGTCACAAAGAGAAAAGGGTGAGGGCAATAAAGCCCAAGAGTGAGCTGCATTCATGGCGAATGTCTGTGTGTGCGTGTGTGTGTGTGTGTGTGTGTGTGGTGTATGTGTGAGCATGCACTTGCACCTGAGAGAGAAGGTGAGATTGTTGAGATTAGGGGATTGTGGAGAAGGAAGTAGGTGAGTGAATATGGAGGAAAAAGGAGGTAAAATTCACTTGAAGAAGTAAGTGTTAAAAACGGACTTGCCTATTTTAAGCATAGTGTTGGGTGACTTGAGAGGCCAATTGTATTTCAAAGGTACGCAGACTTGTGCCAGGCTGTAGTTCACATGATCTAGTAGGTGGTAAGGATTTCAGTATTTCTGCCCCAGACAGAACGAAGCCATGGAATTCAAAGGCTGTTACTTTTTTCTCTGATTTTCTGACTCAGCCAATATTTTCATAGTTGGGGGTCACCATTTGGGAGACAGCAGATGAGTGGTATTCACCTTTCCAAGGACCTTGCTATCCCTGTGACTGACAATTCTCTTCCCTTCTTCAGCCTCTGCCTGCAATTCTCTCTTCCTTAGCCACTCACCCTCATGGCCCCTGCTGTCCTCTACTGAGGTCTTCCTCTGCTTCCTCTTCTCCTTCCCAAGACCTTCACCTAACCAAGGGCTCTGGTTTGGATCCACACATATGTTTACATGACTTGAGTTTAGAGCACAGATCATTAACAACCTCTTCCTGTGGCCAGCAAGGCTCCATTAAAAATGGCTCCCACCGTGCCTTCACCCAGACGCCCTGAAGTACTGACCGCCGTGGGGGCAGCAAGCAGAGACCATGTCCCGGTGTCTGTGATGTTGCAGCTGCTGGATCAATTTCCAACTACTTTAGTCTCTATGGCTTTATTGTAAGTGTTTAAGGCACAAATAAGTGTCTTAGGGAAAGACTGGATTTTGGGTCAACATCTTGGAATTGTCTTTCCTTATGGACAGCTGGTGGGAAGTGCCAGTACTCAGGATGTCTGGAGAAGACACACATCTGGCAGTGTGACCACCTGGACATGCGGGGGTGACTGCCCACCTGTGCTTTGCATAGACCTGCTTCCCATAGGGCCTGGAAACCTGCCATGGCATGTCTTTATGCATGGGGCTCTTTCTAGGTTATTCATTTTCATATTAAAATTTTAATTTAACCTTATCTCTTTTCCACCTGCCTCTCCAAATCTCATCTCTTTTGCCTCTTTCACTAAACATGGCCCGACCAAATAAAATGCAAGGCAGACCTCACTTTCTCCACCTTGGATTTCGTATCCCTTTTTGCTAAGCTGTTCTAGGAACATACACACACACACATACACACACGTACAAACACATATACAACCTTTCCCTGCCTTTTTCAAGATGGAAGCCCTTGGTGATATGACCTGCTGCCTCAGTGAGGTTCTGAAAAAGACTCACTGTGGGCACTGGACACCAAGCACTGTCTCTGTCTGGGACCCAGGGATGGAAACCCCAGGAGGCCATGGGGCCAGCAGAACAGTGGATCTTGAGGAAATGAGCATGAACAGAGGGACTGTGGGAGTTTGGCTTTTACTCCAGCAGTGGGGCCAGGCTCAGGACTGGCAATGGAGGATGGTGCTTGCTATCTGCCCTGCTCCCGTCTCTTCAGGGAATATGGCCTGTCCAACTGGCGATCAATCATGGCCATCCAGTGTGAGAACAGGAGTGCAATTTATCAAAAATCCTAGTCTGGGCCATGGGGACCCCCTAGGCTAGTGGGAAGTGAGATTCAGGGTTGGGGGCTGCCAAGAATTGGGCTTGGCCATCTGGGGACCATATAGACAGACAGCAGCAGCACAGAGCTCAAGGCCGTGACTGGGTGGGGGTCAGGTGGGCTGTACCGAGGATGGGGCCCAGTCCAGGTCTCCGCAGAGGGCAGTACCACCCAGCTTTCTGTGTCCTTGTCAAAAGGCCTCACTTCCACCTAAGCCTCCAGCCTGCTCATCCAGAAACTGGGAGAGTGTCACAGCTGCCTGGCTCTAAGGGCCTGTGGGGACCAGAGGCAATGGGAGGGAGTTTGTTGAGTAGTGTCCCATAGGCCTCCCAAAGAGGAGGGAGGTCCCTTTTAAATAGTTGGTACATTTAGACCTGTACGCATTTGTTGTGTCTCCAAAGGAGTCCAGGACAGATGGCCCAGACCTAAGGACAGATGGTCAGCCCCTGAGAATGCTGGCAATGTGTGGAGAGGAGTCATCAGTGTCTTTGTGTGCCCCTGCCTTGGGCCTCTGTACATCAGGCCAGGGCAGGGCTGGACTGCGGTCCAGCTCGCTGCGAAACAGGCCTCCAGATCTGTCCCAGAGCCAATCCAGAAATTTCAGACATGGTGGGCAGTCACTCCAGGGCTCCAGAATGTCACGGCTCGGGGACAGGCTGCCTTATCTGTCCCCCCACCCTGGGAAGGGCCACATCTTCACTTCCTGCTGTCCTCTGTGGCTCTGTTGAGAAAAGCTACCAGAAACTTGGAAACAGGAAAAGGGAAGTTGGCATGCCTTTTAATGCCATTCTGGACCATTGCTTACCAGGCCACACAAAGAATATTAAACTTTCCAGGGAAGGGCACTTCTGTTGGAGTCATTAGTATTGGTTAAAGTCCAGATTCTGCAAAGTTACCACTTAACTTGTGGGTCATTTTGCCCAGGAGAGATGCAGATGATTCTGTCTAGGAGAAAATGTCGCCTCGAATGTTATGGTTTTTTTTTTCTTTTTGCGCTGTAGGAAATCTGCTGGTTTTGTAACATGTAGGAATTTCCTTCTAATGTTCTTTCTCCAGGCCTATCTTCATTTCCTAGTGCTGCTATAATGGACAGAAATTTATTTTCTCACAGTTTAGGAGGCTAGAAGTCTGAATTCAAGGTGTTGCCTCTAGTGGAAAGCTCTCTGTCTACTTTGGGGGATAATCCTTGTCTCAGCTTCTTAAGGTTCTTCTGGGCATTCCTTGGAGATCTCCATGTGGCATCTGTCTTTCCCCTGTTTGTGCTTGTTTGCCCCGTACCTAATCTGCTCCTTTCATATCTCAAAGGTGATTGACTTAAGACACATCCTATGCTGATATGCCCTCATTAGTGTAACAAAGAAAACCCTATTCCCAAATGGGGTGTCCCAAAAATGCCCACATCTATTTTTGGGCAACACAATTCAATCCAC
Source organism: Elephas maximus indicus (assembly GCF_024166365.1). Classification (NCBI taxonomy): domain Eukaryota; kingdom Metazoa; phylum Chordata; class Mammalia; order Proboscidea; family Elephantidae; genus Elephas; species Elephas maximus. The sequence continues at coordinate 66,033,183 of NC_064843.1, forward strand.
AACAATACCCAATTACTACTGTAATTTGAGCCAGCTGTACCTCCCTGCTGTCCCTTTCTCTACTGAGTCGAATAAATCAGATGCCTATGTGTATTTGCAAGAGGATCCTGCTTTTGGCATCTTGGAAATTATGCTTTGACCATTTCCCAGAGTTCCCCACACCTTAGCGGGGCCAACTTGTCCCATGAGATAACTTTTACTCTGCTGCATCCCACACCAGGCCCATGCATCGAGAACTCAGAGATGGGCCTCCTCCAGACCTGTCACTTTTGTTGGTGGGGGGAGATCAGTGGTATAAGTGATAAACCAAGATAGCCAAGAGTTACTTTTGATGGGTGTTAACTTTGACTCCTGGTTTAGGGCTTAGAAACAGTGTCACTGGGAGTCACCGGGGAGTCAGAATCAGGAGACTCAGAGAGTGTCCCATTTGGAAAGAGGGTGAGAGCTCAGACTGAGGGATTGCCACCCACTGTCAGATGGGAAAATTTTGGTTGTGAATTTATGATGCCTGAAGGCAATAAAATGAGCAGTATTTCCTTGGAAGATTTTTCTGGTTCCAACTCTTTATAGCTTCTTATTTTTGAAGATGTATTTGCACTCCCACATACTATTTCTGGTCAGTGGTTGGGGGAGAGGCCCTAGCACCCCTGGGCCTTCCACCGGCCTAGATAAACTGGATCTCTGCTCTGTTCCCTGGACTCCTGGGCACTTTGTCACAAGTGCCATGAATGGGGGCTTGGCAACCCAGGTGCAGCTGAGGTAACTCCAAATCTGACAGTTCAAGTCTCAGGGACTGGGCCCTATCCCTGAGATAACTTTACAAAACCTTGGAAGCCCCTTAAAAGCCAAGTCCAGCTGAGAAATGGGGCCTGACATTAGTTTTGAGTAAAAGCAGTGGTCTGGTCTATCATCTTACTGGTCTATCAACTTAAGCCACCGCCTGCTACAGAAAGTGTCTAGGAAACCATGCTGGTATATAGAGTCAACCACAGCAAATTTACTGAATATAATCTTTGCACATTTCACTGCTAGTTTAAAAATGGAATGAAAGAGAAAGGAGGGTAGAAGTATGTGCTAGGACACGGTTAGATACCATTACAGCTTTTTTTTTTTTCTTTTCTTTTCCCCCTGATGGAGAATTTACCAACCTAGCATTTGGTCTACCAAAAAAGAACAAATTACTATCTTTGGTCTACTAAAAAAGAACAAAAGCTAAAAAAAAAAAAAAAGATTAATTAGCTTTTGTGGAAAAAGAAAAAGGAGCAATCAGAGAGATGTTAAACTGGCTAGAAGGCTTGCCTTTTGGGCAGATACTGATCTATGCATTGAGAAAAATCAGGATCAATACACAGTCTATAAACTTTAGCAGAATGGAACTGTCAGTTTGCCCTTCCAAACCCGTAGGTGGGAAATCTAAAGGAATGACATTTCACCAAGCTAAAACCGTGGAATAATAAAGAATCCAGAAAACAAATAATAGGAGCAATAAAGTAAGAAAGTCAGAACGTGATAAAACTTATCAGTGAATACAATTGATGTGACTGGATTGTATAAACTTATAGAGACTTTTGGATTTTGTAAGAAAACCCGGGCTGTTCATAGGAGACACAGCTACCACGAATTAATCCTGACCTGGTGGAAATATGTGAATGGACGAGGATATAGGAAACAACTGCTAATAAACGAAAGCAAGAGGGAAAACATTAATGTCAGGCATAACAATTTAGTCAAAGAGCGTTATATGGGGTGAAGAAGAATCCTTTCTCTAGAGAACATATTCTAAGACACCAACATGATACAAATAAAATAGCGCTCAATGACGAATCCAAATATTATGAGAATGACAAAGTCACAAGTAGAGTAGGAGACTGAGACGTCTCTTTCAGAAGCTGACAGATGAAATAGGCAAAAAAAAAAAAACAAAAAAAAAAACAAGGATACAGATAAGGCAGAGAGAATAGCAAAGCTACTTGATTTCCTAGCTGCAGGTACAGATTTGAGTCTAACCTTGGGACCCAGTGAAATCAGCGATGAAGGAGGAAGAGGAAGGGATCAGAGGTCTGAGGACTGAGCCAGGGCTACTCTACATGGGAGGTGGCCAGGGCAGGGCAGCCTGCAGGCCTGAGAGGAGCGAGCAGAAAGGCAGGAGGACACAGGACTCTGTGATACCTGGGAAGAAAGAAGGGTGAGTGGCTGCCAAACACAGCTGAGGGCCAAGGGGGACAAAATTCACGACTGACTGCAGCTGAGGGCCAGGGGGGACAAAATTCACAACTGACCGCTGGATCCACTAGATGGACATCACTGCTGCCTGGCAAGGGCTGCTTGGGTGGACAGTGGGAGAGAGGACACTGGCTGGGGTGGATTTCAGAGAGAGCGGGAAGAGAGGAACTGGAGCACAGGCTCTTCTTTCGAAATGTTTTGCTCTAAAGGAGGCCAGAGGAATTCTGGAGAATTTGGAAAACAAGAGACTAAATTAACTTCATTTATAGACAGATTTCTACCTGGGAATGCAAGAAAGTCAACTGAAATACTTAACTGTAATATCTAATTCACATACAGGAAACATATGTTGGAAGAAAATATCATTTATAGTACAGAAACAACAAAAACAAACATGCAGAAAGAACGTAGCCATTAACAAGCTTTGAAGTGAGCTAAATGAGGGAAAATAGAACTTATACTGATGGAACAAGAAATCTGCCAAAATGAAGGGGCGGATCATATTTCCTATGGTAAAATTTAACTTAAAATGTCATAACTACTATTAAAGGAAAATTCTGGCAATGGGTACTTTTATAGGGTTTGTTTGGTTCCAGGGAGATTCAGGAATTGGGCAGCATGGTCCTAAAAAACTAGGAAGTGCTCCCCCAAATTAAGGCAAACCAAAAGCTTATACAGAAAAAAAAAGATAGAAAAGGGAAAAATAAACAAAGACAGCAAAGAAAAACATTTTCTAAGAAATATATTTTGATATTACTTCGTAAGTCAGGAGGAGAGCAGCCCTATGTACAGCACTGCCTGGTCCCGGGCCATCCTCATAATCGTCGTTACACTGGAGCCCATTGTTGCAGCCGCTGTGTCAACCCATCTCATTGAGGGTCTTCCTCTTTTTCACTGACCCTCTGCCAAAAATGATGTCCTTCTCCAGGGACAGATCCCTCCTGATGACATGTCCAAAGTATGTTAAGATGAAGTCCCATCATCCTCACTTCTAATGAGCATTCTGGCTGTAGTTCTTTCAACACAGATTTGTTCGTTCTTCTGGAAGTTCATGGTATATTCAATATTCTTCAACACCATAATTCAAAGGCGTCAATTTTTCTTTGATATTCCTTATTCAGTGTCCAGCTTCTGCATACATATGAGGCAATTTAAAACACCATGGCTTTGGTTAGGCACATCTTAGTCCTTAAAGTGACATCTTTATTTCAAAAGGTGAGGAGGTTTTGAGGTGAAATCTTTCAGGCTTTTTCAGCTCCAGAAAGTCTGGAGGACAAAGCACACATTTAATAGTACTAAGCTATAAATGGAAACTCTGGTGGCATAGCGGTTAAGAGCTACAGCTGCCAACCAAGAGGTTGGCAGTTCAAATCCAACAGACTCTCCTTGGAAACTCTATGGGGCAGTTCTACTCTGTCCTACGGGGCCGCTACAAGTTGGAATCGACTTGACAGCAATGGGTTTTAATCTATAAATGGGGCCCTGGTGGTGCAGTGGTGTTTGGCTGCTAACCAGAAGGTCAGCAGTTCAAACCTACCAGCCACTCCTTGGAAACCCTATGGGGGCATTCTACTCTGTCCTATAGGGTGGCTGTGAGTCAAAATCGACTCTACAGTGACAGTTTTCTTTTAATCTACATATAATGTATAAAGTTAATTGGTCACTGTTTTCCCTCAGATGCTGACCCCCAGGCTAAGCTATGGCACCTGGGCTTGTGGTACCCACAGTGACCAGTCTGGGGAGGGCAGGGAGGGCTGCCTGGCTCCGTCTGGGAGCTGGAGGTTATCTGTGTGGTCCAGGCAGAGTGGGCCATCTCCTGGAAAATGGCAGTTCAAACCTGCCCAGCAACTTCTCGGATGAAAGTCCTCGGATAAAAGTCCTGGAGAACTACCATAAAAATTGTTGTTGGGTACCAATGAGTCACTTTGTGATCCACAGCGTTGTTGTTGGGTACCAATGAGCCACTTTGCGATCCACAGCGTTGTTGTTGGGTACCAATGAGTCAGTATGTGATTCACAGCATTGTTTTTGGGTACCAATGAGTCCACTTTGTGATTCACAGCGTTGTTGTTGGGTACCAGTGAGCCACTTTGTGATTCACAGCGTTGTTGGGTACCAGTGAGTCACTTTGCGATCCATAGCGTTGTTGGGTACCAATGAGCCACTTTGTGATTCACAGCGTTGTTGTTGGGTACCAATGAGTCACTGCAATTCACAACGTTGTTGTTGGGTACCAGTGAGTCACTTTGCGATTCACAGCATTGTTGTTGGGTACCAATGAGTCACTTTGCGATTCACAGCGTTGTTGTTGGGTACCAATAAGCCACTTTGCGATCCATAGTGACCCTAAGTGACACAGTAGGCCTGCCCCACATGGTTTTCTAGGCTGGAATCTTTATGGAAGAAGATCGCCAGGTCTTTTCTCCCATGGAGCTGCTGGGTGGGTTCTAACTGCCAACCTTTAGGTTAGCAGCTGAGCACTTAACCTTGAGGATTATAGCAGGAAAATCATATGGAGCGGTTGTACTCTGTACCATACAAGGACATCATGAGTTAGGGGCCGACTCCATGGCAGTTAACAACAACTACAAAGGACTTGCTACTCCCGGTGTGTCCCCTGCAGAGCAGCAGCACCAGTGTCACCTGGAGCTCCTTAGAACTGAGGAGTCTCACCCCTGTCCCAGGCCCATGGAGTCAGAATCTGCATCTTCATAAGATTCCCAGATGACCTGTGTGCACATGAAAACTTGAAGAGTAATGCTCTAAATTCTTATTTTTTTTTGGCTATTGATTATAAATCCCCTAATTCTATAAATTAACTTGAGAGACAAATGCCGTTTTTAGAATATTTACACATTAAATTGTTTAAATCCCTCATTTTTTTTTTTTTTTTTTTTTAAACAAAGGTCCTATATACCTCTCCTAAGTTGCTTACAATGGTTTTTAGTTGTGGCTATAAATGGAACTTCTCCCCCAGCTGCTTGTAGTTTGTCTTGCAAAATGCTGTGATGTTTTGCCACGTTTCTCACTTCTTAGAGCAATATGAGCAGAATTTTAATTGCTTCCTTTGATAGTTAAGTCAAGGAGCTTAGAAGTTACTAGACAAAAGATGTGCACACCAGGAAACAGAGAGGGACTCTGCAAAAACACGCACAGCCTCCTCCACAGGAGCGAGCTTGCTGCAGGTTGTGCAATGATGGCGGTTGAAAGTTTCTCCTTACATCTGGTTCCCGACAGCTTTAGCGAACCGAGTTTTGAGAAAGACTTTTCCCACCCTGGAAGCATATGAATGTTCCATCTGGCGCCAGGATATCACAACTCCCATCTCCTAAGCCCTGACTTCCAAGACTTCTCCTTCTTTCACCTCACTGCAGAGAACCGGAGATATTGCACCAAGACAGCATCTTGGTATCACACAGGTATGTCCTGTGAGATGACATGGAACCGTACAACAAAAAAGAAAAAAAACTCTACAAATTTTTCATCCTAGAATTCTCGCTCCTTACCATGCATATCTTAGGATCTGGTTCCTTTCCTTCCCCACTCTTTGTTGTATCTACTATTCTCCCAGAGGCTCTCCACACACAGCTCTGAGAAGCAGATGCTTCAGTGAGAACTTAGGAAGACTGTCCCACTAACAATGAACCTGTCCTCCCTCCTCTTCCTCTCCCTCCTCCTATCCTTTAGGGTAGCACGTAAACACCTCCCATGCTGCACGTTCTAGGTTGGGCTGCCCTGGCTTTTGGAGCTTTGATCCACCATATAAATCTTGAGCATCACACATGTTTGGTGGTTCTTGGGTCTGTGTTTGTAAGCATGTGTGCATGTTTTGCTCACGTGTATGCTGATGTTTTTCCTCACCCTGCTTGGAAGACTGTTCTTTCCTGTGAATACATTTCTCTCCCACTTGTACTAAACTCCCAAATTTCCCATTGGTTTTTCTACCTTCATATCGTCAGATGAATATAAAATTTTATTTTTATAATGGGTATTTTGTATTCTGACCTCCAAGGTTTCTTTTTAATATAAACCAAAAAACCAAACCCCCTGCTGTCGAGTCAGTTCCGACTCATAGCAACACTGTAGGACAGGGTAGAACTGCCCCATAGACTTTCCAAGGAACGCGTGGAGGATTCGAACTGCCGACCTTTTGGTTAGCAGCCATAGCACTTAACCACTATGCCACCAGGGTTATGTATAAAACCCACTGCTGTCTAGTTGATTCCTACTCACAGCAACTGTATAGGACAGAGTAGAACTGCCCCCATAGGGTTTCCAAGGTGTAATCTTTACAGAAGCAGGCTGCCACATCTTCCAAAGAGTGGCTGATGGGTTTGAACTGAAGAATTTTCAACTGGTAGCAGCCAAGTGCTTTAACCACTGCACCACCAGGGCTCCTATATCATATGCTGTATATCACATATATATGATATATATATATATAAAATATAAAACCCATTGCCATTGAGTCAATTCTGACTATGCATCATATATATAATCATGTGTGTGTGTATATATATACATATACATGCATACATACATACATATATGTGTGTGTGTATATATATATGCCCAGTATTTCCCCCTGGGTATTGGGCTACATGGTTCTCACTGTCCTGTCAGCTCTGGTTCCTGGGACTTGGCCTTTGATGGACTCCATCAATTAGCCCCTTGCCCTTTGGCTTATAGTTGAGTTTGGCCAGTGGGTGGTATAGCAGTGGATCTGAAGGCAGCTGGAGGAGGGGCTGGTGTTTCTTCCTGGCTGCTGGGCCACAGTTGACAGTAGCTGCTTCCTGCCTTTCATATAGCTACAAGAACTCTCACGGAGTGTGGTAGACAGAATAACAGTCTCCCAAAGACATCTATGCTATAACCTCTGGAACCTGTGACTGTGTTATGTTACTTGGAAGGGGGAATTAAGGTTGCAGATGGAACTAAGGCTGCTAATCAGCTGACCTTGAGATGGGGAGATTATCCTGGATTATCCAGGTGGGCCCAATGTTATCACATGGAACTTTAAAAGATGTCAGAGGGAGGCAGGAGAGTCAGAGCTGAAATGATTCCATGTGAGAAGGACTCAACAAGAAGGGCTCTAGAGCCCCCAGAAGGGATGCAACCCTGTCAACACCTTGATTTTAGCCCAGTGAGACATTTCAGACTTCTGACCTCCAGAATTGTAAAGTAATAATTTTGTGTTGTTCTAAGACTCTAAATTTTGGGTAATTTTTCATGCCTGCTGTAGGAAACACATCAGGCTTGGAGACCCTTTGTTCTTCCTTCCCTCTGGGTGTAGGGTGGTAAACACCACCCTTTTGCTGACCTTGGGTCCTTCACCCTCCCTCACCTGTTTTCCCTGGTAAACAGCCCTTCCCTCAACTCCCCTCACATATCCTACAGAATATGAAAACTGGAGCGAGACAAGCAACCAAGCGCGGCAAACTCAAACAGAGCCCCACGTCCCTAGTTGTCTCCATCTCAGTCAGTAGCAGTTGCATTATTATTGTTATGAAACCAAAACCAGATGGACAATTCCCTCTCCTCATGTACTCAAAGGAGCGTAAAGTGGAATTGAAGCGTAGTTCGTATTATTTCTGTCATTACTTAGTACATTTTCCTCATGAAATCATTTGTTCTTTTCTGTAGATCAAGGGGAATTAACAAAAATAAGTGCCCCCGTCCGCCCCCTTGTGCAGGACTTGCTGTGACCAGGTCCACTCGGGGCTACTGACCTTGAAGAAGGCAAACTTGTATCTGTCCAGATCCTTGCTCCAGAACTGTCCTCTCTGAAGGACTGGTGTGGGTCTACAGGAAGCTGAGAAGCAGCATCAGTGCCTGGAGAGCCCAGGTCACGAGCCTGGTGGTGGTGACGGTAGGCACCACTGTTTGTGCCCTTGCTGGCTGTGGCTCCCACCCCTGCTTAGAGCTATTTTCTCCTCTGCCCCACGAGGCTTTCCACCCTGCTCTGCACCCACCCACAGCCCACATACACAGCTGTGTCCCCACACTGGGTTAGGATCCTTCTGGAGACTTCTCATGCATGCATGCACACACACCGCTGTCCCTTCCCTTGGTTGGGCTGCTCCGGTGACTGTCTCCCAACTATGAAGCTGCATCCCGGTGGGGACCAACCTTGGGCCATGGCTCAGCCTGAGCCATGGGAGGACTGCAGCTCCAGGAGCTACATGAAAAAAGGATAGAGGGACTCAGGACAATGGGTATGTGTGGTCTGGGCTGCTTCCTGGTGTGGGCCAGATGTGAGCAATAGGAGTGGGGGGGGGGCTGGTGAGCACAGGGATGACCTCTTCCTGCAATGTTCTACCGTCACTACAGAGATGCAGTGCCTGGTTACCTGGTGACCGGTCCTAGCTAATAACTCCTTTCCAGTCATTACCATATTGAAAACAAGGTAAAAGATTTTCAAAGTCTTTTCTGGGCTATGGGGACCCCACAGGCCAATAGGAAGTGAGGTCAGAAGCAGTGATCAGTTCTGAAGTAACCTCACAGTACCAGTATCTCTGAGCCCCAGGAGACACACCGAAGTGCTGGTGTTGGGGAAACAGGTGCAGACCCAGCTCAGAAGATGTGAGCTCTGGCCCAGTATTGCCATTTTCTAGTTGGAGTGCCTTCCCCATGTAACTAAGCTGTCAATCTGCTCCCCTACAGCTCAGGAGAACAATATGTCAGTCTGTCTCAGAGGGCTTTTTGGGAATCAATGAGGGAATGGAATGGAAGTGCCCAGTAAGCTTCAATGTACTTCACATGGAGTGAGGGGTAACGGGTAACATTCCCTATTTTGGCTATGATAAATAGTGGTGCTTGCATTTTTTAATCTCTGATGAAATCAGGCCAGAGCAATGGCCCTGGGGACGGAGGGTGGAGGCAGGACTGGCTGTTGGAACAGAGAGGAAAAGGACTATCTACAAAATGGTGGCTACCATCTTCACCAGTTTTGTCAATGCACATCGATTCCGACCTACCAGGCAGAGTTTAGGGGAGGGGGAGTGACAGCCAGAGAGTTGTTAGTGGGAGGGAAGCTTCACAACCTGCATCAAAGGTGAGGGGAATCACACAAAAAATGGCCCAAGCCAGAAGTGCAGTGGGTTTGTGGGGGCCTTTGGTGTGAACCGAAGGCCTTGGCACCTTCCCTTCCCACAGATATATCCATCAGCAGCTCCTGCACTTCTTCACACAAACAATAAAATTTTTCTTACTTTTACATAAACTGTGAGAAAACAGATCAAAATGGGCCCTCTGCATTCTCTTTCAAGGGCGTTGTTATGGTCAACTCCTCCTCTACAGAAATTCTGGAGCCCTTTGGGCTGTAGGGCACAGATAAAGTTACTGAAATAAGTCACTTAGGGACCCATTTCTCCCTTTCTCTTGAGGCCTCTGTGCTTCACTCTAACCTCCCCCAAAACCAAAAAACCAAACCCACTGCCGTCAAGTCGATTCCGACTCAGAGCTATTCTATAAGCTCTCCAGAATCCGCCTAAAGCTATTCTCCACCTGTGGGTTTGAGGGTCTGCCCAGAGGCTATTTCCCAGAAAGAAGTCCCTGTGGGAGGCTGTGCAACTGATGCTGGAAGTCCACATTTAGAGAGCCTTGTGGCTTTGGGGTCAACATCCTAAAGAGCAAATGAGCCTGGGAAGGAAAATTTCCATAGCCCACTTCCTCATGGATCAGGATTCCCCGGCACTTACCACTGCCTACGCTGCTCTCCAAGAGCTACAGTCGAACAAGACTCAAAGTGGGGCATGGTGACCGGCCCTGGGTTAGCACACCTGCCTCTAGCCCCAGTTTGGAAAAGCTGCTTAGCCTTTCTGGCCCACAGCTCATATGAACAAAGTGACCTGCAATTCCTGCAAGAACAGTCTGACTGGGTGATTCTTGTAGCCGTGCCTCAAGCCTTGTTGCAGGGGTTGCTCAATCACGAAAGGCCCTGGAGAAACGTCCTCGTTTCATCACAAATTTCCCTTTGTCAGGAAGTTCAGGGGCCCGCCCAAGGGATTTGGGGCAGTCTTCACTGATCTGCAGCCTGGCACTGGTCTCTTTTGTGGCTGACATTTGCTGTCACCACCTAGCACGTTGGTTGAAGCCATTGCCACCACAGTGTTAGATTCCTCATGTTTGCAATGGGCGCAGACCTGTGATCCCATTCTTTTCCCACTGGCAAAAAGAGGCTGAACAAATAATTGCAGAGGGAATCTCTAGGAGCTTCAGCAGGCACATGCACAACTCGGCCAGGAAGAGAGGGGCGTTGTGCAGGGCAGGGGGCAAGGATCACCGTGAGGAAGGAAAATGGTATCCTTGCCCTACGGTGATTTTTTTTCCGAAAGTGGCACTCAGACTCACATTCCTGTTCGCATCCACGGGAGGGTGTTTGCTACAGGTATCCTTGTGTTTTAGATAAAACCTGGGGGCTTTCTTGACTCAAGCCCTCCCTGTCCTCTGCTTCGAGAACCCTCTGTTCTTTTGGCAACAGCACTGCAGCCTTTGTTTTGTCCTTGGCCTACTTTGAAGTTGCAACAATGAAACTCTGTGTCAGCTCAGGAATAAAAGTGACCATTGAACTAACATTTTTTTTTTTTTTAACTCTGGTGGGACAAGTTCTACAGTGAGCAAGACATAGAGATAAGGACTCATATCCTGCCACCTTCCTGTGGGCCTTTGCTACAGGTCATTTAAATCCTGGAGACCAAGTGATGGAGAACCTCTGAGGTCCACAGTGCCCTCATGTCCCCACACCTGGTTCCTGGCAACACCCACAAGTATGTTTTAACCAGTGATGGGAAGAGGAAACACTGAGAATGTTCTAGATGGTGCTTGGTCTTAGTTGGAATTGATGCGATGGCAATGGGTTTTTTTTTTTTGGTTTTTAAGGACAATTAGGAAACCCTGGTGGTGCAGTGGTTAAGAACTACAGCTGCTAACCAAAAGGTCGGCAGTTCAAATCCACCAGGGTTGCTATGAGTCAGAATCAACTCAAAGGCATTGGGTTTGGTTTTGTTTTAAGGACAACTGTGAGTGTCTTCCTTCCCTCATTTCTTCTCATCACCCCCAACATATACTGTAGAGCTCTCTTGAATTCTGGAATTCTAATTAAAGTAATGCTAACAACTGACAGTTGGCAGTTGAAACCATATGGGGGAGTTCTACTCTGTCCTATAGGGTCATTATGAGGCAGAACAGACTCAATGGCAATTAACAACAGCAACAACAACAGACAACAGTCCTGCAGTGTTTAAGCTGTTCACTGGTAAAATGGATACAGAAGTGGTGAACAATACATATATTTTTTCAGGTTACACTTGGATGTACTCTGTAGGGAACTTGAAACAAAATTCCTGGAGGGAAGAATTGGCTTTGATAGAAAAGAGCAATAGTTGATTTTTGGCTGTTTTTTTAAGCAAATGGCCTCATATCTTGACAGAAAAAATCACCACCACCACCCCTGCCAGATCAGGAACCTAAGTGAAAGAGGTTTTGAGGGCAAGGCATTTGGGCACTGGATGGAGAGATGAAGCCATGGGTTAGTGCATTTATGTGTCTACATGGTATGATTCCTACTGACAATAATTTGTTTTGAAAGGGATTTGAGATGCCTGAGTGTTTTACTGAGGAAAATATCTCTTGGAAGCAAAACTTGTTATTACTGAAAAGAGTGTATGATGTACCTGAAATACCTGAGAAAATAATCCTTAAAACATTTTCAATAATAAGTTATTTCAGGAAATTGATAAGTACAAAATTAATATACAAAAATCAACAATATTATTTTTTAAAGCAGTTTTAGGTTTACAGAAAAATTGTGCTGAAAGTACGGAGAGTCCCCACATGGCCCCTCTCCCCCTACACACTGTTTATCTTGGCATTGACATCTTACATTCCTGTGGTACATTTGATGAGGCAGTATTGATATGTTATTATTAACTAAAATCCATAGTTTACATTAGGCCTTACTCAGTGTTGCACAGTCCTGTGGGTTTTGACAAGTGCATACTGCCATGTGTCCACCATTACAGCGTCATACAGAAGAGTTTCGCTGCCCTTAAAATGCCTCGTGCTCCATCTATTCTTCCCTGCTCCCCACCCTCTGACCCCGTGGCAACCACTGATCTTTTCACTGTCTCTATAGTTTTGGAAACCCTGGTGGCATAGTGGTTAAGTGCTACGGCTGCTAACCAAAGGGTCGGCGGTTTGAATCCGCCAGGCGCTCCTTGGAAACTCTATGGGGCAGTTCTACTCTGTCTTACAGGGTCGCTATGAGTCGGAATCGACTCGACAGCACTGGGTTTGGTTTGGTTTGGTTTTTGTATAGTTTTGCCTTTTCCAGAATGTCATGTAGTTGGATTCCTTAAAGTGACATTCTCTGCTCTTTAACACTTCAAAGAGATCTTTTGAAGCAAAGCAGATTTTCTCAAAGCAATGTGACATTTGATGTCCTGACTGCTGCTTCCATGGATGTTGATTGTGGATCCAAGTAAAATGAAATCCTTGACAACTTGGCTCTTTTCTCCGTTTATCATGATGTTGCTCATTGGTCCAGTTGTGAGGATTTTTGTTTTCTTTATGTTGAGTTGCAATCCATACCGAAGGCTGTGGTCTTTGATCTTCATCAGTAAGTCCTTCAAGTCTTCTTCTCTTTCAGCAAGCAAGGTTGTGTCATCTGCATGTTGCAGGTTGTTAATGGGTCTTCCTCCAATCGTGATGCCCCGTTCTTCTTCATATAGTCCAGCTTCTCGAATTATTTGCTCAGCATACAGATTGAATAGGTATGGTGAAAGTATACAACTCTGACACACACCTTTCCTGACTTTAAACTACGCAGTATCGCTTGTTCTGTTAGAACAACTGCCTCTTGATCTATGTACAGGTTCCTCATGAGCACAATTAAGTGTTCTGGAATTCCCACTCTTTGCAACGTTATCCATAATTTGTTATGATTCACACGGTCCAATGCCTTTGCATGGCCAATAAAATACAGGTAAACATCCTTTTGATATTGTCTGCCTTCAGCCAGGATCCATCTGATATCAGCAATGATATCTCTTGTTCCACTTCCTCTTCTGAATCCAGCTTGAATTTCTGGCAGTTCCCCGTCAATGTACTTTTGCAATGGCTTTTGAATGATCTTCCGCAAAGTTTTACTTGTGTGTGATATTAATGATATTGTTTGACAATTCCTCCATTCTGTTTGATCACTTTCTTTGGAATAGGCATAAATATGAATCTCTTCCAGTAGGTTGGCCAGGTAACTGTCTTCCAAATTTCTTGGTATGGACAAGTGAGCACTTCCAGTGCTGCATCCGTTTGTTGAAACATCTGAGTAGGTATTCTGTCAGCTACTGCAGCCTTGTTTTTCACCAATGTCTTCAGTGTGACTTGGACTTCTTCCTTCAGCATCACTGGTTCTTCATCATATGCTATCTCCTGAAATAGTTGAACATCGTCCAGTTCTTTTGGGTACAGTGACTCTGTATTCCTTCCATCTTCTTTTGATGCTTCTTGGGTCATTCAATATTTTGCCCATAGAATCCTTCAATATTGCAATCTGAGGCTTGAATTTTTCTTCAATTATTCCCTTTGATTTTTTAACTCTAGGTCTTTGCATGTGCCATTATAATACTTTGTCTTCTTGAGCCACCCTTTGAAATCTTCTGTTCATCTCTTTTACTTTCGCTACTCTATGTTCAAGAACAAGTTTCAGAGTCTCTTCTGACATCCGTTTTGGTCTTTTTATTCTTTCTCGTGTTTTTAATGATCTCTTGCTTTCTTCATGTACAATGTCCTTGTCTTTCCACCTCTCGTCATTAATGTTCAATGCATCAAATCTATTCTTGAGATGGTTTTTAAATTCAGGTGGGACATACTCAAGGTCGTACTTTGGCTCTTGTGGGCTTGTTCTAATTTTCTTCAGCTTCTACTTAAACTTGCATATGAGCAATTGACGGTCTGTTCTGCAGTGTACACTTGGCCTTGTTCTGACTGACGATATTGAGCTTTTCCATTGTCTTTCCACAGATATAGTCGATTTGATTATACAGTCAGTGTTTACGTTGTTGAAAAAAGGCATTTGCAATGAAGAAGCCATTGGCCTTGTTCCATTCTATGATGTGATCCCTGGCATCATTTCTATCACCAGGGCCATATTTTCTAACTACTAATCCTTCTTTGTTTCCAACTTTCACATTCCAATCATCAGTAATTATCAATGCATTTTAATTGCATGTTTTATCAATTTCAGACTACAGAATTTGGTAAAAATCTTCAATCTCTTCATCTTGGCCTTTGGCAGTTGGTGCATAAATTTGAATAATTGTCCTACAACTATCATCCTTGTAGGTGTATGGATATTATCCTATGACTGACAGTGGTTGTACTTCAGGACAGATCTTGACATGCTCATTTTGACGATGAATGCAATGCCATTCCTCTTCAATTTGTCCTTCCAAGCATAGTATACCATATGTTTGTCTGATTCAATAACAGGCCATTTCAACTCATTAATGCCTGTGATATTGACGTTTATGTGTTCCATTTCATTTTTGATGATTTTCAGCTATCCTAGATTCACACTTCATACATCCCATGTTCCTATTGTTAATGGATGTTTGCAGCTGTTTCTTCTCATTTTGAGTCGTGCCCATCCGCAAATGAGGGTCCCAAAAGCTTGACTCAATCTACATCATTAAGGTCGACTCTACTTTCATAAGGCAGCTCTTCCCGAGTGGTGTTTTGAGTGCCTTCCAACCTGAGGGGCTCATCTTCTGGCACTATATCAGACAAAGTTTTGCTGCTATTCATAAGGTTTGCATTGGCTATTTTTTTTCAGAAGTAGATTGCCAGGTCCTTCTTCCTAGTCTATCATAGTCTTGAGGCTCAGCTGAAACCTGTCCACCATGCGTGACCCTGCTGGTATTTGAATACAGGTGGCATAGCTTCCATTATCACAGCGACACACAAATTTCCGTATGACAAACCGGTAATAATGCCCCCTATTTCATTCTTATTTTAGTAACATGAGCCTTTTCTCTTTTTTTCTTGGTCATTCTGGATAAAGTTTCGACAATTTCATTGATCTCTTCAAAGAACCAAATTTTGTTCTCATTGATTTTTTCTGTTCTCCATTTCATTTATGTCTGCTCTATTTTTTTTATTTTTTCCTTCTGTTTGGTCTTGTTTGTTCTTCTTTTTCTTGTTCTTCAGGATGTAAAGTTAGGTCATTGATTTGAGATCTTTCCCCCTTTTTTAATGTAGGTCTTTACTGTTATAAACTTCCCTCTGAGAACTACCTTCACCACATCACGTAAGTTTTGGTATGTAGTGATTTTATTTTAATTTGTCTCTGGTTATTTAGAGTGTGTCGTTTAATTTTTACATATTTATGAATGCCTCAAATTTCCTTCCATTATTAATTTACAATTTCCTTCCATTGTGTTTGGAGAACATACCTGGTATTCTTTTTTTTTTTTCCTTCTATGAAAGCCTCTCATTTTATTTTACTTAATTTTTTTAAAATAATTTTTATTGTGCTTTAAGTGAAAGTTTACAAGTCTAGTCAGTCTGTCACATATAAGCTTATATACACCTTACTCCATACTCCCACTTACTCTCCCCCTAATGAGTCAGCCCTCTCCCTCCTTCCAGTCTCTCCTTTTGTGACGGTTTTGCCAGTTTCTAACCCTCTCTACCCTCCTATCTCCCCTCCAGACAGGAGACGCCAGCACAGTCTCAAGTGTCCACCTGATACAAGTAGCTCACTCTTCGTCAGCATCTCTCTCCAACCCATTGTCCAGTCCCTTCCATGTCTGATGAGTTGTCTTCAGGAATGGTTCATGTCCTGGGCCAACAGAAGGTTTGGGGACCATGACCGTCAGGATTCTTCTAGTCTCAGTCAGACCATTAAGTCTGGTCTTTTTATGAGAATTTGGCATCTGCATCCCACTGATCTCCTGCTCCCTCAGGGGTTCTGTGTTGTGCTCCCTGTCAGGGCAGTCATCGGTTGTGGCCAGGCACCATCTAGTTCTTCTGGTCTCAGGATGATGTAAGTCTCTGGCTCATGTGGCTCTTTCTGTCTCTTGGGCTCATAGTTATCGTGTGACCTTGGTGTTCTTTATTCTCCTTTGATCCAGGTGGGTTGAGACCAATTGATGCATCTTAGATGGCCGCTTGTTAGCATTTAAGACCCCAGACGCCACACTTCAAAGTGGGATGCAGAATGTTTCCATAATGGAATTATTTTGCCAATTGACTTAGAAGTCCCCTTAAACCATAGTCCCCAAACCCCTGCCTTTGCTCCGCTGGCCTTTGAAGCATTCAGTTTATCCAGGAAACTTCTTTGCTTTTGGTCCAGTCCAGCTGAGCTGACCTTCTGTGTATTGAGTATTGTCCTTCCCTTCACCTAAAGTAGTTCTTATCTACTAACTAATCAGTAAATAACCCTCTCCCACCCTTCTTCCCTCCCCCCCCATAACCACAAAAGTATGTGTTCTTCTCAGTTTATACTATTTCTCAAGATCTTATAATAGTTGTCTTATACAATATTTGTCCTTTTGCCTCTGACTAATTTCACTCAGCATAATGCTTTCCAGGTTCTCCCATGTTCTGAAATGTTTCACAGATTCCTCACGGTTCTTTATCGATGCATAATATTCCATTGTGTGAATATACCATAATTTATTTAACCATTCATCCGTTGATGGACACCTTGGTTGCTTCCAGCTTTTTGCTATTGTCAACAGTGCTGCAATAAACAGGCTGTGTATGTATCTGTTCGTGTAAAGGCTCTTATTTCTCTAGGGTATATTCCGAGGAGTGGGATTTCTGGGTTGTATGGTAGTTATATTTCTAACTTTTTAAGAAAACGCCAGATAGATTTCCAAAGTGGTTGTACCATTTTACATTCCCACCAGCAGTGTATAAGAGTTCCCTGGTATTCTTTTTATCCTTTTAAATTTACCGAGATTTGTTTTAAGGCCTAACATGATCTATACTGGAGAATGATCCATGTGCACTTCAAAAGAATGTGTATTTTGTTGTTTGGTGGAGTGTTGTATAGATGTCAAGTTGATTTATAGTGTTGCTCAAGTCTTGTCTTCCTTGTGGATCTGTCTACTTATTTTATATATATTATTCAAAGTGAAATATTGAAGTCTACAAATGTTGTCGTTGAGTTGTCTATTTCTGCCTTAAAGGAAAAATTAAATTCTGTCAGTTTTTTGCTTCATGTATTTTGGGACTCTGTTGTTAGGTGCATATATGTGTATGATTATTATAGTTTCTTGATGGAGTCGCACTTATCTCATTATAAAATACCTTTCTATATGATTAGTCCATGGGTGACACAAATGATTAATGTGCTTGGCTGCTAACTGAAAGATTGGAGGTTCAATCTCATCCAGAGGTGCCTCAGAAGAAAAGTTTGGCAATCTATTTCCAGAAAATTAGGCATTGAAAACCCTATGGAGCAAAGTTCTACTGTTAACATACATAGGGTTACCATGAGCTGAATAGACTCAATGGCAGCTAGTTTTCTGTATTTCTGGTAATGACATTGAACTTAAGGTCTATTTTGTCTGATATTAGTATCACAGGGTTCTTTAGAGAAACAAAACTAGTAAGGTTTTATATATATATGTATATATATATACACATACATACATACATATATATATATATGTATATACATGGAAACCCTGGTGGCATAGTAGTTGAGAGCTACAGTTGCTAAGTAAAAGGTCAGCAATTCGAATCCACCAGCTGCCCCTTGGAAACCCTATAGGGCAGTTCTACTCTGTCCTATAACCGAAAACCAACTGCCGTTGCGTCGATTCCGACTCATAGTGATCCTAAAGGACAGAGTAGAACTGCCCCGTAGGATTTCCAAGGAGCAGCTGGTGGATTCAAACTGCTTACCTTTTGGTTAGCAGCCGAACTCTAAACCACTGCGCCATCAGAGCTCCATGTATGTATACGCCTACTCCTCACCTGAGTTTACCAGAGTTTTATTGACTATGCAAAGACGTTTGACTGTGTGGATCATAACAAATTATGGATAACATTGAGAATAATGGGAATTCCAGAACACTTAATTGTGCCCATGAGGAACCTGCCGATAGACCAAGAGGCAGTTGTTTGAACAGAACAAGGGGTCAATGAGTAGTGTAAAATCAGAAAAGTGTGCGTCAGGGTTGTATTCTTTCATCATACCTATTCAATCTGTATGCTGAGCAAATAATCTGAGAAGCTAGACTATATTAAGAAGAGCGGGGCATCAGGATTGGAGGAAGATGCATTAACAACCTGCATTATGCATATGACACAACCTTCCTTGCAGAAAGTGAAGAGGACTTGAAGCACTTCCTGATGAAGATCAAAGACCACAGCCTTCAGTACGGATTACATCTCTGCACAAAGAAAACAAAAATCCTCACAAGTGGACCAATAAGCAACTTCATGATATACCGAGAAAAGATTGAAGTTGTCAAGGATTTCATTTTACCTGGATACACAATCAACATCCATGGAAGCAGCAGTCAAGAAATTTGGGCAAATCTGCTGCAAAAGACCTCTTTGAAGTGTTAAAAAACAAAGATGTCACTCTGAGGACTAAGGTGCGCCTGACCCAAGCCATGGTATTTTTAATTGCCTCATATGCCTGCGGAAGCTGGACAATGAATAAGGAAGAGGGAAGAAGAATTGATGCCTTTGAATTATGTCTTTGTTTTTTAATGGGCAAACTTTAACAAAACACTAATGGTTATTAGGAGTGTAGAGCTAAAACCCTCGGTTAAATTTCACAACGGAGTGCTTAATTTTAGTTATGAAATCCCTCCAATTAGACATACCAGCACCTCAAAATTTAAAAGTTCTTCACATAGAGCAAAGAGAGAAGCATCAGAGTTGGTGTGGGAGGAATGGCTTATGAGTTTAATTACATCCCAAAGTGAGCTCAGCTAGGCCTGAAGCCTCTGCCTTGGTGGGACAGAGCATGTTGGCAGGCTCCCAGTGCTGTCACAGGAAGCCTGGGGCCCTGGTGACTTGCCAGGCCCAGAGGGCACAGCAGGCTCTGGGATAGTAAATGCTGATAAATGCAGGGCTTGCAGGGGCGGGAGTGTAGCCCGGAGGTGGCTCTGGGAGGGGAACTCTGACCCAGCATAGGAAGAAAGTGAAGTGGTTAAGGTGTGGGCCCTCCAGTCACACAGCATAGTTTTATCCAGCTTTGTCTCCTCCAAGCCCCATTCTCCGCAGAGAAATAATCCGTAACTGGAGTTGTCACGGTATTTTCTAAATAAAAAAAATCAGGCAAACAGTTGGTCTGAAAAAAAAAAAAAAAAATCCTCCATTTTTGCACAACACTAATTTTAGAATGAAGACCTAGTCTTTGGAGTGAGGAATGGGTGTACACACACACACACACACACACACACGCACACACACGTATATATATATATAGGAAACCTGGTGGTGTAGTGGTTAAGTGCTATGCTGCTAACCAAAAAGTCAGCAGTTCAGATCCACTAGGTGCTCCTTGAAAACTCTATGGGGCAATTCTACTCTGTCCTATTGGGCTGCTATGAGTCAGAATCGACTCAACAGCAACAGGTTTTGTATATATATATATATATATATACACACACATATATGTATTTTTATACATATATATATAAAACCCATTGCTATGGAGTTGAATTCTGACCTATAGCGATCCTATAGGACAGAGTAGAGCTGCCCCATAGGGTTTCCAAGGCTGTAAATCTTTACTGAAACAGGCTGCCGCATCTTTGTCCCGCGGAGTGGCTGGTGGATTTGAACTGCTGGCCTTTTGGTTAGCAGCAGAGTGCTTAACCATTGTGCCACCAGGGCTCCTATATATAGACAAATAGACACAAACACACATATATATGCATATATGTAGACAGAGAGAGAGGGAGACAATTTTAAGGAATTGCTGATGTAAGCGTGGAGAGTAGCAAATTCAAAATTTGTAGGTCAGGCTACAAGCTGGAAACTCTAGTAGTCTTGTTTGAAATTTGTAGACAAGACAGTAGGCTCAAAATTCTAGCAGGGTGTCTATTTACAGCCTTGAGGCAGATTCCTTCTTCCTCCGGAAACCTTAGTTTTTGCACTCCATGCTTTCAAGTGACTGGATGAGGCTTGCCCACGTTTTTTAGAGGGTAATTGGCTTTACTTAGGGTCAACTGATTTAAATGTTAATCACGTGTAAATATATTCATAGCAACATCTAGACTAGTGTTTTGTTTTTTTTAATTTTTATTACGCTTTAAGTGAAAGTTTACAAATCCAGTCAGACTCTCATACAAAAATTTATAAACACCTTGCTATATACTCCTAATTGCTCTCCCCCTAATGAGACGGCACACCCCTTCCCTCCTCTATTTCTTTTGAAGTCCATTCAGCCAGCTTCTGATCCTTTCTACCCTCTCTTCTCCGCTTCAAACAGGAGATGCCAACATAGTCTCATGTGTCTACTTGATCCAAGAAGCTCATTTTTCACCAGTATCATTGTCTATCCCATAGTCCGGTCTAATCCCTGTCTGAAGAGTTAGTTTTAGGAATGGTTCCTGTCTTGGGCTAACAGAAGGTCTGGGGACCATGACCTCTGGGGTCATTCTAGTCTCAGTCAGACCACGAAGTCTGGTCTTTTTATGAGAATTTGGGGTCTGCATCCCGCTGCTCTCTTGCTCCCTCAGGAGGTCTTTGTTGTGTTCCCTCTCAGGATGTAGACTAGTATTTGACCAAACAACTGGACACCATGGCCGAGCCAAATTAACTCATAAAATTAAGCATTACAATTAATATAGCCACTCCAGCTCTCTTTTGGTTACTGTTTACCTGGCATATCTTTTTCCACCCTTTTACTTTCAACCTATTTGTGTCTTTGAATCTAAATTGTGTTTCTTGTAGACAGCATATTTTTAATTCATTCTGTTAGTCTCTGCCTTTTGACTGGAGTGCTTAGTCAATGTCCATGTAATGTAATTATTGTTAAGGTAGAATTTACATCTGCCATTTTCCTGTATGTCTTTTTTATTCCTTCATTAATACCTTCTTTTTTTTTGTTTGTTTTGAATAGATAGTTTCTAGTGGACCATTTTAATTTCCTTGTCATTTTTTGTTATGTTTTTGCATTATTTTCTCAGTGATCTCAGAGGATTACTATTAACATCTTAATTTATAGCACTCTATTTTTATTTCAAATTAGCACCAGCTTAATGTCAATGTATACAGCACTTTGCTCATATATAGTTCTTCCTCTCCCATCTTTTGCACTGTTGTTATTATAGAATTACATTTTTATATATTGTGTACCCATCACATAGTTATATAATTATTACTTTTTGCAGTTGTCTTTAAAAAATATGTGGAAGATAAAACAAGTAACAAATATGCAGTCTTTTACATTTACCTTACTTGTTGAAAGCAAAGAGGACTTGAAGCACTTAGTGATAAAGATCAAAGACCACAGCATTCAGTATGAATTACACTTCAGCATAAAGAAAACAAAAATACTCACAACTGGACCAATAAGCAACATCATGATAAACGGAGAAAAGATCGAAGTTGTCAAGACTTCATTTTACTTAGATCTACAATCAACACCTATAGAAGCAGCAGTCAAGAAATCAAAGGATATATTGCATTGGGCAAATCTGCTACAAAAGACCTCTTTAAAGTGTTGAAAAGCAAAGATGTCACTTTGAGGACTAAGGTGTGCCTGACCTAAGCAATGGCATTTTCAATTGCCTCATATGCATGCAAAACCTGGACAATGAATAAGGAAGGCTGAAGAACTGATACCTTTGAATTATGGTGTTGGTGAAGAATATTGAATATACCTGGGACTTCCAGAAGAACAAATACTTCTGTCTTGGAAGAAGTACAGCCAGAATGCTCTTTAGAAGCGAGGATGGTTAGACTTCATCTTGCTTACTTTGGACTTGTTATAAGGAAGGACTTATCTCTGGAGAAGGACATCATGCTTGGTAAAGTAGAGGGTCAGCGAAAAAGAGGACGACTCTCAAAGAGATGGATTGACACAGTGGCTGCAACAATGGGCTCAAACGTAGCAATGATTATGAGGATGGCCCAGAACTGGGCAGTGTTTCATTCTGTTATACATGGGATCGCCAAGAGTTGGAACTGACTCGACGGAACCTAATAACAACACGTAGTTACCATTACCAGTTCTCCTTATTTCTTTATGTGGATTTGAGTTACTGTCTAGTGTTCTTTCATTTCAGTCTCAAGGACTCCCTGTAGTATTTCTTGTAGGTCAGGTCTGCTAGCCATGAGTTCTCTCAGTTTTTGTTCGTCAGGGAATATATTTATTTCCCTTTCTTTTTTTTTTTTTTTTAGGGCTATAAACCTGATTATGCATTTCCCGCAATATTTAATCATGTAATAGAGGGAGAAAATGTGATTTTCTGCCTTGTTGTCATGAAACAAATATCTTCTATATCTTATTTGTCTAATTGTAGTAAATATATATGTAATAAAACACTTGCCATTTCAACTTTTTTACATGTACAACTTTTGAAGTATAGTTTTGTTGCACATATAATTCTTGCTTGACATTTTTTTTCTTTCAGTGCTTTGAATATGATAAAAAGGGCCATGGATATGTTTTCACTTCAACTGGCTCTGTCCAAAGCCCAGAAATTTAGCAAGTCAAGCGGTGTGGAACTGGGTGGAGGACTTCTGCATTGAGGGCAGATGCAGTGGCTCTCTGCAAGCCTAGGCTTCTGCAGGCTGGAGGCACCGCTGTCCAAGGTGCCCCCCTGCTTGGGCAGCATCAGAGGTGCTTGGGGTTACCTCACAAAGGGCCGAGGGTGTGACCACCTTGGGGAGTGGTATCAGAGGGCAAAACAGCCCAGAGCGCAGCCTGAGATCCCAGCCAGGTGCAGGGGCAAGAATTGAGTCTGCTGGAGACAGAGTGAACTGAGGGGTGGAGTGGCCAGGATCACAAGTGCTCACTAAGGAACCTCCTGCAGCCCGACAACCAGCTCAAGGCCCACACAACCAGGAATGTGGCGAAGGACTTGAGTTTGAGGTGGGTCTGAGGTATAGCTCAGTTGTGTGGGAAATTACCTGAAAGTTAGGGTTCCCTCCAAGTATGCCCTAGGCAAGTTACTTCAGACATCATGGAGCTGTTATGAGGCAGAAACACTCACAGACCAAAGTTAGATGCCTCAATCATATGGCTTATTAAGTCAGTTTGGAACATGGAGTGAAAACCAAGGCGATGGGGTGGAGTAGGTGAAAACACTTCAGACACAGGTACAGGCAGGGTGGGGTGGAGAGCCCACAGCACCTGGCCCTGGAGTCTGGTGCTCACACCTCGAAATCACCGTCTCTCTGCTGCGCCACCCTCCCCAGCGTCCTTATGAGGTCTAAAGTGGAGCACGGGGGCTCACAGACCAAAGGTGCCTTGAGCCAGTAGTGTTCCCTTGCTCTATGGCAGAGGTGCAGGTGTGTCAGCCTGGCCACAGCTGTTACTGCTCACTGACAGCCTCCTGCACAGATGTGGATTTATTTGGATTTCTTGAGCAAAAAACATGCGAGCCAGAATGGTGTCACCAAGGGTGGCCGAATTAAGACCTCATAAGTCTCAAAAATACTCAACAAATAGACGCTAGTGTCGTTACTAATGAGCCTGGTAGGAAGAGGAGAGGTGTAGTGTTGAGGCCTGTGCAAAGGCTTAGAATAATGGCTGAGGGTTTCCACATGTGCTTTGGGAGAATAAGGTGCGTTCTGAGACCCATGCTCTCCAGTGGAAGCATGAGCTGCAGACCCTGTGCCTGTCTGTGCATGTGTGTGTGCCTGGGCACATGTGTGTGCCCATGCATACATGTGTGTACATGTGCATGCATGTGTGTGCATATGAGTGTGTGGTGGTATGAATCTACTCAGAAAGGAAAATGCCAAGATGGGAAAATGGGCTGGACTGTGACTGCAGCTTATTCACTCAGCTTCTTTTAAGGTGGAGGAAAAGGAGAAGCTGTAAGAGAGAGTTTTACCAGTAGGTCATTCCTCTACCCCAGCAGTACTCCAAGAAGGTGTGGGGCAGAGAACTGTGCCTCAACAGAGGTGGCAGGAGCACCCAGCCCACCTCCAGCCTTGGACCTGGAAGGACGGCCATGGCCAGCCCCTGCCAGACCCTGCTGCTTCTGGGGGCCCTCGTGGCCTTTGTGTCCAGGAGTGCCCAAGCCTGGGGCTCACCAAAGGTGGTGAGAAAATTCCAAGATATCCCTGAGACCTATGTCTACGTGCAGCAGGCACTCTGGTATGCCATGAAGGAATATAACAAGGCCAGCAAGGACAAGTACACCTTCAGGGTCATGAAAATCATGAAGTCCCAGGAACAGGTGGGTGTCACATCTGTCCCTGCTCTTACTCCATGGCCTCTGTCAGGGTGGGAACCTGTTGTCCATGGATGGTTATGGGAATGTGGGAATGGAAAACACAACTGAGAGGCCTTCAGCTGAAAATAGTTTTATTTTAGGAGTTTTTGAAGAAAAATTAATTATACTTCATCCTTTATTATTTTGAGATGGAGCTGGAATATAAAATTTTATTAAAATAACTTAAGATTGGTATAGTCACATCAAAAAGTATAGATAAGAGCAGAGAAGACAGCTCTTAGGGGCTCTTAGAGGCCAAGTTTGGGACAGCCGGAGCATCAGAAGGAGGACTGACAGGTCATAACCCAGGGGGCAGGCAAGGAGACTGCGGGTCCAGCAGACACGGAGAAAAGGGGCTGGTGCAGTGGGAATGACTCTTCTTTACAGAACAGGGCCTACTAATAGGTGAGAAAGAAGGAATTTTACTAGAAAAACACCATTTGCAAACATGTATGGTTGTTGGGTGCTGCTGAGTCAATTCCAACTCACTGCAACCCCATGAGACAGAATAGAACTGCCCCGTAGGGTTTTCTAAGCTATAATCTTCATGTAAGGAGATCACCAGGTCTTTCTCCTGCAGAGTTGTCACGTGGGCTCAAACTACTAACCTTTCAGTTAGCAGCCGAGTGCTTAACCGCTTGTGGAATTAATTCAGCCAAAGGTCATCAATAGGTGCCACTATCCTTAGATGAGCAAGTGCTGGGAAACAAATCATTGCAGCAATTGCTAATTAATTACAAAGGGGGAAGAATACCTTTATAGTCAGGAACTCTGTGACCATCCTCGCCAAATGCTCAGACTCGCTGTCATGTGCCCCTGGTGTGATGGGCCGAGGGACATGGCACGCCCTCGATGTCTTCTTCCGTGAAATGTATCCCCAAATGCCATAACGAAGAGCGATTAAACAAACCCACGGAATGGGATATTCTCTGAGACCACTTAAAATATGAGTGTCATTAAGACTGGAGTAAAAAGCCGGTGAACTCTCCCGGATTACCCAAAAAACAACCAAGCCCACTGTCGTCCAGTCATCTCCGACTCATAGCAACCCTATAGGACAGAGTAGAACTGCCCCATAGAGTTTCCAGAAAGCATCTGGTGGATTTGAACTGCCGACCTCTTGGTTTGCAGCTGTAGCACTTAACCACTAGCCACCAGGGTTTCCTTTTTTTGGTTTTGGTCCTGGATTAGAGGAGATTTTAAGAAATGTGACAACTAAATGCCAAGTACAGCCTGGGTGAAATCTTGGATTAAGAAAAAACAATCATGAAGGCATTATTAGGACAACTGGGGCCATTTGGACTCTGGCTATGTGACAGAGAAAGAGCCTTGGGTCCAGTTTAAGTTCCTTGAGAGAGACTGCTGCACTGTGACTGTTTAGGAGGTACTACCCACAGGCCAAGAGCCTCAGGTGGTCAGCCAACTTCTCACAGACAACGTGGGATTAAACACACACATCACCCGTGATGTAGGAAGCTTTAGGGTGCATCACAGACACGGGAACTAGATCCACCAGCCTGGAGGCTGATGAACCAGGAGAGAGTGGCGGGGATGAATGGCGCTGTGCTGGATGGAGTTCAGTGCACATCAGTGCCGCCACCTCCTCTCCATCTCTTCCCTTAACCCTTGTGGTCTGTCCACCCAGGCCACCAGACCACCTGCCCTCATTTCCCATTTTCTTACCTGGCCAGGAGATGCCTCATGCATATTTAGTGAGTGTTCTTGGTGAAGTTCCCAACTTTTCCAGAATTATCCCTCTTCCTCTGTATTATGCTTCCCTACCTATGCAAAGAGAAACAGGTATTTCTGCTTCGTGGGCAGGTATTTAATAATAAAGTAAATTTAATACCTGTATATCTCAAAAATTATCTACATTTTGTGCTATTTGTTCATCTTTTCATGTATGTATATTTTATTACTTAGTTCACTGTACACTTTCGTATGCAGATGAGAATTCAAAGGAATCAGATAGAAATAGGTTCATAAAAAGGCTGCCAAGTCGATTCTGACTCATAGCTACCCCACAGGACAGAGCAGAACTGCCCCATAGGGTTTCCAAGGAGTGCCGAGCTCTTAACCACTGCACCATCAGGGCTCCTTGGTTTCAACACAGACATTTAAAATTTCTTGACACTTAAGCTTTATACCATTGGAAAACATACTGAAGAGAGACAAATGCACCTCTCCCAGAAACAAAAATAAAACAAAACAAAAAGAACAATTCTTGGTGGTAATTTGAAATAAAATTAATAACATACATACAGGCCCTACATAAAGAAAACAGCCTTTCTTATTGGGTGATTTAAGTAAAAAGCACAAATATCTGTATTTGGTTGGCATACTATGGGCTGCCAACCAAACCTGGCCCGTGGCCAGTTTTATATGTCCCATGAGCTAAGAATGGATTTTACATTTTTAAATGGCTAAAAGAAATGAAAAGAAAGAACAATATTTTGTGACACATGGAGATTATATAAAATTTGCACTTCAGTGTTCATAAATAAAATTTTATTGGCAGACAGCCCTGCTTGTTCCTACGTATTCTCTATGGCTGCTTTCACGCTGCAACAGTAGATTTGAGTGGTTTCGACAGAGAGCAAGCAGCATACAAAGCCTAAAATATTTACTTTCTGGTCCTTTAAGAAAAGGATTGCTGACACAGCTCGATATCATAGTTGCCTGAGGTTCTGAGCACAGAGTTTAAAGAATGGCAATGCTGGTAAAAATGAACATCTACCTAGCCTCCAGCCACAGCCAACAAGTATATAACGTTTACTTGCTCCAAGTCCCATTGGTTTTCATGTGCTCACTCAAGTCTTACGGAGGAAGAAACTGAGGCAGAGAGGTGAAGTATCTTGCCCAGAGTCGCACGGTAAGCAGGAGAGCCCCGATTTAAACCCAGGCTGCCCCGCTCTGAGTCAGGACATACTACCACCTCTGGATGATGCAGACAGTGTGAAGGTAGTAGACACAAGTCCAGCCGGGTAGAGGTGGTGATGTCACAGCAAGTCAGGAGAGTCAGAGAGTCCTGCTATGAAAGGAGGGAGGGGTGTCCTCAGTCTCTGCCTTCCCTTTCCTGGACTTCTGAGGCTGAATTAAGACTGGTGCTTGGTTGATTGGGTAGGTGATGAGTGTCTTAGATCAGTCTGTCTTTATTATAATTTTAACTTGGAAGTATTAGTTGAATATGCAGCAGTTCTCAAATGGGGGCAATTTTGCTACCCAGTGGACATTTGGCAACATCTGGAGACTTTTTTAATTGTTGCAACTGGTGTGGAGATGGCGGAGGCTGAAGAGAGGGGAGGTGTTACTGGCTTCTAGTGGGTTGATGCCACTAAACACCCTACAATGCACAGGACAGCCCCCACAGCAAAGAGTTATCTGGCCCCAAATATCAATAGTGCAGAGGCTGAGAAAACCTGATACACAGTCACGAAACAGTTCAGTGAGTATGCATGGAAGTCATTGAGTAAACTGAGTCAACACTGACCCTCAGGGATTTCTAGTCTCACTTGTCATTCCAGAGACCACAGTTGTGTGTCTTTCCAGATGTTTTGTATCTACTTACATACATGCCTGAACATTTTAAAACTATATTTTTATATTCATATAATCATATTTTAGGTACTATTCTGTGATATAATATTTTTGTCACTTAAAATACGCTTTGGAACCTGTTGCACTCCATGAAATTCATATGCCATAATCCATCCATTTTCCTAAAAGACAATAAGTTTAGTTGATAGGAAAAGTGCAGCAATTAATACTCCTTTAGATACATTTCTAGAATATATATCTTAAATTTGAATTCCTTGGTTAAGGAGTGTATTTGCGAGACAATGGCAAAGTGTCCCCTAAAAGGCCTGAATCAATTTAGATTCTCACTAATGGTGCAGCCCTGGGAGCACCTCTTTTTTTGCTCATTCTCACCAACAGTGGGTCTTTTAGATGTTTGCTAAACCAATGGATGCAAAAAATGACATCTTTTTGTATTTCTCTTTTGCTGTCCCTTTTGTATTTTGTATTACCTGTGAAGTGCTGTGTCTTTTATTGAGTTTATTGCTAGTATGTATTCTCTCCTGTGAATTGTTTTCATTCGTCTTCTGTGTTTTTGCCTTGTTCTTACAGGATAGTAGGAATTTTTTGTGTGGATTGCATATTAATTTATTATTTTAAATATGTTGCTAATATTTTGTACTTACTTATTATTTGCATTTTAATTTTGCTTATGGTGGTGTCTTTAAGATTTAAAACAACATCGATATATGTCATGGATTGAATTGTGTCCCCCCAAAAATGTGTGTATCCATTTGGCTGGGCTATGATTTCCAGCATTGTGTGGTTGTCCTCCATTTTGTGATTGTAATTTTATGTTGAGAGGGTTAGGATGGGATTGTAATACCACCCTTACCCAGGTCACATCCCTGATGAAATGTAAATGGAGTTTTCCTGGGGTGTGGGCTGCACCACCTTTCATCTCTCAAGAGATAAAAGGAAAGGGAAGCAAGCAGAGAGTTGGGGACCTCATACCACCAAGAAAGCAGTGCTGGGAGCAGAGCATGTCCTTTGCACTCAGGGTTCCTGCACAGAGAAGCTCCTAGTCTGGGGGAAGATTGATGAGAAGCCCAACAGAGAGAGAAAGACTTCTCCCAGAGCTGACACCCTGAATTTGGACTTTTAGCCTACTTTACTGTGAGAAAATAAACTTCTCTTTGTGAAAGCCATCTACTTGTTGTATTTCTGTTATAGCAGCACTAGACGACTAAGACAATGTATTTATCTTCATTGTTTGGGTTTAGTGTCTTGCTTAAGAAGTTTTTTCCCATCCATAGAGCATAGAAATTACTTATAATTTTAAAATTTCATAATTTTTTTAGCTCATTAGTCTAGCTTCCATTTATTTTTATTTATTATGTGAGCACTGGATCTAATCTTAAGTTTGGAAATAGAGAGGCAGATATTCCAACTCCCCACAGGAAAGAACATCTATGATTTGAAAAGCTGGCTCTCCATAGACTAAATACCCATATATACTTGAACTCTTGAGTCTTCCCTTGAGCTGCTTCTCTGTTCCTGGACTAATATCATAATGTTGTTACTGAGGACAAGTCTTCTATATTATTCTTTTTAAAAACTTAAAAAAAAAAATTGTTGTTGTTGCTAGGTGCCATCGAGTTGGTTCTGACTTGTAGCAGCCCTATGTACAATTGAATGAAACACTGCCGGGTCCTGCACCATCCTCATGATCATTGTTATACTTTACCCCATTATTGCAACCACTGTATCAATCAATCCATCTCCTCAAGGGTCTTCTTTTTCTGATGACCCTCTACTTTACCAAGCATAATGTCCTTCTCCAGGGACTGATCCTTCCTGATAACATGTTCAAAGTATGTGAGACGGAGTCTCGCCATCCTAGCTTCTGAGGAGCATTCTGGCTGTACTTCTTCCAAGACAGATTTGCTCTTTCTTTTGGTAGTTCATGGTATAGTCAATATTCTTCACCAACACCATAATTCTAAGGAGTCAATTCTTCCTTTAGTCTTCCTTATTCATTGTCCAGCTTTCACAGGCATATGAGGTGATTTAAAACACCATGGTTTGGGTCAGGTGCCTTAGTCTTCAAAATGACATCTTTGCTTTTGAACACTTTAAAGAAGTCTTTTGCAGCAGATTTGTCCAGTGTTATGCGCCATTTGATTTTTTGACTGCGGCTTCCATGGGTGTTGATTGTGGATCCAAGTAAAATGAAATCTTTGACAACTTCAACCTTTTTTCAGATTATCATGATGTTGCTTATTGATCCAGTTTTGAGAATTTCTGCATTCGGTTGGATCACCTTTCTTTGGAATAGACATAAATACGAATCTCTTCCAGTTGGTTAGCCAGGTAGCTGTCTTCCAAATTTCTTGGAATAGGCAAGTGAGTACTTCCATCGCTGCATCTGTTTGTTGAAACATCTCAACTGGTATTCCGTCAATTCCTGGAGCCTTGTTTTTCACCAATGTCTTCATTGTAGCTTGGACTTCTTCCTTCAGTAACCATTGCTTCCTGATCATGTTACTTTCTGAGATGATTGAATGTCCACCAGTTCTTGGTACAGTGATTCTGTGTGTTCCTTCCATCTGCTTTTGATGCTTCCTGTGGAGTTCTGTATTTTGCCCATAGAATCCTTCACTATTGCAACTCGAGGCTTGAATTTTTTCTTTAGTTCTTTCAGCTTGAGTAATTCTGAGTGTGTTCTTCCCTTTTGGTTTTCTAACTCCGAATCTTTGCACATGTCATTATAATACTTTATGTTGTCTTCTCGAGCTACCCTTTGAAATCTTCTATTCAGCTCTTTTACTTCATCATTTCTTCCTTTTGCTTTAGCTACTTGATGTTTAAGAACAAGTTTCAGAGTCTCTTCTGACATCTGTTTTGGTCATTTCTTTCTTTCCTGTCTTTTTAATGACCTCTTGCTTTCTTCACGTATGATGTTCTTGATGTCATTCCACAACTCATCTGGTCTTTGGCCATTAGTGCTCAATGTGTCAAATCTATTCTTGAGTGTCTCTAAATTCAGGCGGAATATACTCAAGGTCATACGTTGGCTCTTCTGGACTTGTTCTAATTTTCTTCATCTTCAACTTGAACTTGCATATGAGTAATTGATGGCCTGTTCTGTGGTCTATACCTGGCCTTATTTGCACTGATGATATTGAGCTCCTCCATCATCTCTTTCCACAGATATAATCAATTTGATTTCTGTGTATTCCATCTGGCAAGTACCATGTGTATAGTCACCGCTTATGTTGTTGAAAAAAGAAGTCATGTGTCTTGCAAAATTCTATCATATTGTCTCTGAATTGTTTCTATCCCCAAGGCCATACTTTCCAACTACCGATCCTTCTTTGTTTCCAAATTTCACATTCCAATTACCAGTAATTATCAATGCATCCTAATTGCATGCTCAATCAATTTCAGACTGCAGAAGTTGGTAAAAATCTTCAATTTCTTTATCTTGGGCCTTAGTGAGTTGTGCATAAATTTGAAAAATAGTCATATTAACTGTTCTTCCTTGTAGACATGTGGATATCATCCTATCGCCGACAGCATTGTACTTCAGGATAGATCTTGAAATGTTCTTTTTGACGATGAATGCAATGCCATTACTCTTCAATTTGTCATTCCCAGCATAGTAGAATATGTGATTCTCTGATTGAAAATGGCCAATGCCAGTCCACGTCAGCTCACTAATGTCTAGGATATGGATGTTTATACATTCCATTTCATTGTTGACAATTTCCAATTTTCTTAGATTCATACTTCAAACATCCCATGTTCTGATTTCTAATGGATGTTTGCAGCTGTTTCTTCTCAGTTTCAGTCATGCCGCATCAGCAATTGGAAGTCTCAGAAGCTTGACTCCATGCACGTCACTAAGGTGGACTCTGTTTTGAGGAGGCAGATCTTCCCCAGCTGTCTTTTGAGTGCCTTCCAACCTGACAGACTCATCTTCCGGCACTATATCAGACAATGTTTTGCTGCTATTCATAAGGTTTTCATTGGCTAATTTTTTTCAGAAGTAGACTGCTGGGTCCTTCTTCCTAGTCCGTCTTAGTCTGGAAGCTCAGCTGAAACCTGTCCACCACGGGTGACCCTGCTAGTATTTGAATACTGGTGGTGGCATAGCTTTTGGCATCACAGCAACATGCAAGCCCCCACAGTACAACAAACTGATAGATGGGTGGGGGTTTTAAAAAATATGACTGTGCATTAAAAAAAAAACTTTTTGTTGTAAAATTCACATAAAAACAGGAAAATTCATAGAATACACATGTCAAGAGGAATGAATCGTTATTAAGTGAACACCCAAGAAACATCCCCTGAACAAGGGATGAGGATTGGTGAAAGATTCATTAAAAACCTGCAATAAGCAGATGACACAACTTTGCTTGCCGAAAGTTAAGAGCACTTGAAGCACTTACTAATGAAGATCAAAGACCACAGCCTTCAGTATGGATTACACCTCAACATAAAGAAAACAAAAATCCTCACAACTGGATCAATGAGCAACATCAGGATAAATAGAAAAAAGGTTGAAGTTGTCAAGAATTTCATTTTACTTGGATCCACAATTAACACCCATGGAAGCAGCAGTCAAGAAATCAACTGATGCATTGCACTGGGCAAATATCTACAAAGACCTCTTTAAAATGTTCAAAGGCAAAGATGTCACTGTAAGGACTAAGGTGTGCCTGACCCAACCACCTCATATGTATTCAAAAACTGGGTAAGGAATAAGGAAGACCAAAGAAGAATTGATACCTTTGAATTATGGTGTTTGTGAAGAATATTGAATATACTGTGAACTGCCGAAAGAAGGAACAAATCTGTCTTGGAAGAAGCACAGCCAAAATGCTCCTTAGAAGCAAGGACGGCTAGACTTTGTCTTACACACTTTGGACACGTTATCAGGAGGGATCAGTTCCTGGAGAAGGACATTATGCCTGGTAAAGTAGAGGGTCAGTGAAAAAGAGGAAGACACTCAAGGAGATGGACTGACACTGTGGCTGCAACAATGGGTTCAAGCATAAGAATGATCATGAGGATGGCACAGGACTGGGCAGTGTTTCATTCTTAGGGTCACTGTAAGTCAGAATTGGCTCAACAGTACCTAACAACAACACTTAAACTCCACTTTCTTGCTTCCACAAGCAGTGCTGTTATGAACATACATATTACCCTTACAGGCCTGTGGGAGGATTTCTCTGGGAGATACCCAGGAGTGAATATTATAACTCACTTTTCTCTTGGTATCCCTGTTTTTATTGCAGATGTTTTTGTATATGCTAGCTTATAGTACCTTGTCTGTTTTAAAATATTGAAAATATCTTCTCCTACTCAACCATCTGTCTTTTAAGTTTGTCCATGTTATCCTTTGTTATTGATAGATACTTAATTTGATATAGTCAAATTATTTTTCTTCATTTTTTTTGTTATTGTTTATTGACTGGGGCTTACAAAGATAATTTTCTACATTCATTTTTATTATATTTATAGTTTTAGTTTGCCATATTTAGGTCTGCAGTACTTCTGGATTTCCCCATTAGTAAGTTAGGAACCCAGTTTTACTTTTCTCCATATAGTGAGTCATTTTTCCCAACATCATCTGCTGAGCAGTCAGCCCTTTCACCTCGAATTAGTGGCGTCATCTTAATTAATTTATTCGTTGTCATATAGAAGGCTGGTTATAGGTTCCTCCTAGCCAATGCGTTAGTTCTCTATTGCTGCATAACAAATTAACACAAACTTGCCGCTGTAAAACCACCGCACTTTTTAGCTCACAGTTCTGTAGGTCAGAGATCCAACGTGGCATGGCTGGGTTCTCTACTCAGAGTATCTTAGGGCTGATTAGTATGACAGGGTGATGCCTGGGCTGAGCTCTTGCCCCTGGGAGGAAAAAAACCCCAAAAAACCTGCTTTCGAGCTCTTCCTTTTTAATGGCAAAACTCAGTTTCTTATAATTGTAGGGCTAATACCTCCTACAACTAAAATCAATTGGGGGCTAACTTCCTCCTTTGTCCTGTGGCCCCTCTCTCATCTTCGAGCCAGCAACAACACATTGAATCTTTCTCATGCTGCAAATCTCTGACTTTCCTGTCTCTAACCTTGAGACCCATATTTAAAGGGTCATGTGATTAGATCAGGCCTACCTGGTTAATCTCTCTTTGCCGTATAACATAGCCTAATCATGGGAGTGAAATCTGTCATATCCCCAGTCCCAGGATGATACAGAACGTGCACCACAGGGGACAGCTGTCATAGGATTCTGCCTGCCACACCATTTTGTTCAATGCCAAAGCAGCTCTCCTAGGATTTCTAAAATGTTTATTATATTTTCTCAACTATATTTTATTCTTCTGGAGTCAGTTATTGTGTTTAACTTGGTCATTTTTTTTTTTTTTAACTTTTATTGTGCTTTAAGTAAAAGTTTACAGATCAAGTCAGTCTTTCATACAAAAATATATACACTTAATGAGACAGTACACTCCTTCCCTCCACATTTTCATGTCCATTCGGCCAGCTTCTGACCCCCTCTGCCCTCTCATCTCCCCTCCACCCTCTCATCTCCCCTCCACATAGTTTCATGTGCCGACTTGGTCCAAGAAGCTCACTCTTCACCAGTATCATTTTCTATCCCATAGTGCAGTCCAATCCCTGACTGAAGAGTTGGCTTTGGGAATGGTTCCCGTCTTGGGCTAACAGAAGGTCTGGGGACCCTGACCTCCAGGGTCCTTCTAGTCTCAGTCAGACCATTAAGTCTGGCCTTTTCACGAGAATTTTGGGTCTGCATCCCACTGCTCTCCTGCTCCCTCAGGGGTTCTCTGTTTTGTTCCCTGTCAGGGCAGTCATCAGTTGTAGCTGGGTAGCATCTAGCTTCGGGTCTCTGGTTTATGTGGCCCTTTCTGTCTCTTGGACTCATAATTACCTTGTGTCTTTGGTGTTCTTCATTCTTCTTTGCTCCAGGTGGGCTGAGACCAATTGATGCATCTTAGACGGCTGCTTGCTAGCATGTAAAACACCAGACGCCACTCTCCAAAGTGGGATGCAGGATGTTTTCTTAATAGATTTTATTATGCCAGTTGACTTAGATGTCCCCTGAAACCATGGTCCCCAAACCCCCACCTCTGCTACACTGGTCTTCGAAGCATTCAGTTTATTCAGAAAGCTTCTTTACTTTCGGTTTAGTCCAGTTGTGCTGACCTCTCCTATATTGTGTGTTGTCTTTTCCTTCACCTAAAATAGTGCTTATTTACTATCTACTTAGTGAAAACTCCTCTCCCTCCCTCCCTCCCCACTCTTGTAACAATCAAAGCATATTTTCTTCTCTTTTTAAACTATTTCTCTAGTTCTTATAATAGTGGTCTCATATGATATTTGTCCTTTTGCAACTGACTAATTTCACTCAGCATAATGCCTTCCAGATTCCTCCATGTTATGAAATGTTTCACGGATTCATCATTATTCTCTATCAATGTATAGTGTTTCATTGTGTGAATATACCATAATTTATTTATCCATTCATCCGTTGATAGGCACCTCGGTTGCTTCCATCTTTTTTCTATTGTAAACAGTGCGTCACTAAACACGGGTGTGCATATATCTGCTTGAGTAAAGGCTCTTATTTCTCTAGGATATATTCCAAGGAGTGGGATTGCTGGATCATATGGTAGTTCTATTTCTAGCTTTTTAAGGAAGCACCAAATCAATTTTCAAAGTGGTTGTACCATTTGACATTCCCACCAGTGGTGTATAAGTTTTCCAGTCTCTCCGCAACATCTCTAGTATTTATTATTTTGTGTTTTTGGATTAATCCCAGCCTTGTTGGAGTGAGATGGAATCTCATTGTAGTTTTGATTTGAATTTCTGTAATGGCTAATGATCGCGAGCATTTCCTCAGTATCTGTTAGCTACTTGAATGTCTTCTTTAGTGAAGTGCCTGTTTATATCCTTTGTCTATTTTTTAATTCGGTTATTTGTCTTTTTGTAGTTGAGTTTTTGCAGTATCATGTAGATTTAGAGACAAGATGCTGACCGGAAATGTCATAGCTAAAAACTTTTTCCCAGTCTGTAGGTAATCTTTTCACTCTTTTGGTGAAGTCTTTGGATGAGCATAGGCGTTTGATTTTTAGGAGCTCCCAGTTATCTAGTTTTCCTTCTGCATTGTTAGTAATGTTTTGTATACTATTTATGCCATGCATTAGGGGTCCTAGCATTGTCCCTATTTTTTCTTTCATGGCCTTTATCATTTTAGATTTTATATTTAGGTCTTTGATCCATTTTGAGTTAGTTTTTGTGCATGGTGTGAGGTATGGGTCTTTTTTTGTTTTTTTGCAGATGGATATCCAGTTATGACTGCACCATTTGTTAAAAAGACTGTCCTTTCCCCATTTAACTGACTTTGGGCCTTTGTCAAATATCAGCTGCTCATGTGTGGATGTATTTATGTCTGGATTCTCAATTCTGTTCCATTGGTCTATGTGGCTGTTGTTGTACCAGTACCAGGCTGTTTTGACTACTGCAGCGTTATAATAGGTTCTAAAATCAGGTAGAGTGAAGCCTCCAATTTTGTTCTTCTTTTTCAGTAATGCTTAACTTATCCAGGGCCTTTTTCCCTTCCTTATGAAGTTGTTGATTTGTTTCTCCATCTCACTAAAAAATGTCGTTGGAATTTGGATCGGATTTGCATTAAATCTATAGATGGCTTTTGGTAGAATAGACATTTTTACAATGTTAAGTCTTCCTATCCATGAGCAAGCTATGTTTTTCCACTTATGTAGGTTTCTTTTGGTTTCTTGCAGTAGTGTCTTGTAGTTTTCTTTGTATAAGTCTTTACATCTCTGGCAAGATTTATTCCTAAGTATTTTATCTTCTTGGGGGCTACTGTAAATGGTATTGATTTGGTGATTTCCTCTTCGATGTTCTTTTTGTTGGTGTAGAGGAATCCAACTGATTTTTTTTATGTTTATCTTGTGTCCTGATACTCTGCTGAACTCTCCTGTTAGTTTCAGTAGTTTTCTTGAGGATTCTTTAGGGTTTTCTGTGTAAAAGATCATGTCATCTACAAATAGAGATACTTTTACTTCTTCCTTTCCAATCTGGATGCCCTTTATTTCTTTATCTAGCCTAATTGCTCTGTCTAGGACCTCCAGCACAATGTTGAATAAGAGTGGTGATAAAAGTCATCCTTGTCTGGCTCCTAATCTCAAGGGGAATGCTTTCAGACTCTCTCCATTTAGGAAGATGTTGGCTGTTGGCTTTTTATAAATGCCTTTTATTATGCTGAGGAGTTTTCCTTCTATTCCTATTTTGGTGAGAGTTTTTATCACGAATGGGTGTCAAACTTTGTCAAATGCCTTTTCTGCATCAATTGATAAAATCATGTGGTTCTTGTCTTTTGTTTTATTTAAATGATGGATTACGTTAATTGTTTTTCTAGTGTTAAACTCTCCCTGCATACCTGGTATGAATCCCACTTGGTCATGGTGAATTATAAAACATCTATTCTTAAGGATCAAGAAGACAAGACCCAAAAAAGTGAAGCTGCTTGCTCAGATTCACACATCTTTGTTCAAACAAAGATAATATGTAAGAAGCAGAAGAATTAAAATCCTCCCATTGGCTTCTAGAATGTACCCTAATGGCTTTTACTGGGCAACTCATGCCCAAATCTTTCAGTTTATAGTGACGCAGAGCTCTTTAAAATACAATTACCTCTTCAATGTCTCAAGTGCCTGAATCTGCACACTAAGCTTCGGTTCACCAAAAGAGTTAATAAATGTCACTCTTAACCAAACGATCAAGCAAAATCCAAGGAAGATTCTCTTTAATCAAGCAGCTGGTTTTCAAAACATGCTAAACAAAACTTAAGAAAACATGAGAAAGAGAACAAAAAGAATAAGCAAAATCTCATTTTCCGAGGGCACTCACCCTGTTGATGTTGAAGGGGAGTGGAGTGTGAATGTGTGGGTCTCTATTTTTTTTTTTGCTGGCTTCTGCTCTGCAGTCCAGGTCTCCTTGAGGTTGACTAGATTCATGGCTTTAGAATCCCTGCAGTGACCACCCATTAACTCTTGTAGGGTGAAAACACCGTGAAGTTTAGCGAAGCGAAAAGAAAGGTTTTATTTGGTATATATTTAAAGAGGCAAAAGTAGGAAAGGGACAAGGATGCTGCCAGAGCCATGTCTGTCCGAGTCTCTGTGCCCAGTTCTTAAGGATGCACCTTAGTGGGCTGCATTCTGGGATCTCTTGAACGTTTCCCATCCTCTGGATACACACACTTACACATTCACACAACCTAAACTGGTGCGCCAACCTAGCAGGTAATTGAGCCTTTTATGCCCTCAGAGGTCAAAGTCCTCTTGCTTCTTGGGACTCTTCTAAGGCCTTATCCTGTTATTTACCAACTAACCTCAGATTCCTAACGTCCTCAATGGTCAATTTCTCCTACTTCTTAGGACTCTTATAAGGCCTTACCTAGGTACTTATCAAACAACCCAGGTGCCCTTTGTGTCTTCCATAGATTCATCTTTTGGGTTTGGGTGGATCGGCTTCCAGGGCTGCTCCAAGGTCTCCAGGAGAAATTTCCTGGTGGCACCAGACACTAGGGTCTGCCTGTTGTCCAGTCTACCTCAGGAACCCAGCAGATGACTCCTGGCTAGCTCGCCAGAAATGTTACTGGGTGGAAACCCCAGGTTCTTGCTTGGCATGACTAAGTACTAACCAATAAACAAGAGGCTGAGGTGGGAGAACAAGAAAAGCATCTTTATTTCTTTGTACAAGGAAAAGGAGCCATTCAGAGCTCATGCCGCCAAGACTACTCTCCAAGGGCTAGCAGACAAGTTAGTTTTAAAGGGGTTTACAAGTGGAGAGTTCATACAAATTACATCAGCGACATCCTTAATCATGCCACACAGGCACAATGAGGTTTACATAGAACCTTCAAGAAAAGCAGAACTCCAATGCAAAGCTGAGGGGGAGGAAGCCCAGCAAAGGAAACAGAATTTTTATTGTGGGGGCTCTGTCTCAATCATGGAGCCCAGGTGGCACAGTGGTTAAGAGCTAACGCTGCTAACCAAAAGGTTGACTGTTCAAATCCACCATCCCCTACTTGGAAACCCTATGGGTCAATTTTACTCTGTCCTATAGGTGGCTATGAGTCACAATTGAATCGACGGCAATGAGTTTGGTTTTTTGATTTTGGAATGACATCCTTCCTTAATTTAAAGCTTTTTTATTATCATATTTTACAATATATTAATAAAATTTTTAGTAAGTTGGGGCCTAAGGGATGGTTTGTGTGAAGGTTCACTTTGCCTCCTTGTCCTTTTCTTTGCCTTTTTGTAATAAGAGCAAGGACTTAGTGATTCTCCTTTTGAAACATTAATCAAAAAGTGATCGAAAACTGACTAAGGGCAGTGTTTGGTTACAAAGCTTTAGAAGAGAGCCTTACCTTTAAGGAACCCAAACACAGAGAGACCCTTCTGCCTTTTGCCAGTTTTGGGCCTTGGAAGCCTAGGCCTTAACCCAGTGCTTCTCAGAGTGGGTCCTAGGGCCATCAGCACTAACATCACCTAGCAGCTTGTTAGAAAAGTTCGTTCTGCACCCTCCCTCTCACCATCTACAGAGAAAGAGTGGCAGAGGGTGGGGCCCAGGGGCCTCTGCTTTAAAAAGACCTCTAGGTGATTCTGATGGTCACTAAAGCATGCGAATTACTTCCTTAAACAAGGGTAATTTGTGTATGTGTGTTTGTGTGTGTGTGAGAGAGAGAAAGACAGAGAGAGAAGGGGCAAGGAGTGGGAGAGGGAGAGAGAGAGAAAGGAAGAGAGGAAGCATATCAAGGTAAAAACCCCATTTACTCCAAAACTGCTCATAAGTAAACCATAGGTCAGAGAGCTGAGGGGAGGAAGGGTAACAAGACATTCTTTGCCCTACACAGTCAAAATGACATGTCTATTTTTAGATGTGACAGTTGATACTGTGTACTCCTCTATGGGAGCCCTGGTGACCCAGTGGTTAAGACCTCAGCTGCTAACCAAAAAGTCGGCAGTTTGACTCTACCAGCTGTTCCTCGGAAAGGCTATGAGGCAGTTTTACTCTGTCCTATACGGTTGCCATGAGTTGAAATCAATTTGATGGCAATGGGTTTGGTTTGGTTTTATTCTTTTATGATATCTAAAATTTAAATTATTCATTGACAGGTCACAGATAGTTTGGAGTACTATATTGAAGTCAAAATTGCCCGAACAATGTGCAAGAAAATTTCGGGAGAAAATGAGAACTGCTTATTTCAACAAGATCCCAAAATGCAAAAGGTAGGTGGCTGAGATCGGGGGCATGATGGCCCCGGTTAAGCTTGTGCGCCAGACAGAGAAAACCAGCAGGACCAACCCGGCTTCTGCTGTCTAGTTTCTTTTAAACCATAAAAATAACCGGTTGCGGTAGAGCTGACTCTCGCTTACGGCGGCTCCATGTGTGTCAGAGTAGAACTGTGCTCCATAAGGTTTTCAAGGGTTGATTTCTCTGGAAGTAGATCACCAGACGTTTCTTCTGAGGTACCTCTGGGTAGACTTGAATTCCCTATCTGCTATTTACCAGCTGAGCATGTTAACCCTTTGCACCACCCAGGGACTCTTTGAAACCATATTCTGCTCATATTCAGGATTGTAAGTGGCCATGTTCTAAACATGGAGCACTGGAGCCATTTTCTATTGCCGATGCCAGTCCCGCCCGCACTTTCCCTCTGCCTGGACACTGTGGCTTAGAGCAACAGCAAGTCCTTATTTCTCACTATTCTGCAATCTGGGCTGGATTCCGCTGGGCAACTATTCCATCCTCTGTGGTGCCTGCTGGGTCAGTGATATTTCGGCCTCAGGTGGGATTGCTGAAATAGTTGGGACCGGCTATCTTTCTCAATGCACTTAGGGCCTCTTCCACGGGGCAAACTTGTAGGGTGACCCATCATCCTGGTTTGTCCAGGAGTTGGGGTATCCTGGGTTGTGGGACCTTCAGCACTCCAGCCAGGAAAGCCCCAGGCTAACAGGGATGAGTTGGTCACTCTACCCTTGGACTCTGAAGGGCTCTGGGAAGCGATCCATGTATCTGTTCCTATCCCTCCCCACTGCAAGTTTTCTTTGTAGTCTCTGTTCAGTTTCTGACCCTCACCTCAGGTGCACAGGACTCTGTCCCATCCTTGTTAGGGTGCCTCACCTGGGCAGGTCCTGCTGGGTCTTATAGGGTCTCCATGGCTCAAAGGGAAGATGGCATGGCTGGATGAAGGACCTAGAGCTGACGATAGGACTTTCTCAAGGATCACCAGCCCTGGGCTTCCATCCCTGCTCTCTTTGAATGGACAAGAGCCACATTTATGGTGGCTTGGATGAGAGTGATGGTGACTTGATCAGGATCCACCTTAATGAGTGACGCTGGCTTCTTACCATCAGGATTCTAGGTCAACAGCTCTGTGGACTCCTCAAGGCATGGCAGCCTCTGACCACCTCTTAGGCCCCTAAAGCCAAATCTCAGCACAGGGAAATTGAAACTTTTCTGTATTTTTTAAAAAAATACAGGTTGATTATTCTTATTGTCTCTTTTAGGTGGCTTTTTGCACTTTCATTGTTGCATCTAAACCCTGGAAATTTGAGCTCAATATGCTGAAGAAACAGTGCAAAGATGCCTAATCGTCTTCTAGCACATCCTGCCACTCTCACTTGCGTTTTAAAGAAGAAGCAAAGATACTTGCAAGACATTTAAACAACACAGCTGACCCATCTCCTTCATTTCTTTGTGGCCAATTTGCTTTTTTGTGTGTTCTTCAGGGCTGATGCTGAGAATGTGTGGTGCTTTTTACAGCACTGGGCAGCCTCTTCTAGTTGACTGATTCATTTACTGGCAGGGCCTTCTGCTACTGCTAAACTGAGTATATGCTCTCGCTCACTTTCTGTGTAACGACTGGAGGACCAAGCCCTCAACTTCTTCAAGCTGGTGGGTGCTTTCTGCAAGGCTTGGTTGCCTTGAGTGTGTTCATCTTTAGTATGTGGATTTTATAGAAAATTCCCTGCCCAGGACTCTTGGCAAGACATGGTCCAAAATGGCTTAGGGGTATTTTGGTTTTAAATCCCAGATCCACCCAGTGACATAGGTCTTAAGTTCAGTCATTCAGAGCTTTGTGTTGTACAGAGAAAATGCCAGAGTGATGGTA
The DNA here is from genome assembly GCF_024166365.1 of Elephas maximus indicus. Classification (NCBI taxonomy): domain Eukaryota; kingdom Metazoa; phylum Chordata; class Mammalia; order Proboscidea; family Elephantidae; genus Elephas; species Elephas maximus. The sequence continues at coordinate 66,075,576 of NC_064843.1, forward strand.
CATGGAGAGTAGGCTGCGTTTGTACATGAGTGTGTGCGGTGTGTGTATGTGTGTGTGGTGTGTGTATGTTTATGCATGAGTGCATATATCTGTGTATGTGTGTGGTATGTGTATAAGTATGTATGTGTGGCATGTATATATGGACATAAGCATGTACATCTGTATATGTGTATACATATGAGTGTGTGTATGTGTGTCCATGAGTGGTAGTGCGTATGTACATGTGCATGCATGAACGTGTGTGCTTGTATGTGTGTACATGAGAGTGTGTGTATGCACAGTGGGTATTTTAGCTATTTAATGCTGCATGACACACCACTCTACCACGTAGTGTCTTAAATCAACAATGATTATTTCTCTTATGGTTTTGTGGGTCAGGAATTTGTGGGGGCATGGCTGGGGCCCATAATCATCTGAAAGCTTGACTGGTTCTGGAGAACCCACTTCCAAGGTAGCTCCCTATGTGACCAGCATTGGGTGTTGGTGGGAGGTCTCTGTGCTTCTGTACACGGGCCTCCACAGGGCTGCTTGAGTGCTTGACATGGTGGCTGGCTTCTTCCAGAGAGAGTGTTCCAAGAAACAAAGCTGCAAGCCACAATGCCTCTCGTGACCTAGCTTCAGAAGTCACACACCATCATCTTTTCTAGATTAGCCTTAATTCAGTGTGGGAAGAGACACTATAGGGGTGTGAAGACCAGGAGATGAGGCCCACTGGAGGCCATCTTGGAGCTGACTACTACAATGCGTGTATCTATGTGTTTGTGTGAGTGTGTGTATGTGCATGTGTATGTCTATGTATGTGTGTGAGTGTGTGTGCATGTTTGTACGTCTATGTATTATGTGACTATGTGTGAGTGTGTGTGCATGTCCATGTGCACGTGTGTGTATAGCTATGTGTGTGTGAGTGTAGATGTGGGCTGAGATGATGAAGGATAACATGACCAGAAAGGAGGCACACTCCCAAGTCTGGACGTGGGAACGACTGGACTGTTGTGCATGCGGAGGCCAGCAGTGAAATGTCAGCAATAACACAAGGGTCAGGCTCTAGCTTAGACTCATGAAAGATGGTAAAGCTTGGAGGAATCTTGGCAGCTCAACATCCCACGATGGTTGCTCTCTGGCAGGGCCTTCTGCAAGTATCCGAGACTCTCTGCCTGAGGCTTTCTGTCAGTCAGTGAGGAACAAGCTGGAAGTGCTGGGGAGTAGTGCCCCTGGGAGGAGCCCTCATCCAGGGGCAGAAGTTGAAGGATAAATACCCCAGCCTTCTTGCCCCTGGAAAGATAACACTGAGGTGTTTTCTACCCAGTGCCTGAGGTGTCGTCAATAAGATTGAGCCCTAGTTGTGCACATTATTTATTCTACTGTGTACTGCTCCTGTCCCAGTTCTACTTTTCCATTGCCCTTCTGGTATTTTTAGGGATCACTTTAAAGACACCACTTGCCCATGCATTTTTGCTTCAAGAGTGACTTCTAAAGGAACAACCTAAGAGAGGAGCTCAGGTCTACTGTGCAGGGAAGCTGGGAGCCAGCCTCAGGGCTTGCCTGGGTGATGTCAGACAGCAGGGCCTGCTTCTCCTACACCTACCTCCCTGGTCTTGCCAGCTGCCATATCCTAGGGAGGACAGGTGCAGGAATACATCTGGGCCCTGCCACACGTGGCCTCCCCCTCCATGTGCTCATAGAGCCCTGGAGACACAGCAGAGCAGTTCTTCTCAAATACCTCTGCCCCACCTCAGGATGCAGCTCTCCATGCTGTTACTTGCAGAGCCTGCACACCTCACTTCTCCCCTCATCTTGGCCCTTCAACCTCAAAGCACAGTGAATGTGCAGCTGTGTTTCCAGGTTGCTTCTTAGCCAGACTGGGCCAGCCCGACCAGTTCCATGTGCAGCCTGTGGAGAAGGGCATTCACCCCTGAGCCCTGATAGCACCATTGAGCATCTGGAGAGACGTGGGTGCTTAAACACCTGGATCTGTTGTTTTTACCTCATTAACACCTGTGGTCCTGCCCTTGGGGTAAGGAAAGGTGACAGAGGAAAGAACCCAGGGGGTCCTGAGCTGTGGGGATGAGGAAAGAGGGGAGAAGGAGAGAGCCTGGGAGGTCCTGAGCCATGGGAGTGAGGAAAGGAGGGGGTCAGAGAGGCTCCCACAGCACAGGCCCCTCCAGCCCAGCCTGACCCTCTCTACCCTGGATGGTGAGTAAGAAATGTCACTGCATGAAAGGGGGTGGTGAGATCTCAGGGTTCACATACAGCAGCTGCTCCCCCACCCCTGAGGAATCCACGTAAGTTCTTCCTGAACCACAGAGACTGCCAGGGCCTGGCCTTGGAGACGTGAGTGCCAGCCCAGTCACCCACGCGTCAGTCCTCAGGCTTCCTGTCCCTGACTCCTCCACGCCTTAGGTCCATCTCCCAAGTGGGGACAGCATTGCCCATGCCACCTCAAAGTCTTGTTGCTTGGGGCATAAATGGGGTCCTGGGGTGGCAGTGCTGTTTGAACTGGAAAGTTCTAGCTTAGGTTGGGAATTTTTCTGCACTGCAACTACTTCCCTCTGCTAGGGTGAATTTGGAACCTACACATTTCTAACTTCTCCATAGATTTCTGGACCTGGGCCACAGCCCTGGGGACAAGAGTTAAAGCAGGGCTCAGTGCTGCCACAGAGAATGACAACCAAGTGTAGAACTGGGGGTTATTTTCACTACCATAATGATCAAAGTGTCCCTGAGTGTCAGCCTGGGGAGGGGACAACAGACAGAGAAGGCAGGAGCAACAGTGCCCTCCAGAGTGGTGGCTCAGGCAGCAGGGGTGCAAGGGAGCCATTCTCTGGCTTTGCTAAACCCCTTCCCATGTCTGTGTCTGAGGCAGGCCCTGTGTGTGCCAGTGCATGTCCCAAGGGGCTGTCCCCATAGCCAGCACATATATGTCCTTCCTTGAGTCTTTTCTCTGCCACAAGGCAGTCCTACTGGAGAACAGAAAAAGTCCTGAGGTAATAATGCCCATGGCTAGCCTTCCCAGAGCCTCCAGTGCCCTCCTTCTGGAGCTGGAAATCCGAAGGCAAGGTTTGGGGCCTTTCCACAGTGCCACCTCACAGGTTTGCCTTCTATTCACCGACAAAGGTAGCTCTCCGCAACTCAACCCTTTGGCTCTGTCCTTGCTCATCAGCTGGTCCTGCTGGTGCCTCCAGGAGGCATGTCCACATACGCCTCTCCCACTTGTCTCTTCCTCTCAGAGTGTGATTCTGGGGCGTCAAAGTCAAAGACCCCCTCATACCACCGAGGCTCTGAGATAGAGGTTGTGGCTGGCATGAATCCCAGGTGGCTCACCGCTCCCAAGCTGCTCCTTCCCAGCCCATACCACCTGATGCTGTTCCTTCCCTGTGGACAGGGGAACTTATCACCTTCGGGTGGAGTCTGAGGGTTGACATTTATGAAGGGACAGGGTGGCATGGCAGAGAGGAGGCCAGGAGGGTGGAGGCATCCTAGAGGAGACAGTGTGAGCTCTGGACCCGTGCCCAGGCAGGCTGTGTGGGAGCCAGTGCTGTGCAGGCAGAGGCGGTGGGAGCTGGTCAATGCAGCCATGTCCCGCTGGCCTCAGAGATGGGCTCGGCCCTGCTGGGTGCTTCTGCTCCGCTTGGGCTTCCTGCTCCTGGTGACTCATGCATGGTGTACCAAAGAGGAAAATGACCTTGATGACCAAGACATCATGGCTGAGTACTTCCCAGCCACCGTGGAGTATGCCTTGCACTCATTCAACCTGAGGAGCAGGGACACTCAAGCCTACAGGCTGGTGCGCATCCTGAGGGCCTGGAAGGAAAAGGTGAGTGAACAGCTTCGCTTCTGCCCTGCTGTCCTGAATTTGCTGTTAAATTAGGGACAACTTAGCACGGTAACTTCGTTCAGAATTTGAAGTCCATACTCCAGTAAATTACAGGTTAGTTCAGTTTTGCTTTTTATGAAAGATTTAAAAACTCTGTCAATATTTTATTCACATGCAAGATAGATTTTTCAATCTGCATCAATTTTATGACATCGTTTGTCTGAAGAATGGCTTCAAAATATGAACGAATAAGTAGATCAGGATACTGGGTAAGGGAACCAGCTTGACAGAAAGTGTCCACAGAGACAGACTGAGAAGATACATGTCAAGGAAATAAAATGAAAAGATAATTAGGAAAACCGAGAGAGGGCAGGAGCTGGAGGGCTGATTCAGGAACAATTAGGATGCCTGTCATCCCAAGGGAGATTCTGTGAGTCAGCTCCTCATCTCCAACCCCCTTTTGGTCAGCGTTTCTGGTCTGGTGTGGTCTTCACCTACGATGGCTTCATCGGTGGATCGCAGGCTATTTTTCTCTAGCCCCAGATCACTGTACTTAATCCCAACGTGTTCTCTTTTTAAGTAGAATCATACAGATCTGCCCCAGGAAGGCACTTTTCCTCTGGGCTTGGGCATCCACAGAAGAGCCCTCTCCTGAAGGACACTTCTGTGAGTGTGGCAGGTGGGCATTGCTTTCTTGGCTTCTGTGCCCAGCACCTGAAAGGCAGGCGAAGGACCACCTTACCCTCCTCCCCACCAACAGAGAGAGAAGGTCAGGACTCTCAAGAAACTGGTCCTCAGCATTCGTCATGTCTTTGGGGCCAAAGCACCCTGGGGACAGCCTGCACTGGACGTCCTAGCTTAGGCTCACAGTCCCTGTGAAGTTGAGGACGCGAAGTAAAGATAATTTCAGAGTGCAGTTTGGGGCAAATGTTTCTTGAAACCATTGTTCCATGTGTGCGGGGGGGGGGGGGCATGCATATGTGTATATGTTTACCCTTGTACCAGGTGGCTCTGTAGGAAGTATTCTTGCTGTTGGTCCAGGTAGAAGGTTTGACAACACTGCTGTGGACAAGACTCCCTCTCTCAGTTGACTTTGCCAACAAACTCCTGGACAGCCCACCACTCCAGGCAGGCAGAAGAGCACTGGCAGCAGCTACCCGTGCTCTGGGGAGCACTGGCAGCAGACACTTGTGCTCTGGGGGTGCATTTGATTTCAGATGCCTGGGCCAGTGAGGGAGGGCTCTCCATGGGCGAGAGGCTGCATGACATCCTGAGGTGGGACTCAGCCTGTGTTTTCCCCCATTCCCCAACACTGTCCTGCCTGTCTTTAAATCCCTGACTGGAGAAGGTTCTACCTGCCTTGACCTCCAGCGACAGAATCGCAGCCCTGGGTGAGCCCCTAAGTGAGCAAACTGGGTCTCTCCTACACTGAACACATCTACACTAATAGCTCCCCGGGGGAGGGGGGACAAGAGGGATGTCTCCACCGTCAAGTCTGTCTGTCCATTGTCTGGTCCGTAGATGGATTCCATGCTGGCTTTCTCCATGGAGCTGGAGCTGCGCCAGACCACGTGTGGGAAATTTGAAGAAGACATTGACAACTGCCCCTTCCAGGAAAGCCCAGAGGTGACCTTCCATTGCTTTTTGCACAGCTGTGTACACTGCATGCTTCGGGGAGAGGGGTATGGGGAACAGTTGACAAAGGGATTCCAAAGGCAGCGAAAGTGGGTGAGAGAGATACCACCATGCCACCTGCTGGTGCCTGAGCTCGGTGCAGAGCCAGCAGGCAGGCAGTCTAGAGGTCCCACTCAGCCCTGCCCACATGGGTATTCAAAGTGTTCCTGCCCCATCAAGTCCTAGGCTCTGGGGCCAGCGAATAGAGGATGTGTTCCCCCCTTACTGATCTCTTCCCTCACTCCCTCCCCTGCCTCCAGGGGGAAGGTGCCCTGGTCCCTGCTTAGACATGGCATTTGCCCAAGGGGCCCATCTCAGGCCTCCCTACCACTCATCCAGGTCTGAGGGCTGGAGCTGAGGAGAGCCGCCTGCACCCTGGCAGCCACTGCTCTGGGCCTGCTGAGCTGCAGCGCCCACTCCTGGGATGGGTGCTGGGCAGCCTTGGGTGTAAGTAGAGGTGACCGCAGAAGTAGTCTAGCCCCATCTAAGGGTCCTTGCTCTCTGAGCAGCGCCCTCTGGATCCTAGGGTTTTGTGGCTGCTCTGGGGGCCCCCTGGGGCCACAGGCCTGGGGAGAGGATGAAAGGACACACAGCTTCTGCCAAGAGTCTGGGCATGCTGAAGGCAGGAAGTTCCAGCACCCCAGGGCCCTCATCTATGGGCCAGGGCTGCATCCCTGAGGTGCCGACCCCTAGCATAGCCATGTTGCAGATGGACGCAAGGACATGCCACCTATTCAGAGCTTGACTACAGCTCTCAAAATCTCTTCCACGCTGGTCCCTCCATAATGTCCCCACAGACTCTCAGCTGCTTCTTCACCGTCAGCACCCAGCCCTGGAGAACCAAGTTTGACCTTCTGAACAGCACCTGTGAGGAGGGTTTCCCGGACTCCTGACCTCACCACAGAGACATGGCTGCTCTTCCTGGGCCCCCAGCAGCTCTCCGGGAGCAGCTTCTCATGGCTGACGGTCCGTGCTGCTGCTCTCCTGGATCCCAGGTGACTGGGCCTCTCACCACAGCCTTAGACTCAGTAGAAGTACTTACCACTTCTGCGGTTTCCTTGTGTAGACTAGACCATTAAATGTCAGCATTTGAAACAGCTTTGTGTTCACTGGTTTCGGGGAGTGGGGTATGGAACAAGGGCCAAAGTTGTCAACCCCGAAACTCAACACCCCTGAATGCCCTGTGTCTGGTTCACCCATGACCTGCAGCTGATACTCCCTCCCAAAGCACCTGTGTCTCCCTCCTACTCAGCCAGGGCTTTTGCTGTGCCAGAGCAGGTACAGCATGCAGGTGTGAGACAGGTGAAGTCCTGAGGATGGACTCCATCATGGGGGTAAATGTCCCTGTCTCCCACCTCGAGGTCCAGTCAGAGTCCTGTCCCACATGACTCTCAGTGCGCCCCAGCAGGATGAACTACGTTGCCCCGTGGTAGCCTCCTTCTCAGTCTCATGTTCCCACTGTGCTTCCTGGGTTGTCTCCACACCCAGCGCTTGTTCTGGGTTTGCTGCAGGGAACCAAACGAAGGTGGTGTCTGAGACTAGCTTCTTGGAATTTGTCCTTCACAGAGACAGCCAGGGAGGGGGATCTGCAAAATGCGAACTGCAGGTAGGGCCGGGGTGAGAGCCAGGCCCGGGCCTTCCGCTGCCGGCCATTTGGGCCTGGCTGCAGACGCTTCTCCCTTTAGAATCTGGACGCTGCGCTGCCCTGCCCTGCCCTGCCCTGTCCCAGCTTTGAGTAAATTTATCTCTCCTCTAGACTCCCCATCCCCTTTCCTGTCTGTTCCCTCCCATGTCCTTGCCTACATGTGGCTCAACCAGCAGAAAGCAGCTTAGAGCAGGGCTCCTACTCCACCCTGATTCCAACATGGGTCTTGCAAAGAGGTCCCCCATCCCACTCCAGAGTCATTTCCAGGCAGGACTCATTGCAGGGGTGGGGGGCAGTCTTCTGGGGGTCAGCCCAGCAGAAGGAGATGTGGCCCTGGACCCTTTCCAAGCAGACATCTCTCTGTTAAGGGGCTAGGGACAGAGGCCAGGAAGACCAGCAGCCAGGACTCTGGCCCCTGGGTGTGGCACAGTAGTTCCAGCCTCCCTGAGATTGAACTGTGAGCTTGCTCAGTGTGTGCCTGCAAAGGGCATCTCCACGTGGTCGAAGGTGTGCTGGTCACACTCTCTCCAGGGCCCTGAAGGTTGTGTGGCATGGCTAGGGTCTAGCATTGGGGGACTTGCCCTTGTGGGGAGCCCTTTTCTTCTGGCCTGCCCACACTTGCCTGGGGGAGCCCTGGGGAGTGGGAGGGCTGTCTTAAAATGTACACAGGGACCCCTCTCAGCTGTCGATCCCTTCACCTGCACTCTCAGCAACTTCCTACTCTCAAATTTTCACTTTGGGCCTGGACTCAGAGTCCCCTCACTCTCCTAGGAAGACCTGTGGGGCTGGAGCCCTGGCTTCTCTGCCAGTCTCACGCCTGGAAAAGAAGCCAGTCTGCTTCAGGAGGCACGTTTAAGACTCTGTGTTCTTTTCCTCTTTCATAATCCTTTGTGAGCCCTGGATAGAGAATGAGATGATGGCAAAGCCAACTCTCTGTCATCCATTTGTCCTCTGAAGAGTAAGTCTCCGGGAAAGAGGTGGAGGGGTGGGAGTCAGCGCACTGCATGGACTGACCTGCCCGAGGCAGCTGAGCCTCCACTGAAGGTGAACCTGGCCCACATGGCCACATGTGGGTTCCCCTAGGCTGGCGTAAAAATGTGCCACCTGCTGGCATGGAAATGCTCAAAACTGCCATTAATAAATGTAACTGTCCAGGTACTGAGTGTTCATCCTGACTGAGGCAATGTCAGAGTCTGCAGGGCGAGGCTGGTTTGAAGCCTTAAGCCCTGACCAGGGCACTGCTGATACTACCCAGCTTTTTTAGGCTGTTCCCTTGTCTCAGCTGAAATTTGATGTGGAGCAGTAAATTTTGGCAAGGCCATAGGTCTTATGGGTGAAATGAAACCAATAGATTCAGATGTGTGAGTGCCCAGGTTGCCATCGAGTTGATTCTGACTCATAGCAATCCTATAGGACAGAATAGAGCCGCCCCATAGCATTTCCAAGGAGCAGCTGGTGAATTCGAACTCTGACCTTTTGGTTCGCAGCAGGGCTCGCCACCAGAGACCCTGGAGCAGACACATGTTCAGCCATTACTGGGAGTTGCTTCTGTTTATGTCTCTGTCATTTTTTCTTTCTGTCCCTTATTCTACTCTCCCTCCTCTGATTACTACCTTTTTTATTTTTTAATCGGGTAACCCAACAGGGAGATTTCTCTTTCCAGACAGAGGTGTTTCAAATCTTGTTGTCTTTGGTTTATGTCCAGTTGGTTCTGACTCGTAGTGACCCTCTGTATAACAGAGGAACGTGTTGCCCGGTCCCGTCCATCTGTAGGACCGTTGGCATGTTTCAGTCCGCCGTTGCGACTACTGTGCCAATCCATCTCATTAAAGGAATCCTTCTTTTTTGCTGACCCTTCACTTTACCAAATACGATGTACTTTTTAAGCAACTGGTCTTTCCTGATGCCACGTCCAATGTAAGCATGAGCTGAATTTTCACCATTCTCATATCTAAGGAGCATTCTGGTAGTATTTCTTCTAAAATTGATTTGTTTGTACTTTTGTCAGTCCATGCTATATTCAATAACCTGCTCCAACACCACAATCTGAATGCCTCAGTTCTTCTGTTTTCCTTTTTCATTGTCCAGCTTTCGTATGCATATAAGGCAATTGAAAAGATTATGGCTTGGGTTGGGTGCACCTTAGTCATCAAAGTGGAGTTTTTGCTTTTTATACCTTTAGGGAAGGCTTTTGCCGCAAAATTGCCCAGTGCAACACTTTGTTTGATTTCTTGATCTCTGCTTCCATGGACATAGATCGTTGATCCAAGTAGAATGAAATAGTTGACAACTTCATTTTTTTTTTCTGTTTATCATGATGTTGTTTATTGATCAAGTTGTGAGAATTTTTATTTTTTTTCATGTTTAGGTATAATCCATACTGAAGGCTATAGTCTTTGACCTTCATCAGTAAGTGCTTCAAGTTCTCTTCATTTTCTGACTAGACAGAAAGATCTCGGTAACTCCTCACTGAAGTTGACCTGAGTCCCTGGAGACAAATTCTGTATTTGTAAAACATTTCTTTGAGCAAAGAATTTCAGCAATGGTTAGGACCAAAGCACCAGCCATTCTCTGGAACCTGACATGCCCTACTATACCCTGGGCCAGGCAAGGGACAACAATGGGCAAGGTCATGTAGGACAGTTGGAGAGTGTGGCTAAGTCAGGCTGAGCAAGGTCAGGACTGGCAAGGACAGTGGGCCAGATCAGGGGAAAGTGTTGATCTGAGGGGTCACAGGAAGCTCCAAAGGTGCAGTAACACACCTTTAATCAAGCTGGTGACTTTCCTTCCAGCTGCAGTGGGATCTCTTGCCTGCCTCAAGAGATGTGTTCCCTTTAGCTTCACAGAGAAAGGCTTCCAAACCACCTCCTCACACCTCTGCACTTCCTGCTGGATGGTCCTTTACAGGGTCCATCCAAATAATATGAGGTTCCCCAGTTTCCCATGTGCTGGAAAACAAGATGGTGTCCCAAGTGAATGCCATCCAAAGGAAATAAAACCTAAACCCAGGGCTATCAGGTCAATTCCGACTCATAGCGACAGGGGGCAGCGAAACCCCAGTATTCTGAAAAGTGTGATCAGAGTAGTAAGGCCAAGGGAACCAGTTTCCAGAAGGGCTGGGAAACTGTTGTGGAATTACACTGCTGTGCTCCCCACCCCCTTCAGTTGTTCCTTCTGGAGGGTTCTACCTAGTTCAAGCTTTGCATGATTTTGTGTTTTGATCATATAAATGATGATTCCCAACCACTGGCAGCAAATTTAAATGGAAATAAAAGGAACAACAACTAAACTCTAAAAATAAACTGAAGGAAGAATAAAAATACAAACATTACTATGAAATATATGAGGCCCAAACCAGGATTTGCTTGCAACATGCACAGATCTACAGTCACAAGGGCATAGTTGTCTTTCTTCCCTCTGTTCCTGCTTTCCTGCCTACATACGAGGGGCTCTCCCCACCTGCCTCCTTCCCGGGGTGCCCAGATTTCTATCTGTGGAGCAAAGTCAGAGCCACAGATGAGCTGTGGAGAGGGGAAGTGCTGTCCCATTCAGCTGCTCCCAGGCTCACTTCTGGAAGACTGCTCTTCTTCTGTCATGTTGGCTACCCGAATTTTCCATCTCTGTTGAATAAAGGCATCCCTTTTTGAGTTTGTTTATGTTAAAACAAAGGCTTTTGTTTAACTTCGGACTCTACGTGGACAAAATGGATTTGAGGATTAAAACAAGAAGAGAGATTACCATACCACATGACTCAGCAATTCCATTCCTGAATATATATCCCAAAGTCTTGAAAGCAGGAACTCAAACAGTTATGCGTATACCTATGTTCATTGGCTATATTCACAATAGCCAAAAGTTGGAAGCAACCCAAGCATCTCTCAACAGAACAATGGGTAAGACAAATGTGGTTTATCTACACAAAGGAATATTATTTAGTCATAAAGAAGAATGAAACTCTGACACATGCTACAACGTGGATGAACCTTGAAAATATTATGCTGAGTGAAATAAGTCAGACACAAAAGGGCAAATACTATACAAAGCCACTTACACAAAATATCTAAAATATGCAAATTGTATAGAGACTAAAGTTTATAAGTGGTAAACTTTTTTCTCATACCCTTGTAAGTTTATTTTGACTGATAAACATCAGTTTAGCAGGGGTTGATAGAAGGGGAAAATGGGGATTTATTGCTGAAGGAGTACTGAGTTCCTGCTTGGGGTGATGAAAACCTTTTGGAAATGGATCGTGGTGATTGTTGCACAACATGGCGAATGTAATTAATGCCACTAACCTAGTGATGATGATGATGATGGTAGCTAATCCTTACACAGGGTTCACAGGTGCCAGGCACTGTCTCAGGTTCTCCAACACATTAACTCATTTAAATTGTTCTTGTATAGATAGTAAAGTAGCCATAGTGGCACAATGGTTAAGTGCTTGGCTGCTAAACAAAAGGTCAGAAGTTCAAACCCACCAGAGGCTCCACAGGAGAAAAGACCTGGCGACCTGGTCCCATAAAGATTACAGCCTAGGAAACCCTGTGGGGAAGTCTACTCCGTCCTACAGGCTTGCTATGAATTAGAATTGATTCAATAGCACACAAAAACAACATAGATAGTAAAATAAAACAGTGTATATTACCTGGCTTATGCTGTTAAGATTTTGTGTAAATGATATCATACCACATTTCTTTATTTTTAAACTTTATTTTGTTGTTGATGTTGAGAATATACATAGCAAAACATATACTAACTTGACTGTTTCTATATGTATAATTCAGTGACATTGACCAAATTCTTAGAGTTGTGCAACCATTCTTACCCTCTTACGCTGAGTTCTTCCCCCATTGAAATAAACTCACTGCTCTGCAAGTTTCCTACCCCTAATCTTTCCAGTTGCTGTTGTCACTTTGATCCCATACGTTGTTGTTGTTAGGGATTGGCCATCTAGTTGATACTAACTCATAGCAACCCTTTGTACAATAAAATGAAACACTGCCTGGTCCTGCGCCATTCTCACAATCATTCTTATGCTTGGGTCCCTTGTTGCAGCCACTGTGTCAATACATCTCGTTGAGGGATTTCCTCTTTTTTGCTGAGCCTCTACTTTGCCAGCATGATGTCCTTCTCCAGGGACTGATCCTTCCTGGTAACATGTCCAAAATATGTGAGACAAAGTCTCACCATCCTTGTTTCTAATGAACGTTCTGGCTTTACTTCTTCCAAGACAGATTTGTTCGTTCTTCTGGCAGGCCATGGTATATTCAATATTCTTCACCAACACCATAATTCAAAGGCATCAATTCTTCAGTCTTCCTTATTCATTGTCCAGTTTTCGCATGCATTTGAGATGATTGAAAACACCACGGCTTGAGTTAGGTGCACCTTAGTCTTCCAAGTGACCTCTTTTTTTTTTTTTTTTTAACACTTTAAAAAGATTTTTTCGCAGCAGATTTGCCCAATGCAATGCATCCTCTGATCTCTTGACTGCTACTTCCATGGGTGTTGATTGTGGATCCAAGTAAAATGAGATCTTTACAACTTCAATCTTTTCTCTGTTTATGATTATGTTGGTTATTTGTCCAGTTGTGAGGATGTTTGTTTTCTTTATGTTGAGTTGTACCATACTGAAGGCCTGGTCTTTAATCTTCATCCGTAAGTGCTTTAAGTCCTCCTTATAATCAGCGAGCAAGCTTGTGTCATCTGCGTATCGCAGGTTGCTAATAAGTCTTCTTCCAATCCTGATGCTCCGTTCTTCCTCATATAGCCTAGCCTCTCATTATTTGCTCAGCATACAGATTGAATAAATATTGTGAAAGGATGCAACCCTTACGTACAATTTTCTTGACTTTAAACCACACCGTACGTCCTTGTTCTTTTTGAAGGACTGCTTCTTGGTCTAAGTACAGGTTCCTCATGAGCACACCATACACAAGAACTAATTCAAAATGGATCAAAGACCTAAATATAAAACCCAAAACTATAAAGTTCATGAAAGAAAAAATAGTGTCAACACCAAGGCCCTAATATTGGCATAAACAGGATAATGACCATAATTAACCATATGCAAACACTAGAAGATAAACTAAATAAATGGGATATTATGCTTATCAAGAGACTTCACCAAAAAGAGTAAAAAGAGAACCTACATACCGGGAAAACATTTTGGCTATGACATGTCTGACAAAGATCTAATCTCTACAGCCTATAGGAAAATCCAATACCTCTACAATAAAAAGACAAATAATCCAATTAAAAAAACGGATAAAAGATATAAACAGACACTTCGTCAAAGAAGACATTCAGAAGACTAACAGACATGTAACACTAGCCATTATAGAAATACAAGTCAAACTATAATGAGATACCATCTCACCCTGACAGTATGGGCACGAATTAAAAAAATAATATAAAACAGAAAATAACAAATGTTGGAGAGGTTGCAAGGAGATTAGAACTCTTCTGTACTGCTGGTAGGAATGCAAAATGGTACAATCGTTTTGAAAGATGATATGGCACTTCCTTAAAAAGCTAGAAATAGAAATACTATAGGAGCTAGCAATCCAGTCCTTGGAATATATCCTAGAGAAATAAGAACCATCACACAAATAGACATATGCACACCCATGATCATTGCAGCATTATTCACAATAGCAAAAAGATGGAAACACACAAAGGAATACTACACAACTATAAAGAACAATGATGAATCTGTGAAACATCTCATGACACAGATGAATTTGGAGGGCACTATTCTAAGTGAAATAAGTCAATCACAAAAGGACAAATATTGTATGAGACCACTCTTATAAAAACACATGGAACTGTTTCCACATAGAAAGAAAAAATCTTTGATGACTATGAGAGAGGGGAGAAATGGGGAGAGAAAAACACTAATAGAGAGTAGATAAGTGATAACTTTGGTGAAGGGGAAGATGGTACACAATACTAGGCAAGTCAGCACAACTTGACCAGGGCAAAGTCACAGACACTTCACAGGCACATCCAAGCATCCTAAGGGAACGAGTTACTGGGCTGCGGGCTGGTTACCATGATCTCAGGGGACAACTGGCTCAATTGGCATAGCACAGTGTATAAAGAAAATGTTCTATATCCGACTGTGGTGAGTAGTGTCTGGTGTCTTAAAAGCCTGGGAGTGGCCATCTAAGATGCAACTACTGGTCCTGTCCCAGCTGGAGCAAAGGGGAATGAAGAAAACCAAAGACACCAGGAAAAGATTAGCTCAAAGGACTAATGGACCGCAACCATCACAACCTCCACCAGATATGCCCAGAACAACTAGATGGTGCCTGGTTACCACCACAGCCTACTCTGGCAGGGATCATAATAGAAGATCCCGGACAGAGAGGGAGAAAAATGTAGAACAAAATTCAAATTCACACACACACTCAAAAGACCAGGCTTGCTGGTCTGACAGAGACTGGAACACCCTCAAAAGTATGGCCTCCAGATATCCTCTTAACTTAGTACTGAAGTCACTCCTGAGGTTCAACCAAAGATTAGACAGGCTTATAGGGCCACTATGAGTTGGAATAGGCTCAATGACAGCAGGTTTGGTTCTGTTTTTTTGGATAGAGCCAACAATAACACACATGAGGAATGTGCTTTGTGGTTCAATCATGTATTCAAGACTAATGGGCACACCAGCCTCAAAGCAAAGACAAGAAGGTAGGAAGGGACAGGAAAACTGGACAAAAGGAAACACGGAACATCGGGTGGAGAAGGGGAGTGTTGACACACTGCAGGGTTGGCAACCTATGTCACAAAACAATTTGTGTGTTCACTGTTTAATGAGAAACTAATTTGCTCTGTAAACTTTCACCTAAAGCACAATGATAATAAAAAGAAAGGAAAAAAGAAAGGGTGTTGGATTTTATCAAATGATTTTTCTGCATCCTTAGAGATGTTATGTGGTTCTTTTCCTTTGTTCTATTGATGTGGTGTATTACATTGATTGATTTTCTAATATGGAACTATTCCTACATTCCTGGGATAAGTCCAGCTTGGTTATAGTGTACGTTGGATTCTCGTCTCTAGTATTTTGTTGAGGATTTTTTTTATTTATATTCATAACAGACCTCTTGCCTTCTTCATGTATAATGTCCTTGATGTCATTCCACAACTCATCTGGTCTTCAGTTACTAGTGTTCAATGCATCAAATCTATTCTTCAGATGGTCTCTAAATTCAGGTGGGATATATTCAAGGTCATATTTGGCTCTGGTGGACTTGCTCTGGTTTTCTTCAGTTTCAGCTTGAACTTGCATAGGAGCAATTGATGGTCTCTTCCACAATCAGCCCCTGGCCTTGTTCTGACTGATGATATTGAGCTTTTCTATCATCTCTTTCCACAGATGTAGTCAATTTGATTTCTGTGTGTTCCATCTGGCAAGGCTCATGTGTATAGTTGCCATTTATGTTGGTGAAAGAAGGTATTTGCAATGAAGAAGTTGTTGGTCTTGCAAAATTCAATCATTCGATCTCCAGCATTGTTTCTATCACCAAGGTCATGTTTTCCAACTACTGATTCTTCTTCTTTGTTTGCAACTTTCGCATTCCAATCGCCAGTAATTATCAATGCATCTTGATTGCATGTTCAATCAATTTCAGACTGCAGCAGCTGATAAAAATCTTCTATTTCTTCAGCTTTGGCCCTAGTGGTTGATGCATAAATTTGAATAATAGTCATATTAACTGGTCTTCATTGTAGGGGTATGGATATTATCTTCACTGACAGCGTTGTATTTCAGGATACATCTTGAAATAGTCTTTTTTTCGATGAATGCAACACCATTCCTCTTCAAGTTGTCATTCCCAGCATAGTAGACTATATGATTGTCTGATTCAAAATGGCCAATACCAGTCCATTTCAGCTCACTAATGCCTAGGATATCAATGTTTATGTGTTCCATTTCATTTTTGACGATTTCCAATTTTCCGAGATTCATACTATGTACATTCCGTGTTCCAATTATTAATGGATGTTTTCAGCTATTTCTTCTCATTTTGAGTTGTGCCACATCAGCGAATGAAGGTCCGTAAAGCTTTACTCCTCCGACGTCATTAAGGTCGACTCTACTTTGAGGAGGCAGCTCTTCCCCAGTCATCTTTTGAGCGCCTTCCAACCTGGGAGGCTCATCTTCCAGCACTATATCCAACAATGTTCCGCTGCTATTCATAAGGTTTTCACTGCCTAATGTTTTTCAGAAGTAGACTGAAAGAAAGAAAAGACCAAGATGGATGTCAGAGGAGACTCTGAAACTTGCTCTCAAACACTGAGCAGCTAAAACAAAAGAATTGTTAAGTAGAAGAACAGAACAGAAGATTTCAAAGGGTGTCTCAAGAAGACAAAGTATTATAATGACATGTGCAAAGAGCTGGAAATGGAAAACAGAATGGGAAGAACATGCTTTGTGTTTCTCAAGCTGAAAGAACTAAAGAAAAAATTCAAGCCTTGAGTTGCAATAGTGAAGGATTCTATGAGGAAAATATTAAACGATGCAAGAAGCATCAAAAGAAGATGGAAGGAATACACAGAGTCATTATAACAAAATGAATTAGTCGATGTGCAACCATTTCAAGAGGCGGCATATGATCAGGAACCAATGGTACTGAAGGAAGAAGTCCAAGATGCTCTGAAGGCATTGGCAAAAAACAAGGCTCCAGGAATTGATGGAATATCAGTTGAGATGTTTCAACAAACAGATGCAGCGCTGGAGGTGCTCACTTGTCTATGCCAAGACATATGGAAGACAGCTTCCTTGGCAACAGACTGGAAGGGATCCATATTTATGCCTATTCCCAAGAAAGGTGATCCAGCTGAATGTGGAAATTATAGAACTATATCATTAATATCACAAACAAGCAAAATTTTGCTGAAGATCATTCAAAAACGGCTGCAGCAGTATATTGAGAGGGAACTACAGGAAATTCAGGCCGGTTTCAGAAGAGGACGTGGAACCAGGGATATCATTGCTGATGTCAGATGGATCCTGGCTGAAAGCAGAGAATACCAGAAGGATGTTTGCCTGTGTTTTATTGACTATGCAAAGGCATTCGACTGTATGAGTCATAGCAAATTATGGATAATATTGGGAAGAATAGGAATTCCAGAACACTTAATTGTGCTCATGAGGAACCTTTACATAGATCAAGAGGCAGTTGTTCGGACAGAACAAGAGGATACTAATTGGTTTAAAGCCAGGAAAGGTGTACGTCAGGGTGGTGTTCTTTCACCATACCTATTTAATCTGTATGCTGAGCAAATAATCTGAGAACCTGGACTATATGAAGAAGAACGGGGCATCAGGATTAGAGGAAGACTCATTAATAACCTGCGTTATGCAGATGACACAGCCTTGCTTGCTGAAAGTGAAGCGGACTTGAAGCATTTACTAATGAAGATCAAAGACCACAGCCTTCAGCATGGATTACACCTCAACATAAAGAAAACAAAAATCATCACAACTGGACCAATGAGCAACATCATGATAAACAGAGAAAGGATTGAAGTTGTCAAGGATTTCATTTTACTTTGATCCACAAGCAACACCCATGGAAACAGCAGTCAAGAAATCAGAAGACGCATTGCATTGGGCAAATCTGCTGCAAAGGATTTAACTTTAACTTTAAAGTGTTGAAGACTAAAGATGTCACCTTGAAGACTAAGGTGCCCCTGACCCAAGCCATGGTATTTTCAATCACATCATATGCAGGTGAAAGCTGGACAATGAATAAGGAAGACTGAAGAAGAATTAACGCCTTTGAATTGTGGTGTTGGCGAAGAATATTGAATATACCATGGACTGCCAAAAGAATGAACAAATCTGCCTTGGAAGAAGTACAGCCAGAATGCTCCTTGAGGCAAGGATGGCGAGACTGCGTCTTACATATTTTGGACATGTTGTCTGGAGGGATCAGTCCCTGGAGAAGGACATCATGCTTGGCAGAGTACAGGGTCAGTGGAAAAGAGGAAGACTCTCAATGAGGCGGATTGACACAGTGGCTGCAACAATGAGCTCAAGTATAACAATGATTGTAAGGATGGCTCAGGACGGGGGAGTGTTTCGTTCTGTTGAGCATGGGGTCGCTATGAGTCGGAACTGACTTGACGGCACCTAACAACAACAACAACGTTCATAACAGATATTGACCTGTAGTTTTCTTTTCATGTGGTGTCTTTGGTTTTGGTATCGGGGTTATGTTTGCTTCATAGAACGATTTGGGGAATAGTCCTTCCTTCTCTATCTTTTGGAAGAGTTTAAACTTATTGGTGTCATTTTTACTCTAAGTATTTGGTAGAATTTCCCAGTGAAGCCATCTGGTCTGTTTTTTTTTTTTGGGGGGGGGGAGGCTTTGACCACTGATTTTTTTTTATTTTGTTGGGAGGTTTTGACCCTGATTCTTTCTCCTCACTTTTTATGGGTCTGTTAAGACTTTCTATTTCCTCTTGAGTCAGTTTGGGTAGGTTGTGTGCTTCTAAGAACTTGTCCATTGCATCTAGGTTATTTAGTTTGTGTCCAAACAGTTGTTCATAATATTCTGTCATAATTCTGTTTATTTCTATCAGGTCAGTTGTGATATCCCTTCATTTATTTTTTATTTTGGTTATTTGTATCTTTTCTTTGTCAGTTTAGCTAAAGTTTTGTCAATTTTATTAATCTTTTCAAAGAATCAACTCCTGGTTTTGTTGATTCTCTCTGTTGCTTTTCTGTTTTTGATCTCGTTTATTTCTGCTCTGATCTTTGTTATTCTCTTTCTTCTGGTAGGTTTAAGCTTAGTTTGCTCTTCTCTTTCTAGTTCCTCATGTAGTCAAGTTAGACTGTTGATTTGAGATTTTTCTTCTTTCTTCATGCAGGCATTTATTGCTATAAGTTTCTCTCCAAGTACTGCCTTTACTGAATCCCATAAGTTTTGGTATGTTATTGTGATGGTTAATATTGTGTGTCAACTTGGCTGGGCCATGATTCTCAGTGTTTTAACGTAGTATAAAGTTGTGATGACTTCCCTGTTGAAATTTGATGTGATCACCCCCATGATGGAATCTGCTGGGTGGTACCAGTGGGGGTGGAACCTGTGGCGGCCCACCGCCCCTTCAGCCTTTATATCTCAGCCCTCTGCTGTCTACTTCCTTCCTGCTCACCTAGCCAAGGCTTTAGGCTTGTTTTGGATCCAGCAGCTGTCTCTTGTTGTCTGATCTCCGGTTCTTTGGACTTGAGCTAGCTGTTTACCTATCTTGGGATCTGTTAATATTCACAGCCTGTGAGCACGAGTCCTCTTCCTGGACCTGCTGATCTTGGGTTCGACAATCCCTGCAGCTACGAGAATCACGAGAAACCTTGCCATCTTCCCTGCCAATTTTGTGATTTGTCAACCTTCACAGCCTGTGAGCTGGGGGCCCTGCTCTTCAGCCTGCTGATCTTGGGTTCTCCAGCTTCTGCGGCTGCGTGAATTGGGAGAGGCCTTTTCTATCCTGATATGTGGACTTGGGATGATACACCCTCTACAATCGCGTGAGCTGTTTCTTTGATATAAGTCTCTCTCTCTATATATATTTATATGCTTTACTGGTTTTGCTTCTCTAGAGAACCCACCCTAAGACAGTTATGTTTTCATTTTCATTTGAGTCTAAAAAAATTGTGGTTTCTCTTTTGATTTCTTCCTTGACTCATTGGTAGTTTAATAGCATATCGTTTAGTTTCCATATCTTTGTGTATTTTACAGCCTTTTTTTCTCTTATTGATTTCTAGCTTCATTCGTTTTGGTCAGAGAAAATGCTTTGTATGATTTAAATCTTTTTGAATTTATCAAGACTTGTTTGTGACCCATACATGTGATCTATCCTGGAGAATGATCCGTCTGCACTGGAGCCTCCACGCAAGGTGCCTGCTTCCTAGCACACAGCAGCCTCAGTCAGCAGTCCTCAGTGCCAACCAGAAGGGGGAGCAGAGAGACCAGAACTGATTCTCTGCGAGTATTGCTCTGTTGGTTTCAGAGGCCTGAGCTGTGGGAGGTGCAGGGAGGCAAGTAGCATGTTAATTATCAGAGTGGGCTTCGCTGCAAGTGCCTTTGGTAGCAGTTCACAGTAGGCTTGCAGCCAATAGTGTCTGCTTGGTGGGGGTGCTGACGCACCCCAAACGGACCCTGGGGAAGTATGCTTTGTTAATGGTAGAAGCCGGGGGGTTGGTGGTTAGGGAAGCTGATTCTTTTACTAGGGCCACTTCCCCAGTTCACAGCAGCTGGTGGCCCACGTGATGGGGGAGGGAGGCACAGGGACAGTGGAAGAAGCAATTTTTCTACCATATGCTACTTGTTGATTCATTGAATCTTGCCCGTCTGCAGTTCCCCACTGCTTTTCCCTCCTTCCCAATTTAGAGTACCTCAAAGCCAAGCACTGTTTCCTTGTATCTCTTGTAGTATTTTTGAGGAAAGGTTGGAACGATGGTCTTTTTACAGTGCCATCTTCCCAGAATCCTCACGCTACATTTCTTGCAACTTGATGTTTTTATTCACATTATATTTGTGAGGTCGCCCTACTGGCACTTGTTGAGCTAGTTCCTTCCTTGCCCCTGCTTTATTTCATTCTGGCCCTTTGTTCTAATAGGCCACAGTTAATTAAGCAAGTTCACTGCTGAGTGACACCAGGGTAATTCTATTATTTTCCTTTAAAAATCAAGTTTACAATGGGCATCCTCATTCTGGTCTCCAACTGCACTGTGTGAGAGCTTCTCTAGGGTGTGTGTTACCGTGGAGTGGATTCCAACTCATAGAGACAGAGTAGAACTGCCCCATAGGATTTCCAAAGAGTGGTTGGTGGATTAGAACTACCAGTCTTTTGGTTGGCAGCTGAGCTCTTAACACTGTGCCACCAGGGTCCTCTCTTTCCAAAGAGTGGTTGGTGGATTAGAACTACCAGTCTTTTGGTTGGCAGCTGAGCTCTTAACACTGTGCCACCAGGGTCCTCTCTAGGGTAGGCCACCAGAAATAAAATTGCGGACATACCATATAGTCACTTCTTCAGCTTTATTAGTAATCACTTTGCTAATGATTTTTTTTACCATACAGATTCTTAAAAATTACTTTAATCATGTTGTACAACCATCACCCTTATCCACTGCAAAATTCCCAGCACCATTAACGTAATGCTTTCTGAACAATGCTTTCTCTGTACCCCCTCCCTCCTGCCCCTAGGAACCCCTGATAAACTTTGATCCCTGTATATTTACCTATTCTAGATATTTTATATACATGGGATCACACAATATTTTTCCTTTTTGTGACTGACTTACTTCACTCGGAGTACTCTTTTCAAGATCCATCCATGTTGTAGCATGTATAGGAACTTCATTTCTCTTTATGTTTAGTAATATTCCATTGTGTGTATACATATATGTGTATATATATCATATTTCACATATCCATTCATCTGCTGATGGACATTTAGGTTGTTTCCACCTTTTGGCTGTTGTGGATATGGCAGCAACAAACACTGATGTACCTGTGTCTCTTTGAGTCCCTGCTTTCAAATCTCTTGGGCATATACCTAAGGAATGGAATTGCTGGGTCATATGGTAGCTCTGGGAAACCCTGGTGGTCTAGTGGTTAGGTGCTACGGCTGCTAACCAAAGGGTTGGCAGTTCAAATCCACCAGGCGCTCCTTGGAAACTCTATGGGGCAGTTCTACTCTGTCCTATAGGGTCGCTATGAGTTGGACTCGACTCAATGGCACTGGGTTTGGTTTGGTTTTGGTATGGTAGCTCTGTGTTTAACTTTTTGAGGGGCCGCCAAACTGTTTTTTGTAGCATCTGTAACATTTTGCATTCCCACCGTCAGTGGATGAGGGTTCCAATTTCTCTACATCCTCAGCAATATTTGTTGCTGTTGTTGTTTTTCTTTTCATCTTAGCCATCCTAGTGGGGTAAGGTGGTATTTCACCATAGTTTTACTTTGCATCTGTCTAATTTCTAATGACATTGAGCATCTTTTCAAGTGTTTGTTGGCCATTTGTATAGCCTTTTTAGTGAAATATCTATCAATTCCCTTGCCTATTTTTTTTTTTAATTAAGTTGTTTGTCTTCTTGTTGTTAAGTTGTAAGAGTTATTAATATATTCTGGATATTAAACACTTATCCAATATATGGTTCCTGAAATTCTTTTTCCTGGCCTACACGTTGTCTCTTCACTTTGTTGCTAAAATCCTTTGTTGAACACAAGTTTTTTATTTTGATGAAGTTGTTTATCTATTTTGTCTTTTTTTTTAATTTTTATTGCGCTTTAAGTGAAAGTTTACAAATAAAGTCAGTCTCTCACACAAAAACTTATATATACCTTGCTACATACTCCCAGTTGCTCTCCCCAATGAGACAGCCTGCTCCCTCCCTCTACTTATCTATTTTGTCTTTTGTTGCTCATGTTTTTGGTGTCATATCTATATCATACACAGTTTTTTTTTTTTTTAAATTGAGACAATCCAATGTACCATTATTTTTCTTCGGGATTTTTGCTGTTTTACATTTTATTTTAAAAAATCTTTTCCTATATTCTCCTATATTTTGCCTCTAACCATGTTATTTATTTATTTTCCTTTTCAGGTTTTGATGTGTAATTGAGCTGGAACCTGATTGGATATGTGGCGTGAGGTAGAGATCTAAGGGTTTGAGCCCCGGTATGCACAGCTGACTTTCCCAGCAGAATTTATGAACAGTTCCTTCTTTACCCTCTGATTCCAATGGCATTTTTGTCATATACCAGTTCTCCCAAAAACATGTTGGTGCTTTTTGAGTCTTCTGTTTTACTGGCGGGGTGAAGGGAGGCACATATCTGAAGTAAGAAGGTGAGCATTTGATCCTGACTAGGAAGGAGAGAAATCCAAGTAAAATGAAATCCTGTGGTACATAGTGTACCATGAGTTGGAGCTGTCTCGATGGCGCCTAACAACAACAGGAATGAGAGAAAAATGGACACATCTCAGGACTCAGCATACTTCTTGGGCCCTGCATACTAGATAGGACCCCTCCCTCATCCCAGCCTCTAATTCTTAGTCACACCTTTTGGTTGTTGGACCTTTTGGCCTCTGTGTTCTGCATTAGGAGCCCAGGCTTTGGGGGTGGATGGTCTGGGATCGTTTCTCAGCTTTTAGGAAGTATCTCGTGCTTATTATTACTACTCATTATTATGGTGCTGTTGTTATCTCAAACGTCTAATCCAGCCAGCTCCACCCCATTCCTTCATCATTTGGAAACTTGAAATTTGTTCTTTGATCTTTTTCTGAACATCTGTGATTTTATTCTTCGAGGAGCTTGTCTTCCTGGGGAAGTTGGAAATATCTTCTTGATTCAGGCAAGCACTTGCCCTGAAGTGTATGGGCAGGAACTGGGTGTGTCCATTACATAGCAGGCCAGAAGGTACAGAACTGGGAGAATGGCCTGAAATCATTTATTTTTGGTGGGCAGAGGGGGAATCTTGACCAAAGGTGAAGAACTGTGCCATTATCCTGTCCATTTATAAAGACTTGAGTTTTTAAATGGTTTTCTGTGGTCAGTATACTGTAGTTTATAAAAACCACTGAAGGTGACAGCAGGGGTTCCAGGTACCTTTGGAACTGGACATTCGCACCTCTTGCTAGTTGTATTACCTGGACAAACTTACATTATGTAATCTCCTGGCCCCACAACTATAAAATTAGAATTATTTGGGATCCTCCTCAAAGGGTTGTTATGAAAATTAATGAGATAATGTATGTAAGGCATTGACATAATGCCTGACAGAGCTAAGTGCCCAATAAATGCTATCTGTGACGCTTATTGAGCAGAGGTCTCCACGGCTCTGTATCCATTTATTAGGTTGTCTGGGAAGATGTAGACACATGCACAGGAATGGGAAGGCAGGTTGTCTGGCTTTGAGTTTAGATTTTCAGCCCAATTCAGGTTGAGAAAACTCATTCTTCAAGAATTAAACATGTTGGTTTTCTCTTGGAAGACCTTAGCCTCATGAGTTTCAATTCAAGGTATTAACAGGCTTGGACTCAGTCCCTGCATTGTAACCTTGCTGCTATGAAACCTGATTCGATACTTAGCCCTTCTAAGCTCCTTCCTCCTTTTCTGTAATAGAGTTTTGTGTCAGGTTTAAACTTCTATCAAGTTTAAATGAAGGGTTGTATGTGAAGATGCATGGGAGCTCTCACAAGATACTCACTATCCCCTACCCTGACTCTAATGTCCAAACAGCCTCTGGATTCTTCCTGTTCTCTATTGGAAGCAAGTTTCATTTCAAGCATAAGGACAGAGGGGGTCATCAGCTAAGAGGCTCAGAGCCTTTCATTCCACTCTACTTATTTTACAGTGACTGTTTGTCACAATAAGTCTTTTCTGTATAGGGTATTTGGGGATGTCCTGCCTTAGGCCATTTCATATACACTGTGCAGTGTTCATGATACTTCTCAGTTTGACAGTTCTGGGCAATGTTTATAGCTGCTCCTTTCAAAGCAGTCTCTTTAGACTTGGCCAAATTGAGAAACGTGTCCCTTTTCTTTTTGTCAAATCTCAACTATAAATACCAATCAACTGGAGCCTCAGTGGCTGTCCAGACATGGACAATGGCTGTTTTCTCCTTGAAATGACCCCATTCAGAGCCCTTTTAGAGTCTCCTGTAGTGGTTTCCATTGAGTCAGCCAAATTTCCACTTCCTCAGTTCTATTTAGAGCTCAACCTCAAATGTCCAACATCGGTACTTATTTTTGGAAACATCAGACAGTCAGTGCATTGCTAAGATAAAACTATCTTTTGGCGGACAAAAAACTGGTTAAGCCTATTTCCCTCTTCTTTGCTTTTCCAGGAATATCAGCTATTCTCCACTATGCTAACATCTTCCTAAGCCTCACCACAATATGTGTGAATTAAGGCTAAAGGATTACATTTGGAATATGTTTCTCTAATTTCCATGCACTGTAGTTCAAGTTCAGTGACAACCTATAGAAGTACTGAAAAATATAATTATCAAATATTGGAGGTGAGTCACCCATCATCTTCATATCAGGTGTCAGACCAATATTGTCTAAAAATGGATAAATCCACTTATGATGGTATAAGTGTGTGATCTAGATGAGTTATAAGGGAAGACAGGAGAAGAGCTGAAACACGAACAGTCTGCTCTTGGGGCTGGAACAGAGGATTGAAGCAGGTAGAGAATTTGCTTTGTATTTTAAGCCTATCTGCACTTTTTATCAAGACCTTACTCTGACAAAAATAAAATAATTTCTCAGTGTTTTTTGCATCTTCTCGAATACAAAACAAAGCTGTCAGGTCCAACAGGGAGATGTAGTTGGGGACCTGGGGGGTGAAAATTGTGTGAGGTGAGAGAGACCTGCTCCTCAAGGGATTGCTCCACCTTGAGTCCCCATAAAGAAGACCAGAGAGATGTAAGAAAATTTACTGGAAAACCTATTGAGTCACACAGGGAATAATTTTGTGGCATGTGTCTTCAGTTTTCCTGGACTAAATGGTCTGAAATAATCATAGGGAATGTGTCATCACTTACCACAAATTTCGAAGCCCTAGCTTAAGGCTGGGGCACTAGAGAATTTGCCTGCAGGCCTTCCTAGTTCAGGCCCAGTCTGGTGTTCCTTATCTCTGTCAGTATGTTCTTCCCCAGAGCTCGCACATGCCCCCATCTCATGAGTGACCAATGTTGCTTTCGAAGATAATTCACAACAGAGTTCACCCACCCTGGCCCTAAAAAAAAAAAAAAAAAAATTAGACAAACAAATAAATAAAATGGACTCCTTGGTAAAAACGGTAAGCACTAAATTCAGACCCAGGACCTCATTTCGATATGTCCTTAGGTGGACATCCGAAACCTGGGATGAGCCTCGTTCAGTTGTCTGCTTGAGCCCTGGGACAACAACCCCGTGTGTGCAGAGTAGGGTTTTCAAGGCTGTGATTTTCAGATCACCAGGCCTGTCTTCTAACATGCGTCTTGGGTGGGTTTGAACCGCCAACGCTTTGGCTAGCAGTAGGGTGCTTAACCATTTAAGCCACCCAGGGACTCCTAAGCAAATACTGTATATAAAAACTAAAGATTATTATTGGCTACCAATCACTTGACTGCTAACCAAAATGTTGGTGGTTTGAACCCACCCAGTGGCTATGTAAAAGAAGAACCTGGGGATCTGCTTCTATAAAGGTTACAGCCACAAAACCCTATGCGGCAGTTCTACTCTGTCACATGGGGTCACTAGGATTTGGAATCAGCTCGATGGCACATATCAACAATAACCAAGGGTTGGAGGGAGGGGGAAAGGGGAAGTTTATGCTTAGGGGACATTAAAATCAAACAAAACCAAACCCCTTGCCATTGAGTTGATTCCAACTCATAAGGACCACATAGAACAGAGTAGAACTGTCCTGGAGGGTTTCCAAGGAGCAGCTGGTAGATTTGAACAGCTGACCTTTTGGTTTGCAGCTGTAGCTCTTAACCGCTGTACCACCAGGGCTCCACTAAGGGGGCACATATTAATGGGGGTGGAATAATTTGAAAAGGATAGCAAGAATGGTTATACAACTTGAAGAATGTGATCAATGCCACTGAATTATGCATGTAGAAATTGTTGAATTGGCGCCTGTTTTGTTGTGTATATTTTCACCTGTGTAACAGGGAGACCATCAAGACCCAGGACTCAAACTTGAATCTTCCTACTCCAAAAATGAGAAGTTATTTTCAGTGGACTTTGTGCATCTTTCTTTGGCACTGCCAGCAATTCTTAAGTCTGACTGCTCATCAGAACCACCTGGGGAGTTAAAAAAATTACGGATTTCGGAGCCTTATCTGATAGACTCAGAACCTCTGGATTTGGAGCCTGGGAACCTCGATGTTTTGCAAACTCTCCAGGTTTTTTTCCAGGTGAGTCTGATGCAGCCACCAGGGGGCTGTCTTCAGGCCAGCCTTCAGGAACTACTAGGATACATGGTCTCAAGGGTCCTTTGAGCATTCAGGTCTGTGATGCTTGGATTCAATGTATGCATCCTGAATACAGGACAATGTGCCAGTGGGTGGTTGGGGGGTTCTTAAGAGGACTGGTCACAAGCTCCCAGCATGTAGTTAGTCACTACACACACATCCATCCTCAACAAGCATCTTACTTGCATCCCCCTCTCAAAGCTGTGATTGGGTTTGAGAACTGAAAGATGAGCTCAAGGAAAGAGGGGGACTAGCCCTGTGCCTCACTGTGATCTCTTTGGGTTCCAGTCCAGAGACACTGTGGCAGTGAAAATAGCCCTCTGAAATATACCCTGCTGATTCCCATCTGAAGGCTCTCCCACTTCCCACCCTGGTGACTGGAATGGTGCTGCTGTTTTAGAAAATAGTTTCTGGCATAAACATGAAACTTCAGTGCCTGGAACAACGGAAAAGGATGTGGCAGATGCAAGAAGCCCTCAGGAAAAAAAAAAGAAATTTGGCTGAATTTTATATGAGAAGAATGAAGAAAGGAAAGAGAGGAAGAGAGGTGAAAATAATTTTAAGTTTAGGTAATTAAGGGTGTTCCATTAACAAAAATGGAGAGAAGTAGGGGAAGGAGGAGGTTTGTGACTTGTGACAAAAAAAGAAAAAAAAGAAAGGAAACTAGGAGAGGAGGAGGGAGAGAGGACATAAACAAAGGCAGAAGGTGTGTGGGTGTGCACAAGCCCCTCCACACATGCACGCATGCACTGCCAAGCAGGCGTCCTGCGGCCTTCCCTGGTCGCTCACTGTCTGTCTCCAGCTGGTGCTTTGATGAAAGTTTCCCTCCAAGGTGGGAACCAAGAGGGTCGTGTACCAGGCAGGCCCACTGTGGGCTAGGCTCAGGAATGGAAACCTCCAGGAAGGGGAATGCTGTGGGACCTGTGCACCCTGGTTGCCCTGACTGTCCAGGTAAATGGGCTCCAAGTGTCTAGGGCTCCTGGGCTGGCCAGATACGAAACATCATGCATTACAGGTGGCAAAGCTAGGGCAACCTTTCCCCCAAACCAGCTCCTAGACTGTTTTCACAAAAATTGATTCTATCATCTCTTGTGCTGATTAAGACTCCTGGTGTAGATTCCCGTAATGGGAGGCATTAGCCCATCTGGCACTTCCCTAATTAGGGACTGTCTATGCCGATGAAGCTCTCTTGGGTGTGGATTTCTGATGAAGGAACTCTTGAGTTCTCATAGCTGTCCTTAGATTTAAGAGTTTGTGTAAACACGCATACTTCCTTCTGTTTACGCTGAAGCATTTTAAGAGCATTACCATGTTGCCCAGTGCTGTCCAGTAGAAATGTAACGGAAATCACACTTGTGATTTTGAATTTTCTGGGAGCTACGTTATCAAATGTAAAAACATACAGGTGAAATTTAAAAAATATATTTTATTTACTCCAATATAGCCAAAATATTACTGTTTCAATATGTAATCCCTATAAAAATTATTAATAAGACAAACCTTTTTGTGCACCAGCTCTCTGAAATCTGTTGTGTATTTTACACTTACAGCACATCTTGGCTCAGACATTAAATTTTCAGCGGTTCAAGTGAAATGTAGTCCTACCAAAGCAATAAAGTTGTGTTCGTTCAAAGAAAAAATATTTTACAATGCTTCAGGTTTTAAATTTTAATTAAAATTAAATAAATTACAAGGTGAGTTTCTCTGTTGCTCCAGCCACAGTTCACGTGCCCCGTTGCCATCTGTCGCTGGTGGCCGCCATATTAGATAGTGTGGACACAGAATGTGTCCCTTACTGCAGAGTCCCATTGGACTATGCCAGCACAGAGAGTGTGATGAATAGACATTATTATCTGTTTCTTGATACAGAGCCTTGAACCTACAATAGTATTCATGTCACCTCCCTTGAATTGGAGTTGGGATGTTAGTCCACGTCTGCCTCTTCTTTCTGTACCAAATGGAACTGCCCAACGAGAGGGTGGGAATGGAATTTGATCTACAGTTGTGGAGTTATGGTCACCTGAAAGGAGTTACTCATTGACTTAGAACCAATTAAGAGCTTGGAGGGAGAAGGAGAAAAAAAAAAAAAAAGCAGAGTGCCAAGGACTTTTGGATCAGGATGAGGAAAAGAAAGCGGAATGGGTGTAAGAGAAAAAGACACTCTTGGGTGGAACTAGCTACATCTGGTAGAGCCTTTTTGGACACGTGTAAGTATAAATGCCTGACCTCTCATCCTGAGATCCGCCGTCCATACTGTCTGGAGGTAGAGCTAGAAAATCCTAAAACATTCGTAATGCTGCCACAACCAAGAACAAATACGTTATCTAAACATTAAACCCTGTTTATGTACTGTGTTATGGATTAAATTGTGTCCCCCCAAAATATGTGTTGTAAATCCTAACCCCCATACCTGTGGTTACAATTGCATTCAGGTATGGGTTTTCTTTTTTATGTTAATGAGGCAGTATTAGTGTATGGTGTGTCTTATGTCAATCTCTTCTGAAACATTAAAGACCAGATTGAGCAAGCAAGCAGAGGAGGGGGAAGATAGAGGTCACTCCACATCAGATCTCCAAGCCATCAAGGAACAGAAGCTGAAAGAGTCAGGGACCTTCCCCTAGAGCCAACACAGAGAGGAAAGCCTTCCTCAAGAGCTGGTGCCCTGAATTTGGACTTCCAGCCTCCTAAATTGTGAGAAAATAAATCCCTCCTTGTTAAAGACACTTACTTGTGATATTTAAGCACTAGATAACTAAACCACACTACAAATCCTCTTTGTTAGAAATTGATAAACTGTCATTTTATTTGAAAGTCATATTTGGTTTAATCATGATTATTTGCTTTCACCTTAACTCTTTTGGGATTCAAACATAGTCATGTAATCTTGAAACCTGCCTCTGGGGCCAGTGTCCTCTTTCTCACAGCCCTTTGAAGAGGTCAGGGAAAACCCTCTCTAAGTGCTGTCCAGGAAGCTCAACCCATTGGCTTCCAACGCTGTCTGTGCACTGGAGCCACCAAAAACAACAACAAAAAACCCAAACCTGTTGCCATCGAGTTGATTCTGACTCATAGTTTGAATCCACCAGCTGCTACTTGGAAACCCTATGGGCAGTTCCCACAGGGAACTGTGTCCCACAGGGTCACTGTGAGTTGGAATCAACTCAATGGCAATGGGTTTGGTTTGGTTAAGTGATTCCAATGTAAGAACCACTGGAAAAGTAATTGTTGATTTTCCAAATCAAAGGAGAACATCTGGGGAGGATAATGAAATTCAGTTGATCTGGGATGAGGCCCAGGCACTGGGAATTTACGTATCTCCCTAGGTCGTGCTAACATTACCCAGGATTGAGATCCAGTGTGCAATGAGTTCTGACACTAACTACCCAGAGTTGGGCTGAACTTCCCAGGTTAAGGACTCAGCCCTCCAGAGACTGCCTTCACTTCAGATACCAGTTGCAAGCTTGGGGGTCCTCAGACCACCATCACTTCCGATCTGCTGGCTGCAAACCAGGGGTCACCATTACCCTTTCAGGACACATCCACAAGCTTGGGGGTCCCTAGGCTGCCCTCACTTCGTACCAGTTGGCTACAAATTTAGGAGTTCCCACTGTCCTCAACGGCACCGGGGTTTTACTGTCCCCTAAGGTTTGATAATTTGCTAGAATAACCCACAGAACCCAGGAAAGCGTTATACTTGGATTACAATTTTATTACAGTAAAAGGATACAAATGAAAACCAGCCAATGGAAGAGATGCATAGAGCGAAGTCAGGGAAGGTCCCAAAGTGAATCTTCCATTGTCCTCAGGGACACACCATCCTCCTGTCACATTGGTGTATGACAATACAAAGAATATTTTTGTCAATCAGGAAAGCTCACCTGAGCCTCAGTGTTGACAGTTTTTATTGGAGTTTCATTACATAGGCACAATTGATTGAGTCACTGGCCACGTGACTGAACTGAATCTCCGGCTCCCCTTCCCTCACTGGAATACATCTTGTGCCTCATAGCTCCAACTCTTTCATCATGTGGTTGGTCTTTCTAGAGTGGTCAGCCCCCATCCTCAGTCATCTCATTACCATAAACTATCTGGCGAGGTCCAGGGGCCCACCTTAACCAATAAAGGCTCTCAATCACTTGAAAATTCCAGGGGTTTAGAGGTTACCTTCCAGGAACCCAGGACAGAAGCCAGCCAAATTCTTTATTACACAAGCCACCCTCTGGCCTTCGGCCATGGTTACCTTATAACAAAATAGTCACAGCTATCTGAGCGTCTACATTTAGAATTTACATAAGAGATGCTGCAATAGTATTAACATGAATATGCCTAACATTTGGGGGCAGAGTAGTGATTGAAGGCTTTTAATTCATTTTCCCAATACATCTGACCATCAGTATCAGTATTACAACCTTATCAACAATGCCAGTGTTATTTCATTTGCAGGATGGTAGGTGTAACCTGAAAACTTAAGAATCAAAAGATGCTGGCACATGACTAGAGTTCCAGTCGGTCATTAACCCCTAGTCCAGTCCATCATCTTATTGTATGACTGAACTGTCTCCCAGAGTGAGGCCACTCGGGTTTGTGGTACCCACCTAACTTGTCAGATTCCAAAAGCAGGGGTGGTCATCTGGTATCATGCAGCAAGGAGACAGTATTGTCACCTGTTCTGAGCCTCTTTTGAGGTGTTAGCGTAACACTGGATTTTCCGCATTGCACACACTATTCATTCCTTTACCCTCAGCTACCATTCCTCCTTCTCACCATTTATGTCCAAACTTCTCCCCCTTTGGAAGGAACGTTAGGTTCGGCCACAGTGCTGGTGCAGATTGCCAGCAGCAATACCAGTCCAGCCAGTGCCTCTCCTCGGTCCACTTCCACTCATTCATACAGGGTGGGGTCACATAGGGACAGAACTAGTGGGCCATCTCAGCCACTAGGCAATATAGCTGCACTCAGTGTTAGCCCCAATTTTTTAAGACGGGGTGAAGGCACAACCCACTCCACCATGCTCTTAGGAATTCTGACAAGGCTTAAAGGTATACAGTTAGTTTCTTGTTTAGGAAGAATCCCTGCTTCTGTTACTCGTAGTTGCAGCCCTGGTTGTGGGACCACCTGCCTCAGGTAGGAAAAAAAAAAGTTGAGGTGATGTAGGAAGAAAGAAAAAAGTGTGGTAGAACCACCATCTGCCCCAAATCCTGCTGTGGGAAGAGTGTGTTATGGATTGAATTGCGTCCTCCAAACAGACATGTTAAAATCCTAAACCCTGCATCTGTAAATGTGACCTTGTTTGGGGAAAGAATGGTTTTCTTTGCAGGTGTTTTTAGTTTAGTGACTGCTAATCCTAATTCCTGTGGAGTGGTGGTTTGTAAAAGAAAAGGACAGACACAAAGTCACACACAGGGGAAGATGGCCCGTGAGGATCCATCTACAAGCCCAGGATTGCTGGCAGGTACTAGAAAGTAGGAGAGAGGCATGAACAGTTCCTTTCTCTGATCTGAGGTAACACAGAATATCACAGGCCTGGCCCTTGCTGGAGCCTCTAGACCGAAACCATCCATTCAGAAAAAAACTGAACAAAGGCCAGATACAGGCAGCCAGCACCGGGGTGTGCTGAAGCCAGGTCCCAGGCCCACAACTGGTACACACCAAACCAGCCAGTGGCCCCTGAACACTGCTCTCCCTCAAGTCCTGAAGTCCTTTTGTTAAGTAAGTCTGGGTTAAGAAGGTGCCACAGGAAGGCAGTGGTGTGATTACCAGAGAAAAGGCCTGCAGTAAGTTCCATGCTGCAGGTGTCCCAGGTTCCTGGCAAGCAGCACCTGCAGGGACCCCTCACCCTCTCTCCCAGGGTGTCACAGCCAAGCAGCAGCACACCCAGTGCACCCTGGTGGCTGGGCTCCCAGCAGCACCCGGGATACCTTTTTGGCCTTTTGCCCACCGTGTTCATCACAGCTGTACTGGAAGCTCTGAGAAGGAGGAGCTTTGGGGACGCTGAGCCCAGCAGAACCTGTCCATGGGAGTTTCCACCCCTCGGGAGTAAGACAATAAATGTAAGGCCTTTGCAGGGAGGGGTGTGTTTGTGTGTGTTTACGTGTCTTTGGTTCAGGACTGTGTCTTTCCTATTTTAAGATTATTGAAATATCCACTATTCTACAGAATGATGCTGACACTAAAAGGTGATAAACCCCGTAAAAAGCCAAAGTCGTTGCCGCCGAGCCGATTCCGACTCACAGCCACAATCTAGGACAGAGCAGAACTGCCCCACAGGGTTTCCAAGGAGCAGCTGGTAGATTCGAACTGCTGGCCTTTTGGTTAGCAGCTGAACTCTTAACCACTGTGCCACCAGGGCTCCAAAAGATGTGACATTCTTTATTAAAAAATCCTTCTTAGAAAAAGAACATCCACTGTATGTCAGATTCATTGATGTTTTAAAATCCTACATCTCTTAACACAAAGCTCTAAGGGAGGAACTTGTTTTAAATTGGAGCCCCAGGCACAAGACTGATGGGAGCAGACAACCGTTGGTAAGACCCTTAGGGAGCACAGTTTCCCAGTGAATGTGGAGAAGGCGCTGCTTTTAGTCGTGGCTTGCCAGACCTGGATTCTAGTCGCTGTCTTCTCCAACCAGTTACATATGCACATACAGACTTTCAGCCTTTGTTTCTTCACAGATGTCTAAAGCCTTTTGTGGAAAGCAGTAGACAGACACTACTATTTGTTTAGTCTCTGGGAGACTTGATTAGGGTCAGTCCCTAGAATCTGACTGATTCCATGTTCATGAATGAAAGTTATCACCGGGCTGAGAACTGACCCTGGGCTTAGGGCACTATTGATAGCTTCTCATGACCAGCCCCCTTATCCCAACTTCTCTCTTCAAAGGAAGTGGTCAAGTTTCCAGGTCCAGCTCTAGGTCCTGTCCACCCCCTCATCTATTCACCCAGAGCCATCGCAACTGAGCTGCCTGGGCTCAGAGCCCTGGCCTGCTATTGTGCCCGCTCAGTGACCTAACCTCCCTGGCCTTCGATCACTTGGACAATGGCAGTATAGCATGCTTGTCTCACATGTTTGGTCATGCCAGCTCTTGCCTCCTCGTCTTCTTCTAGAGGCCACTGGGACAGAAAGCACCTGTTCAAGGAACTGCCTACATCTTTCTTATATCCACATCCTGAAGGCAGTGAACAAGTCGAGAAGCAGCTGATGTTATTTTTATTGAATAAAGAGCAGAATAGGTGCACCACGGGCTGGGTGCATTTGAAAAGCAATGAAAGGGAGCAGGGTTAGAGCCACTTAGCTGTTCCAAAAACACCGAGAGGCCTTCATCGTTCCCCTGGTGCTGGCATGCTAGGCAGAGCAGGGTGGGACCACCAACCTAAGTAAGGGCTAAGACACCCAAAAGGAGTGACAGCGCTCTAAAAGGGCAGGGTGAGAGTGGTCAGCGCTGCCGGCTGCTGTGCAGCCCTCTATGCGTCCTGGCAGCTGGATTTCGTCAGGGAGGTTGTGCCCAGCCAAGGAACAGTATATATCTGGAAAGAGCAGAGGGCTTTCTGTGAAGGAAAGAGAGAGGGGTGGTCAGTGACGGCTACTGTTATAGGGAAAAAGTCCCAGCCATTAGAAGTAGAAGTGTAGGGCGGGGAATAATAGTGGTGAGACATTTGGCCCCCTCTCCTTTGGGTCCCAGAACACTCTGGAACATAACCTCCCACCACCCTACCCATCGTGCTAAGTATAGGAGCAGTTTCTGTGCTTTGAGGAATTCCCCTCACCCTGCCCCAGCACAGCCCTGTAAGAGCAGCCCATTGGAGTCCATAGGAGGGCATTTCTGCAGCCCAGGGGTGCAGGGAGGGGAAAGTGTTCCCTCCACCTCCAGCGCCTGGACCAGTCCTATACAGGTCCAGATGCAGGAACCCGGGGGCTGGAGACCTGGGTCCAGAAAATGACCCCTGAAAAAGGAAGGGCATGGAAAGGCTGACAAGAGGGAACTACAGCTATTCCCAAGACCGTGACCTCTCAGGGCCCATTCAAAGCCTGCAGGAGAGGCTGGAATTTATTTCGTGAGCAAGGGCAGAGCCACAGGGCTTAGGCTGCTCACAGGCCTCCACATAGCCACTGATCTGCTTAGTGTGGCTGTAGGCAATGTGAGCCAAGGGGATCTGCTCAGTGTGGCTATAGGCAGCGTGAGCCAAGGGTGGGATTAAGCACAGCCCTTTCTCTGCAGAAGCCACCCCAGCAGCTGTCACTTTCCGTCCTGTAGGCAACACCCCCAAATGCATGCACTGCTTCCTTAAAGGTGCTCCAATTCCAAACTAGAACCTTCCCCTTAAGAATTCAAGTCAATCATACACCCACAATCACCCACACATAGGCGCATTTCCCCCCTACACCTGTATGCACCCCACACATGTGCACCCACACCCACCACCTGCACCCTCCCACACACACAGGCACACACCTATATGTACCACATGTGGAAGCACACACACCCACCTGTATGCGCTCCATATGCACCCCACCCCTCTCCTGTGCACGACTTGCCCCTCGCCCCGTATCACGCACATACCTTCTTCAGTTGTGGCTGGTCATGGAAGGGACAGTTGGCCAAGTTGGGCTGGGACTTGGTACATGTGGTTCGTCCAATCTCCACATCCAGGAAGTAGTTCACCCCAGACACGATCTGTGCGTGCAGGAGAGCGGGGTTTGTTTCCAGCACCGTGTGTCAATCTTATCCACACAGCTCTCTGACTGTACTGTGTGGCTGCTGAGATGTGAGAACTGCATGCTCCTTAATGCCTTCGGGCCAGTACCCCTGAGCTGCCAGAACTGCCACCACAAAGCACACAAGCCACCCTCCTCCTGACTCTTGGCACCGTGGCTGCCACCTCATCCCCCAAGTAATTAGTTTAGAGAGCAACATGCATGGCTTCAGCAAGGGGTCTCATGCAGTCAAGCCCAGACATGGAAGGGGGAGGTCAGGGACTCAGATGGAGCCCAGACACTGAAGGGGGAGGTCAGGGACTCGGATGGAGCCCAGACACTGAAGGGGGAGGTCAGGGACTCGGAGGGAGCCCAGACACTGAAGGGGAAGGTCGGGGACTCGGATGGAGCCCATTAACTGGATTTCAGAATGGAAGGCAGGTAAATAAACAGTCCCAGGAGCCCACAGGGCAAGTGCTAAAGCCCACAGTGACCCTTGTGCCACCAGCACAGGTACAGCTAAGTTCTGCTAAGGAGGCAGAGACACTGGGTCTATTTTAGGAAGGTTGCCACCGGCGAGATGGATTGACACAGTGGCTCCAACAACGGGCTCAAACAGCAACGATTCTGAGGATGGCACAGGATGGGGCAGTGTTTCCTTCTGTGGTACACAGGGTCGCTACAAGTCAGAACAGACTCGATGGCACCTAACGACAACAGCCATTTGAGCTAACTTCCAGTTACTGGCGTTTTGTCGAGAATCTCACTCCTCTGTTTAGCACAGATTTACTTATTCCGTCACCTGACATTAGGAAATGAGATGCTTCACACACATGAAGTTTTTAGGCCGATAAAGACTGTCCCTCAAAGTACCTCCATTTTAAATATTATTTTTAAGGGAAATCTTTCTAGAGTATTTTACACATCTGCCTGTCTTTTACATTTGAGATTACAGTACACAACTGAACCCTCTCCTCATTATCAGGACACCTCACAGACAAGCATGGTCTGAACTGTGGAAAAGCACAGGACCAGGAATCACGGGACCAGGGTGCTAGGCACTGGTCATGTGACCTCCCACACTGCCAACCCCTATCCCCCCATGTCAGTTTTCCCATTTCTAAATGAGACACATTCAGGTCTGACGATCTATAAAGCCTGTACTTAACCCCAAGTTAGTGCCATATTCACGGAGCAGTTCAGCGGGCACCGTCCAGTCCAAAGGGGACAGTGCCAGCCCACTGTTGCAGGGCTTGGTCTTGACCCCTCATCTCAATTTTCAACTTTAAGTGCTTGCATCCCATGCAACATGTTTGCTGCTGTGTTGCTGTGCCCTGCTCTGCAAACGGGATGATGGCCCTCAGGTCTGAATTCTAGCTTTCCTTCAAGGACAAGTTCAAGGCCCAGGAGCCCTTCCTTTATGTTCCCCCCCAACCCCCCTCCTCTGGTCACAGGCAACACTACACAGCCAAGGCAGTGGTCAGTTCTACCTGACCCTGTGGCACCTAACTCCTATAGCTGGTGGCGGAGGCATGCTCACATCAGGGTGGGGGAATGTGCTTCACAGACCCTCCAGGCTCCTCCCAGGTCCCACAGAGGGGAGGGAAGCACCTCCCAGGGGCTTTTTTTTAGGAATCTCTAGAGCAAATTTGGATTCTTATGCAAGACCCTGGGCTCTGGAATTCACTCAATGGTGTTTGTTAGGAACCTCTGGGCACTCAGGAGCACAGTGAGGGGCCCAGCCTCAGGAGGATGATTGCTAGGGGTGGCCAGGTTCCCACTGCACAGAGGAGAAAACAGAGGCTTGGTGAGTTTTGGTGGCACAGCTGAGAGGGCGCTGGCAAGAGGACACACACCTAATCTGTGCATAAGGTATGACCCAATCTAATCTTGAGGAAACATCAGACCAGCCCAAATTGAGCAACAGTTTACAAAACAATTGACTTGATTCTTCAAAATACCAAGATCAGGAAGCAAAGACTGAGAAACTGTTTCAGATTAAAGGAGGCTGAAGAGACAGGCTCAGTGCCTTCATGATGGGGGTGTCTTTTGCTATAAAAGCATTATTGGGACAATTCGGGAAATGTGAATAAGGTCTGCACATTGGATGATGGTATGTATTAGTGCTGACTTCCTGGTTTCAGTACTGAGGTTATGGAAGAGAAGGTCCCCTTGTTGTTAGGATGAATACACTGAACGGTGTACTCTAAACTGTTCAGAAAAATTAATGTATATAGACACAACACCCATGCACACACACATGTGGGGAGAGAGGCAGGTAAAGCAAGTATAGTAAAGTATCAACACCTGAGGAACCCAAGTTAAAGAGCTACAGAGAGTCTTTGCACAATTTTTGCAACTGCTGTGCAAGCCCAAAATTTTGTCGAAAGAAATGCCTTAAGAAATCATTTAGCGGCAAAACTAGACAGGGCAGGCAGGTGTCTGGGTCTGTCTTCCCTTCTTCTCCAGTCAAAGCGTCCATTTCACAAGATGCACTGGGGTCTGGCTAAGCGAGACTCAGACACTGTCCCTGAAGCCAAGGAGCGTCTGGCCGCACTGATGCTTAAAACAGAAATAAAAGCACTCAAGCCAGCAGTGCCAACCCGGTTTCCAGGGAGGGCAGTAGTTAGGCCAGGCCCAGTGACACCCTGCGGAAGACTGGGTCCACTGGGGAAACTGTGCTGCGTGAGAAGCAGTAGGCTTGTTCAAACCCATGCGCGCAGGCTGCAGTCTGGAGGTTTGGTCTGCAGGAAGCCTGGAGGATGGCAAAGAGGGGACACACCGGGGGCGCCAAGGGAGGGGCCAGGCCCGGAAGAGGGGACAATTCTGAAGGGGATTGGGCCTGGGAGAGGGCAAGGTGAGATGCCAGGGCCAGGCAAAGGGAACTGGGGGAGGGATCTGGGACCAGGGGAGGAGAGGTGCTCGTGGAGGGGCCTGATACCTTGGGATAAGGGCACCCAGGAGGGGCCTGGGACCTGGGAGGAGCAGGAACTCCGGAAGTGGTCAGGCTGTGTGGGAGAGCAGTACTCCAGAGGGGCCGGCCAGGGACCCTGAGCCGAGGGACCCGACGAGGACGAGGCATTCAGGGAGGGGCCCGGGGCGGGGAGCTCGGGTGGCGGTGGACCAGCTGCCGCCGGGCGGCCCGGGGCGAGAATGTGGGCTGTACCGTCCGAACGTGACGGCCCGGCCCGGGAGCCGGCTGGCGCCCTGCCCCGCGCTCATGACCCCCGGCCCTCCGGGCCCAGTCCTGCGCTCGGGCCAGCCGGCCAGGGACCCACCTGCTTGCGGGCGCGCACCACCTGCACCACGCGGCTGTGGAACTTGTCGTTGCTCGCCTTGTTGTACTCGCTGATGGCGAAGTCCAGGGCGCGCTGCACGCCCTCCTCGTTCTCGTCTGCGTCCATGATGCCGCCCAGCAGGCGCGGGGGCCTGGCGGGGCTCGCAGCGCCCGCCGAGCTCAGCATCACGGCCAGGGCCAGGGCGGCCAACAGGAAGAGGGGGGCGCGCAGGGGCGCGGCCATGGCAGGCGGTGTGGGCAGGCGGACGGACGGACGGACGGACAGGCCGAAGGGCAGCGCGAGAGCGCAGAGGTTCTCCACCGCCGCTCGCCGCTGTGCCTTTATCTGCCGGGCCTCCCGGCCGGCCGCCCTCCGCCCGCCTCTTCCTGGGCGGCCGCTCTTCCCGCCCGCCTCACCCCTCAGGCCTTATCCCTCCTCCCGTGAGAGTTCCTCTTTCCTTCAGCTTCTCTCCTCTGCTCCTCGCCCCCAGCTCCGCACATTCCTGTTGCCCCGTTTCTTCTCTCCTCCCCTCCTCCATTCCGTTCTCCCTAGCCCTCCTTCACTCGTTCCCCCCTTCCCATTTTTCCCTGGTCCCCCTCTTCTGCCCTCCTTCCTTCCTCCTCTCCTCCCTTTTCTCCTCCTTTTCCTTTCTGCCCCTCCTCCCTGCTCCTCCTTCCTTTTTCCCTGGCCCCTCTCCTATTTCCCTGGAGTTCCTAGGCCTGGTTCACCCTGAGTCACCCCTCTCCCGTACCTGACAAAGCCGTGTGACCTCTGAAGACTGTCTCTTCTGAAGAGGAGAAAACAGCCATCCTCCTTCCTGGGTGGCCAGTGGTTCCTGGAGGTCAGTGTCAGTGCTCTCCCAGTGCGAAGTAAGCACTCGGTCACTGGGTCACTGTCTAGTGATTCCCGGGGGGCAGGGGTGCAGTTTCATTTTCCTAGTCTCAGGAAGGCCCCTGTGCCCTGTTTTGAATTAATCTATATTTTGAAAAGGCCACTGAGTTCTCTTTTTCTCATCAGGTTTCTGTTCATTTATTTATTCAATCAACAAAAGCTCCTTGAGCTTCTACCCTGGGCCAGGTGGTCTAGGGCCTGAGGATGGTTGGAGGTGGATGAGTGAGACATGGACCTGGCATTGTACAGCTGTAGAACAGCCCTACCAAATAGATACGTAGATCACACCCCATGAGAAATTTTAAATTTTCTAGTAGCCACGTTAAAAAATAAAAGTGACTGGTGGTTATGGCCTCCAGACCTCCTGTTGGCCCAGGACAGGAACCATTCCCGAAGACGACTCTTTAGACAGGGATTGGACTGGACAATGGGATGGAGAGGGACGCTGGTGAGGAGTGAGCTTCTTGGATCAGGTGGACACTTGAGATTATGTTGGCATCTGCTGCCTGGAGGGGAGATGAGAGAGTAGAGGGGGTTAGAAGCTAGAGAAATGGACACGAAAAGAGAGAGTGGAAGGAGAGAGCAGGCTGTGTCAACAGGGGGAGAGCAATTGGGAGTATGTAGCAAGGTGTATATAAGTTTTTGTGAGAGACTGACTTGATTTGTAAACTTTCACTTAAAGCACAATGAAAATTTTTAAACAGTGAAAAGGAACAGGTGATAATAACTCTAATAATATATTTTATTTAACCCGATACAGCCAAAATATTATCTCAACATGTATTCCTTATACACTGATTATTAGTGAGATATTTTATTTTCTTTTGTGTGTGTACTAAGTCTTTGGAATTTGGTATGTATTTTATACTTAGGTGTTGATTGAATTTCCCCATAGCCACATTTGCCTGGTGGCTGTGGTACTGCACAGCCTGGCTTTAGGGTGTGTGTGTTTGGTGAGGGGGAGGCAGAGATCAATAATTAAGATCAGAGAGTGACAGCTGGCTGTTGAAAATAAAATAGAAGGGATAATAAAGAGGGAGGAAGTGTTGCTCGAACTGGATCAGGGAGGCCTCTTTGAAAAGACATTTGAGAGAAGTTCTGAGAAGATCATGGAAAGGGAGCTCTAGGCTGAGGACACAGCAAGTGCAAAGGCCCTGAGGTGGGTCTGGACTGGACTGTTGTAGGAACAGGAAGGCTCTGGAAGATTTTTAAACAGAAAAGGAATTGGATCTGGAATCTCACCCTGGCAGCTGTAAAGACAATAACCTGTGGGGTCCGGGGGTGGAAGGGTACAGGAACACCCCACCAGCTGGTGAGGGGGAAAGAAGAGAAGGGTGTGGACAGCTGAGGGAATGAGTGTCTGAGCACTTGAGCCTATCCTCCCTGTCCAGCTACACAGCTGGCTCTGGTCCTCTGTCTACTGCTTGGAAAATTTATCTGATTTTTAAAAAGTCAACTTTAAGGATATATAATTTGCATACAATAAAATGCCCCATTTTAGGTGTATAGACAGAGGAATTTTAACAAATGTATGTACCAGTTTTACCCTCCATCAAGACCTAGAAGACTTCCATTACCCCAGAAAGTTTTCTTGTGCCCGTTTGTACCTGTAGACTTACTATTATTTTTTTTTTCCCCATTCTAGAACTTTTCATAATGGAGTCATGGCGGTGTGAATGCCTCAGTGTCTGGCTTCTTTCACTCAGCATTGTATTTTCGAGCTTCCCCCATATCGTTGTGTTAACCCAGTTGTTAGTTCCGTTTCTCCCCAGACTGAGGGAATGTGATCAGCTGGGTACTGTGCTTGGACCGGTGCAGGCCTGGATGAAATAGGGCTCCAAGGCTGGGGAATTTGGGAGGCTGTTCTCAATAGATGATTGGCTTGGTTTCTTCTCTAACCCCATTCTCCATTCCTGCACGTGACCCTGTGAAATGACCTCATGGCAGGCTTTGCCAGGAACACTGGGAGGTCTCTGAGCCTCTGAAGGGCACCCAGAAGGGCTGTCTTGGAGTGGCCAGGGTGATGGTCAGCACCTGCTCAAGCCTGCTGTGATCTTGGGGCTAGACAACGAGTGGGCCTGCATCAGCAGGAATCTGACACATGGAACGATATTAACAATGAGCATTAATGTTAAGTGTTAGCTTGTGACGCCTGCTGGCCTGAGGCCCAGTTACCACTAACCCGCTGTGGTTAAGGGGCCCCTAGAAGAGTCATGGCCCACTAGATATGCATTGGGTGTAGCAGGGATAGTGCTTGCATCTTGGTGGGAGTGTGGGGTCTTCAAAGAAGGCTGCACATGATGCCTTTCCCGGTTATAAAGGAAGGCAGGAGTGTGGAGATGTGCAGAGCAGGGAGCAAACGCTGCCCCTGGCCAGACACTTCTGAGAACGTGGTTATCTCTGAAGGATGGGGCATAGGCTCTCTACCGCGGTTTCTCATCCCACCCCGGGCAGCTGTGGAGAGGG
Source organism: Elephas maximus indicus (assembly GCF_024166365.1). Taxonomy (NCBI): domain Eukaryota; kingdom Metazoa; phylum Chordata; class Mammalia; order Proboscidea; family Elephantidae; genus Elephas; species Elephas maximus. The sequence continues at coordinate 66,118,011 of NC_064843.1, forward strand.
TGATAGCAAATCTAAGGACTCCGCACAGCATGTTCCCCCATCAGGAATGACGTTTGGGTCCTGCCAATGGTGGGAGTATGGGGTGGGTGTGTGTGTGTTGGTGGGGCAGCTTGAACACCTGCATGCTTCCTATTGTGGCCCTGTGTCAGGACCACAGGTGTGCTGCATGTGGGGAATTAGAGCAGGTATGAGTGTAGGGTGCTTGTGCAGGGACTAGAATGCCCCCCAGTAAGGCACCCATGAATGAGCCTGAGAGAAGCCTGAGAAATGGGTCCAGAGAAAGGTTAAAGAGAAAGATGGGGGTGTGGTGGTGGTGGAGGAAGCAGGGGCATTGGGGGAGGAGGAAGAGGGCCTGCTTGGTGAGAATGACCTCAGATGTGCCCTGTCGCTTGTGCTTATTATTAGTAGCCTTCCTGTCTAGAAAACAAGATGGTAACCTGAGCCAGGGTTGGGGTGAGTCACCACGCCCCTGTAAATGCCCAGCACATGGCATGTGTGGGGACACCCAGTCCTATCCTTTAGCTCCAGGACACCCCAGAAGGGCAGCATGTGCCATAGGTGCTATGTGGCGGCTGCAGCATCTCCACCCTGCCCAGGCTGCTCTCTCTGCACTCCCCAGGCTGTTGTGAGGAGGAGCAGGAGGCTGGGTTTGTGGACAGCAGCAGTGGGAGAAGTCCTAACATGTTGGTCTCTGGCTCCTTGTAGCTCAGATCTCAGGCGGGCCTCATGCCCTAGGCCCTCCCAGGGAGTCGAGAGTCCTCCAGGGACTCTGGGCCGGCTGCTTGCAGGCCTGGCTCTGCCATCCAGTCATGACAGGACATGGAAGCGGAAGTCCTGTCATCATTCCCCCCCCTTCCCCTCTGCAGCAACACTGAGCAGCACAGGAAGGCCTGGGGCGGGGAGATGTTCACTACCAGGTGTCTGACATCACAGGTGCCAAGGCTTAAAGTCGTCTTCGTGAATGTACACTTCCAGATGGTTCCACACATGCCCAGACATGTGCATCACACGCCACACCATGCCACACACTTCCACACACCCCATACCGTGTACACACATGTGCGTATACATGATACCACACACATATGTATGCACACACACCCGCCACACCATACATACGCATGCACACAGTATACATGCACAGATACACAGATCACACACACACATGCATGCACACCACACACATGCCTGCAAACACACACACCCAGGAGCACATGTCAAGTGTCATGAGGTGACCTCAGTGTTTTCGGGTTCAGAAAGACCCCCACCTTGGCAGAACAGCTGGGAGGTTTGCTGGAGGATGTGGGGTACAACCAGACCCTGCCAGGGGCAAGACCCTGCTTTAGGGCCTTTGCCCTAGCTATGCCCTCCTCTTGGAACTCGCTTTCCCCAACAGATCTGTAGCACTCTTCCTCGTCACCTCAGTTGGTCAATCTGTCAGGGAGGCCAGGGTCCATCACGTGAACAGTGTTCGTTGCTCCGTGTTACAAGTCAGCATTCGTTTTCACGCAGTGCGTTTGCCAGAGCAGCTGAGTGGAAGAAGGAGGGAGTGGCTTCCAGAACCCTGGCAGCTGGTGTGTGCAGTGCTGGCCTGTCTCTGGACCTCAGCCCTGCAGAAGCCGTGGCCATGAGGAGAACAGGCGTCCTGGGTGGGGCTGAGCAATCCCACTGGCATCCAGATCTCAGTGGTCAAGGTTCCCTTTCCAAATCTATGGGATGTCACTGCTCTGACTTCCTTCTCATTGTTGGCGTAACCTTCAGTTTCACTTCCTTTAGCGACCTGGGGCTGGAGGAGGATCCCTGTTCCTTCTGTTGTAAATGTGGACACTCACAAATACCTACCCACCACCACCTAGTTTACACCACTAATATTTTACTTTGCTTTATTACCTGTCTGTCCATCTACACGTCCTTTTTTTTTTTTGATGCATTCAAAGTAAGTTGAAAACATCAGTATACTCCTACTTCTTATTAACTATCTCTTTATCTGACATTGGCATTTGTGACAATAGTAAACTACTATCCAACTATTTTGCGCATTAACAATACACGTCTGGCAGTAATAAATGCCAGAGTGCAAGGTGAGAGTAACCCTGGATGTGATGGTTAAGGTTATGTGTCAACTTGTCTGCGCCATTATCTTCAGTGGTTTGGCAGTTACGTAATGATGTAATTTGGCAGTTATGTAATGACGTACTCATCCTCCATTTTGTGATCTGATGTGAGCATCCTCCATTTTCACGTAATGCCAATTTTCCTATAATGACCTGTTCTTTGGAACCTAACCATGTTGATTATTGAAGAGTGGGTATACCTCACCCCTGAACATTTCAGCGTGCATGTCATTAACTAGAACTCAGTGTTTATTTGCAGATTTTTCATTTGTTGTAAAATTTGCCTATAGTGAAATGCACAGACCGTAAGTGTAAATTCACTTAATTTTGACTAATGCATACAGCTGTGTAACCTGAACCCCTGACAGATATGGAACATGACTATCACCCCAGAAAGTTCCCTCAGATCTTTTCAGTCAACTTGGGTCCCCACCCCCAGAGACAACTGTGTACTGATTTCTCCCCATAATAATAGTTGTCTATTGTAAAACTTCCTGTAAATGGGACTTTACATTATGTCTGGCTTTTTTCTACTCAGCATGTTTTTGAGAGATCTATCCATGTTTAAAGTTGTATTTTTATAAATCAGTCTTCAGATGTCACGAGTGGAGTCCAGTGAGCATCCTCAAAAGAACCTTAGGAGGTCTCTCGCTCAGGATTTCCGAGAAGCGTTTGTCACCATGAGCAGGGCAACTCTGGATTACTGTGCCTTTTTTGATGCTTCTTCTTCCCCTTTCTTCTTTTTAACCTGGAACTCCCCTCCCCTGTTATCTCTGGAGTGCTCTCTCTCTCTTTTTCTTTCATCTTCCCTAATATTTACCATTTTACCTTTGCTAGTTTTTAAAGGAGATTGGGTGGAAAAAAATTAAAAGGGCTTTTTGTGGGGGGAGGGGAAGGAGATTTCCTGAGGTTGTAGTTGTCTTCCCTGTAAGCCCAACTAGTCAGAAGCTGGCTTTATTTGAACCTTTCTTTTTAAAAATGATGATGTCTCCCACCTGTTGACGGGTAAGTTGGCACCAAGCTACTCATGATCTCATTAGGTTCCCGATAAGGTTTTCAAGCTTCTGGACAGGTGAGAAGAAGTGGCAGGGGCTGTGGTCTGAGCAGAACAGAGAGGCTCAGACAGGATCCTACATGCCCACAGCTAAAGATCCACATACTACAGAGCATCGTTTAGCTTTTTCAAAATTTATTGTTTAAATATTTTATTGCAATTATAAGAATAATAAGCAGAGCTCTTTTGGTGAGGCAGACCCCATCTTCAGCCTGTCCAAGGGGTAGACAGCGCACACCACGGACTCGAATGAGCATTTATCTCACCAAACAAAAACTTATACAAACCTGTTTATCTTGCTGGGAAATTTGAGATTTATTTTAGGCTTAGAAATATAAGGGCGGAAAAGTCATATTTAGAAAAATATTATTAAAGTTGTTAATTGTTTCCTCTCTATCTGTCCCCCTCTACCCCCTTCCCCCCCTGCACAAAGCTTTTTTTTTTAATTTTTATTGTGCTTTAAGTGAAAGTTTACAAATCAAGTCAGTCTTTCATACAAAAATTTATATACACCTTGCTATATACTCCTAGTTGTTCCCCCCCAATGCAACAGCACACTCCTTCCCTCTACTCTCTATTTTCTTGTCCATTTGGCCAGCTTCTGACCTGCTCTGCCCTCTCATCTCCCCTCCAGACAGGAGCTGCCCACATAGTCTCATATGCCTACTTAACCCAAGAACTCACTCTTCACCAGTATCATTTTCTATCCCATAGTCCAGTCCAACCCCTGTCTGAAGAGTTGGCTTTGGGAATGGTTCAAGTCTTGGGCTAAGAGAAGGTCTGGGGACCATGACCTCCACGATCCTTCTAGTCTCAGTCAGACCATCAAGTCTGGTCTTTTTATGAGGATTTGGGGTCTGCATCCCACTGCTCTCCTGCTCCCTCAGGGGTTCTCTGTTGTGTTCCCTGTCAGGGCAGTCATCGGTTGTAGCCAGGCACCATCTAGTTCTTCTGGTCTCAGGCTGACATAGTCTCTGGTTTATGTGGCCCTGTCTCTTGGGCTTATAATTACCTTGTGTCTTTGGTGTTCTTCATTCTCCTTTGCTCAAGTGATTTGCCCTGTCTCTTGGGCTTATAATTACCTTGTGTCTTTGGTGTTCTTCATTCTCCTTTGCTCCAGGTGGTTTGAGACCAATTGATGCATCTTAGGTGGCCACTTGCTGGCGTTTAAGACCCCAGATACCACTCTCCAAAGTGGGATGCAGAATGTTTTCTTAATAGATTTTATTATTGCACAAAGCTATTTTTAATTCTCGCTCCAGACAGAACCTCGAAGAAGGGAAAAAATGATGCCATCATCAGTGGAGCCAAATCTGATTTAAAAAACAAAGCATATTTTCCAACTCTTCCTCACATTTGAAGGTACAAGTTCTTGTTTTTATTTATGATCAAATTGGTACTACCTGTTCATTGTAAAAGCAAATAAGAAAATAAAGAAGATAAATGACTTATGTGCCTGCATGTGAGTTTGTGCAGGTGTGTGTGTTTGTGTCTGCCTGTGTGTGCACTTAGGTATTTTTACCACACTGAGATCGCGGGATGTTTTAATTTGACGATGCGTTTTTTCACTGCCGTGATATCGTTAGCGTTTTTCATGGTATTAAGAGTCTTTGAAATCCCTGCTTTTAGTCCATATTATGGCTATTCCATAGTTTAATTTATTTCTCTAATGCTAGAATTTTAGGCTGTTCTCCACTTTTTTTTTCTATAATGAACAATACTGTGATAAAAAAAAATACATATTATTATAAGAAAAAATCTTGATGTGTATTTTGGGTTATTTTCTTCCTGGAATTGAAATTATTTGGTCAAAGGCTACAAAGATTTTTAAGTCCCTAATAGAGATGGTCAAGTCATTCTCCAGGAAGATCATGCCTGATTCAGTCAGGTCCAGGTCACAAAGAGAAAGTTTCAGTGGTCAAAATAGCATTTCATGCTTCATTTTCTTTGTGAATAATTGTGAATAAATGTTTAGATGCTGGGCCTGATACCCCCCGTGGTGCTACCTTATGGGCAGCATCTTATTACAACTGCCTTTTCTACCCGAATCACCCCATGATAGAGTCACTTGTACTTATTAATCCTCCATAAAAAATATTATTAATTCCATGTCATTCACTCATCCATTTAATAAATATTTATTGAACACTTATGATGTGTCAGATGCTGACTTGAAAGATGAAAAAGCTCAGTTCTTCTCTCAAGAAGTCCTGGGTCTAATGAGGAGAAAGACATGTAAGTAGATACTTCACCACAGCGTGGTTCCTGCTATCACAAAATGCTGGAAGGTACACAGAATCCTGCTCCAGATTCCACCAGGGGCGGTTCACTCAGATGCTTCTCCAGGAGAGAGCAGTATGGTCCTGATTCACTTGTTCATTCCAGGGAAGGCGTAACATCACTTACCTTTGCTTTTCCAGATACGAAGAATATCCACAATCTCAGCCTCGTCCATGAGAACTCACCTAGGTCTATCCTAATGGTGCGCCCAAGGCCCAGTTCTTGGACCTCTTCTCAGCTCCACTTGTTCTTCTTCTGCTGGATAGATGGCTCATCCAATCTCAGGGCTTTAACCACCAACACGTTTGTTGCTGAGCTTCTGAGCAGCCGAGGGCAGTAGGCAGAGGCACAGAGTTCTCATTAGGTTACCATAGTGATGACCCTTAGCACAGGACAGCCAGTTAGTTATTGCATAGATCTTTGAACAAGGTCTTTGAACAATGGGCATGCCTTCTGTGGCCAATATATAAGTTGCCAGAAAGTCCTTCATGCCCTAACTTCTCTAAAAGTAACCCTAGGACCAGCACCATCAGCATCACTGGGGATTTCTTAGAAATGTGGCATCCCATGCCCATCCCAGACCTATTGCACCAGAATCTGTATGTCAGCAAGGCCCACACATGATTAACAAGTACCGTCATAAAGTGTGAGAGCTGATTCCGACTCACAGTGACCCTATAGGACGGAATGGAACTGCTCCATAATGTTTCCAAGAATGGCTGGTAGATTCAAACTGCCAGCCATTTGGTTAACAGCCAAGCCCTTAACCACTGTGGTCTGAAATGGTCACACACACACACACACGCACAGAAAATAGACTCCAGGACACCCAAATGTCTACCCCTGAGTTAATGATGGAAAGGAATTTTAAAATCAAGATTTGAATACAGAAGAAGGCCTTCTTTCTATGACTCGAAGCCACACTGAATCCAACATAAATATGTTCTAGATTTTTTCACCAGCAGGAGGCCTGGCTCACTGAGTAGGAGGACATTCTCTTCCTTTGGTGGCCTGGAGTCACCCAGTTCTCAGGTCAGTCACAGGGGGCTGGGCTGGAGCAAGGTCTGGTCCCTCAGCTCGGATAAGAAAAGAACTGTGCCATCCCTTACCAAGTAACAACCACCCAGGCTTTTATACCTTTAAGAAAAAAATATTTATTTGGAAGATTTAAAGCTGCAAAAGCAGTACAATAAAAACCCTGTGAGGATCAGTTTTATGTGTCAACTGGACTAGGCTGTCATCCCCAGTCAGTCAATCAAACACACCTAGGTGTTGCTGTGAAGATATTTTGTAAATGTGATTAAAGTCCATACTAGTTAACTTTAAGGAAGGGAGCTTATCCTAGATAAACTAGGTGGGCCTGATTCAATCAGTGGAAAGGTTGAGAGCAGAACTGAGGCTTCTCTGAGGAAGAAGAACAACACCCTCCACCTGTGCCCAAGAGTTCCCGCCTGCCTGTCCTGGCAGCTGCTCTGCAGATTCCGCCCTTGCCTAGGCAGCTCCACAGTCGCATATGCCAGTGCCTTGCAGGAAACCTAATATGTATCTCCTGGTGGTTCTGCTTCTCTGGTAGAATCCTGACACACACCCATAGATCAATTGATGCCCTTATGCCAATTGGTAACATGTGTTTTTTCACATTTCCTTTATCTATCTCTATAGATACACATGTACACATAAATATACATATAAAATTATATATACACATACTCTGAGCATGATTATTTGTTGACCCTTTTGAATGTGAATTTCAGTTATTATGACCCATCACCCCTAACTACTCCTGCCTAAAAAAGCACTTTTGAGAAAAAGGCATTTTTTATTTAACATAGCTACAACCAAAAAAAAAAAAAAACCCAGTGCCATTGAGTTGATTCCGACACATAGTGACCCTATAGGACAGAGTAGAACTGCCCCATAGAGTTTCCAAGGAGCGCCTGGCGGATTTGAACTGCTGACCTTTTGGTTAGCAGCCGTAGCACTTAAACACTACGCCACCAGGGTTTCCACACAGCTAACAAATTCAAGAAATTTAACGTGTATACACTATTACTATCTAATTTCATTCCTTTTTCAAATTCTTCCAGTTGTACAGTATTCATTACAGTGTTTTCCCTCCCATCTGGTCCATGATCCAATCCAGGATTACACATTGCATTAAAGTAAGATGTCTCTCTAGTCTCCTTTAATCTGGGACATTCCTAGCCTTTCTTTTTCTTTGCAGGCATTGGCATTTTTTGAAGAGTCCAGGGCAGTTGTGTTTTTTATAACAGTGTGTATTATGTTGTATATAATATATTGTTATAGTGATTTAGGTCTGTCTGATTGTTTCCACATGATTACACTCAAGGTAGATGTTTTTGGCGGAAGCACCACGTGAGTGATGTTGTGTCTTTCTCGGTTCATCTTATTGTTGGTTTGTCTCTTACTGGTGATACTAACTTTGCCAAGTTTCCCTATTTATGCTCTTTGTGTTATTAGTAAGTAATCTGTGGAGAGATACTTTGAGTCTCTGTAAATATCCTTGAAAGGGGCAGTGTGGGAAGGAGGGTGTATAGAGCGTATAGGCCTAACAATCTGGGCATTATGGTATTGTTTTTACCTAGCTTGCATAGTTAACTTTTACATACCCAGTGATTTTGTGATTCTACAGTTTCTTCCACCCCCTACCCCCTGTCTTTTCCATGATCCTATAAAGTTGGAAACTAACCTATGTTCCTCTTTGGGAAGTAAAACAACAAGTGATAAATCTGGAGGAGAGAGAGAGACTAAACAAAGGGCCAATTTGTTGACTGGAACTAGGATGGCGTCAGAGGATCTCTGAGAATACTCACAAGAAGGTCAACATCGTGCCCACCTCAGAGGGGAACTAACAAGCTTCTCGAGCTCTTCAGACCCAAAACCCGTCCCTATAAAACCCTCCTGACAGCCTCCAGGAGACAGATTTTGGAGGAGCCTATTCCCCTCTGTCTCTTGTATACAGGTGTACAGTAAAGACCCTCTTGCTGCTCATCTCACCCCTGTCTCAGTATTGGTTTCTGCGGCAGGCGGCTTGAATCCGTGCTTTGTGGTAACAAATTCTGGTGCTTACATCCACTGAAGACACGTGGCCCTGGGGCAGGGCCTGGGGCTGATCAACGGTCCTCCTGGCGAGCAGCTGCAGGAGGTTCCGTTTACCTCCAAGGAGGGCCATCGGTTAGTTCTGGGCCTGCCACAGCACCTCCAGTCCCCAACTGCACTGAACGAGGTAAGTAAAAGACAAGACTGGCCTAGAAGGGATCCCAAAGAGTGAGTCCTCGAGTCCTCTCCCTGTTGCGCTCAGGGCTGGGGTGGACAGGGCAGGCTCGGGGAAAGCCTGAACCCTTCGTTTCTGAAGCCAGTGTTGCTTTGGGTGACCAACCCTGTCAGCAGGATCACAAGAAAGGACTCATGGTGGCTGGTGGCTCTAAAGTCTTGGGATCAAAGGCGCCTCTGTCATCCTAAGGTTTGTCTGAGGGGTTGACGCAGCCCAGAGTGTAAAGCCAGCTGAGCAGCTGAGTGTGAGGCTGAAAGCCTGTGTGTCTGTGTGTGATTGTGTGAGGTTGAAAGCCTGTGTGTGTATGTGTGATTGTGTGAGGTTGAAAGCCTGTGTGTATATGTGTGATTGTGTGAGGTTGAAAGCCTGTGTGTGTATGTGTGATTGTGTGAGGTTGAAAGCCTGTGTGTGTATGTGTGATTGTGTGAGGTTGAAAGCCTGTGTGTGTATGTGTGATTGTGTGAGGTTGAAAGCCTGTGTGTGTATGTGTGATTGTGTGAGGTTGAAAGCCTGTGTGTGTATGTGTGATTGTGTGAGGTTGAAAGCCTGTGTGTGTATGTGTGATTGTGTGAGGTTGAAAGCCTGTGTGTGTATGTGTGGTTGTGTGAGGTTGAAAAGTGTATATATGTGTGATTGTGTGAGGTTGAAAGCCTGTGTGTATATGTGTGATTGCATGAAGTTGAAAGTCTATGTGTATATGTGTGATTGTGTGTGTGAGGTTGAAAGCCTGTGTGTATATGTGTGATTGTCTGTGTGAGGCTGAAAGCCTGTGTGTGTATGTGTGATGGTCTGTGTGAAGCCTGGAGCTCTCGTGATGTCTTCATCATCATGTCAATCCCTATTTGTACAAAATTTGTCACCAGATTTGTGAATATTTTTTGAAAATTGGCCTCACTGGTCAGCAGAAGTCTATCATGCTCAAGTTGTTTTAGAAAAGCATCTCTGGGGAGGCTGGGGGCCCAGGGTGAAAATATGGGGAATCCTGACCAAAGTAAGGTTAATTAAAAAAGAGACTTCCAGGTAGACTGTATAATTAACCATCATCAGGCTCAAAAGGGAAGAATCTGCCCATTAATAGCTACTTAGCATCTGAAAAGGGCACCCAGCGTAGGGGGGAGGCTCATCAGTCCCTGCTGAACCCATGAGGTGCATCCTAGCAAACTGGAAAAGGTACAGTTATAAACCCATGATTAAGAAAAAGATGGTGTTTTTATGCAATAATGTTTGGTCTCAATATCAGCTAAGAGATCAGGAACTTTGACCACAAGATGGCTCTTTGGTTTTTAGTACGATTTCTCAGTTTGATTTATTTTGTAAAAGAGAAAAGAAATGGGATGAAGTCCCCTATACCCAAGCCTTTATGTCTCTTTAAAAAAAAAAGCCGAACTTTAAACCCCTCTAACCAGGTTCTAGGGTCGCTATGAGTTGGAATCCACTCGATGGCAGTGGGTTTGGTTTTGGGGTTAACCAGATTCTTTTCTAGGGGAAGCCTAAACCAAAGGTGCTTCCTGATTCCTCAACTGGGGATCTCCTTTTAAAAGGGTGGGCTCTGGCCACTGCTTGAGCTCCCACTCCCCGGAACAGGCGAGATGCTGTAGAAGCCCAGGGGTCCGACTCTGGAAAGACAAGCTCTCCTGCTGGGCTGGCTGAGCAGGATTCTGGCCTGGCCAGCCCCCGGGGGCTGACAGGGAAAGAGCAGCAGACACTGTGGGTCGGACTTCATCAGGGATGGTCTCCCCGTCTAGTACCCGTTAGGGTACCGTTTTCGGTGAGGGTGTGTAGGAGTCCAGGCAGGGCAATATCCCCTGGGAAAAGTTCCAGTTGGAGCGGACGCTGAGGGGTGACCACAAAGACAAATGCTAGTCACTTTTAAGATCTTCAGTAATAAGAGACCAGGCAGGGAAACCAAAGGAGAAAGAGAGAGTGAAACAAAACACGGCCTTGCTGGCCCCCACCTTAACCCCTTCAGGCCCAGGAAAGAGGCTGGGAGCCAGGAAGGAGACAGATCCGGGGCCTGGAGTGAGACCACCGCTAGGACTGCACCAGTGCGCTTACTGCAAACAGCGTGGACACTGGGGCGGGATGCCCCAAGGTCAGAAAAAGCCGGTCACGGCCTGCCACCCTCTAAGCTCACCAAGGGGTCCTCACAAGGAGACAATCGGAAGGACGGCCGGGCAAGGGCCCTCACTGGCTGTCCCCTGCCGTGAGCCTCAGGTAGCCTTCGAGATGCCAGGGCGTCCTACTAACTTCCTTTTGGATATGAGAACAACCTTCTCACTTTTGAACACGGCGGAATCTCCCCTCGGTTCGCGCACCGCCCGGTGATAGCAGTTTCCGAAAAGTTTTCTACCCGCCCCTTCCTGCAACCGGTAAATTGTAGAATTGAAAAAGAATTGTTATATCGTGAGTTCCTTTGGATGCCAAAATACCCGGCCCCCCTTTAGAGAGAGATCTTCTGTCAAAACTTGGGGCGCAAATCACTTTCGAAATGTCTTGAATACTGGCCCAAATTCCGCCTGAAACCGCATGCTCACTGCAGGGGGCCCGATTACAAGAAAAAATAGTGACACCTAGTGGCATCCCTTTCCACACTTAGCAAAAAGCGAATTCACAGGTTTGGACATCAAAAAGGCTCTGGCGAGCTAAGTGAGCTGCACCAGTTAAAATTACCCGGAAACCCGGGGCACCTGTTATAAATCAGAAACAATATGCCCTCCGGAAAAAAGCCTTAAAAGAAGTTGCACCATTGGTACACCGATATGTAGAAATTGGGCTTTTGAAATTCTGCTGGTCTCTATATGACACCCCCATCCTGCCGGTGTTGAAACCAGGGACAAAAGAATATCGCGTTTGTTCAAGACCTAAGAAAGATCAAAGTGTAGAGGATATTCATCTGGTGATGCCAAACCCATACACCCCCTTGGTTACCATGCCTAGCCAATGTGCTTGGTTTTCCGTGTCCGATTTGAAAGATGCCTTCTTTTGCATTCCTCTGCACACCAAGTCTCAGCCACTATTTGCCTTTGAATGAACAGGCATTAAAATGAGGACTAAGAGGCATCTTACATGGTAGGTTCTGGTCCAGGGATTCAAAAATTTCCCCACCATTTTTGGGGAAATACTAGCCAAAGCCAAAGAGGCCATAAAAGATGGTGAAGTTGATGGCAGCAAATCTACCTCGGGTTGGGCCAAGCCTAGGGGTAAAGGTGGCTTCGGGTCGAGGTGGAGACAGGGGAGGATTTGGAGGCCAAGGTGGATTTGGCGACAGAAGCCAGGGAGGCTTTAGAAGGCAAAGAGGTTTCCGAAGAGACGGAGGATGAGAAAGATGAAGAAGACGACTCTGATGAAGGGCCATGGAGACTACACCAGCAAAAGGAAAGAAAGCTTCTACAAAAGTTGCTGTGAAAGCCAAGAGTGTGGCTAAAGGTGAAGAAGAGGAAGATGATGAAAATGAAGAAGAGGAGGAGGAAGAAGATGATAAAGATGAGGAAGATAATGAGAAAGAGGACGAAGATGAAAAAGAGGAAGAGCCTGTCAAAAAAGTACGTGGAAAACAAAAGAAGGGGATGTCCAAACAGAAAGCCTCCCCTGAAACCAAGAAACAAAGTGGAAGCCATGGAGCCAACTTCAGCTTTCAATCTCTTTGCTCCTGAATTAAAAACTGGTATCAGTGACCTTTTTGCTAAAAATGATCTTGCTGTCATAGATGTCAAAACGGGTATGTCTAGAAAGTTCTTCTATGTGGATTTGAATCCGCTGAAGACCTGGAAAAAGCCTTGGAACTCACTGACTTGAAAGTCTTTGACAATGAAATTAAACTATAGAGACAAAAGGGAAAAGACAGTAAGAAAAATCGAGATGCCGGAACACTTTTGGCCAAAAAACTTGTCTTACAAAGTCACTTAGGATGGGTAGAGGCTTTCCCTTGTCAAATTAAACAAGCTCAAAGAGCAACCAAGGTATTGTTTAAAGAAATTATTCCTCAGTTTGGCTTGCCAATCTCAACCCAAAGTGGCAATAGAAGAGCCTTTGTGGCACAAGTAACCCCAGAAGTCAGTAAGACCCTAGATATAAGTGGGAAGCTGGATTCTGCTTGGAAGCCACAATCAACAGGGAAGACAGAAAAGATGAATCACACCCTGAAAAAAACCTTGGCAAAACTTTGTCAGAAAACAACCTCCACTTGGATGCTTGTATTGCCCATTGCCCTGCTTAGGATTCAGGTGGCCCCTCGAAGCGGGCTCAAGTTAAGTCCTTATGAACTGATATATGGGAGATCATTCCTGAAAAGGTCAACTTTCCCCACCTCTGTAATGACTGAGGTGGAGAAAAGGGACTGGGACCATACTCTAGGGATTGTCATAAACACTGTTAATCAATATGCTTCTTCCCATTTGTCCTTCCCCTCTGATGTACCCCACCACAGATTTTAGCCAGGACATCAGGTCCTGTTAAAGGTTTAGAGAAACCAACACCCAGAAGACCAACTGGCCCCTAAGCGGAAAGCACCTTTCGAAGTCCTATTGACCACCCACTCATCTCTAAAACTAGCAGGAGTAGTAGCCACGTGAGTATACCATGCGGAAGTGAAGGCGGCTCCATCAGAAGAAAAAAGAACAGAGTGAAGAAACTAAAGAGTCGTCATACGCTTGTACCCTGTCCAAGGCCTAAAATATAAGTTCACAAAAACCCTAAACTAATAATCTTGACTTTCGTTCTTCTTTTGTTCCAGATGAGATATCACGATGCCTCTGGGAAAACGGGTGACGCTCCTATAATTCTTTAATTAGAGGAACTTTAACCCTACAAATAGGAGATACCCTAACCCTCCCGTGTATAATTTCCTCTCTGACACCGGTGGGCCCTGTCAAATGGATCCAAAAATTTCCAGAGAGAAGACAAGTAGTGGTTTGGGTTTGAGAGGCTAAGAATAAGTGTTCCCAAGTAGTCCCGATGGCTCGCACAGAAAAACCATGAAATTTTAATTTACATTTGTGTTCCTTGTTTTATAAATATATTGGTAAAAGAGACTACACACACCCTCAAGGCTAGAAAAATTTTGCCCTGATAAGTCAAGGCACCACTTCATCAGATCATAAAAGTGCCCATCGTTTCACTCACCAGGACACGACTGACTTCCACTCTAATTTACCCCCTTTATCACCCTTAGTGGGTACTGGAGGGTCTCACCCCGGTCAGCGCCCCTAGTCAGCAGGAATTAGTCAAAGAATGAGCGGTGCCCTGTTTCCCAAGATTGAGAAACCTCCAATAAAAGGCAGAATTGAAAGGGGCAGTGTGGGAAAGAGGGCATATAGGCCTAACGACCTGGGCATTATGGTATTGTTTTTACCTAGCTTGCATAGTTAACTTTTACATACCCTGTCATTTTGTGATTTTACAGTTTGCTCCTCCCCCCACCCCCTTGTCTTTTCCATGATCTTATAAAGTTTGAAATTAACTTGTCTTTCTCTTTGAGAAGTAAAACAAGTGATAAATCTGGAGGAGAGAGAGAGACTAAACGAAGGGCTGATCTGATGACTGGAACTAGGATGGTGTCAGAGGATCTCTGAGAATACTCACAGAAGGTCAACATGTCTGGAACGCAGTCATCGCTCCCACCTCGGGGGAACTAACAAATTTCTTGAGCTCTTCAGACCCAAAACCCATCCTTATAAAACCCTCCAGTCACCCTCCAGGAGGCAGATTTTGGAGGAGCCCATTCCCCTCTGTCTCTTCTATACAGGTGTACAGTAAAGACCTTCTTGCTGCTCACCTCACCCTTCTCAGTATTGGCTTCTGCGGCAGGCAGCTCGAATCCATGCTTTGCGGTAACGACCTCTTCTCCAACCACTTTCTCCAGTGGTTTTAGCATCTACTACTGATTCTTGTCTGACTCTGTTATAATTATGTGGTTGCCTTCTAGGCTTTCAGAACTCAGCCCTGAGCATAGGACCTTGCTAGCAGTAGGCTGCCAGCGATGTTGTACTGTCTGGGGTTTGTACAGTGCCGCGAGTCCTGGACCTTGGTGGTGAGGGGGCGATGGCATGTTTAAGCCAGTGCTTCCTTTCCTCTGAGCAGTGTGTGAGGCTCTTTGGGGGCAGGGGGAGGGGGGTTGATGAGAAGCCCTTAAAAGTTCTGAGGCTCCCTGGCAAGCACTGCTTCTGATGGAAAGCATAAGTTGCTTGAAGCATCAGTTAGTCAGTCTGTAATCTTCAATATACGGGCTAGTGGTTGGAAATGGGTCAAGACAGTAGTTTAACTTTGGAAGCCAATGATATCCCTGCAATATGTACCCCTGTGACTGACTGACAAACCAGGTGCTTTAAAGGGATGGGTGGTTACTTGTGTCTGTGCAGCCCTGCCCTGAAGAGGCATGTATAAGGGGCATGCCCCGATGGCTGACTTTCCAGGAGAGCCCAGGCCTAGTTCAGCCTGGCTTTTGAGATGCTTTGAAGGTGCCTGCTCCTCAAGCCCCTGGATGAAGGGGGATCTGACCTTCTTAGGGGTCTGTAGGCAGTCCCTCCCTTTCCTGCCCTACTCTGTTGTCTACCATCAGTGACCACCTTAGCCTGCAGGAGTAGGAAGAACTGCCCCACTTAACTCCACTCTGACCTCACCAAGTGTAGAAGCTGGGAGACAGCATGAAGCCTGCCTGAGTTTAGGCCCGGTGGTTCTTGTAGCTGGACATATACTAGAACTTCCCATTCCCTGGGGGTGGGGGTGGCTTCATAAAATGATGACACCAGGCCCCACCTCAGGAGATTGAGGTTTTGTGCTCAGTGGGGGGCCCAGGCATCCGTAAATTTGTTATCTCTGCAGGCATCTCCAGTGAGCAGTGAGGGTGAGAGCCACTGGCCGAAGGTAAAAGAGCACACACCTTGAGACCCAGAATTCTAATCCCCTAAAAAAATCCCCAGTCAGGCTCAAATCATTGCATGCTTTTGCAACCCAGGATGTGAGTGAATTCTTTTAAATTTCCTGTCCAGGTGAACAGGGAGGTTTTGCTGGGGATTCCACCAAACCTCCAGGTTGAGTTGGGAAGAGATTCTGTTCAGGGGAAGGGAGCATCCAGGGGTGGTGGGTAAACTCAGATGCTCATTGGATGAGAGAGCTGTAGCCAACAGGTCATTGCTTGGACCTGTACGCCACATTAGAGCTTGACTAAAGTTTGTAGAACAAGACAATCATTACAAACACAATAACAACACACAACCACATCTTACCTCATATTTTTAGTTTTCCAAAAATAGTACCACTCACGAAGGTTTAGCATCAATTTATATCAAAATTTCAGGCAGCTCAACTCTCGAGGTCAATCCTATATCACTCTCATGCAGAAGATGAAATTTATAAAAACCATATGGAAGTGGGGCATTGGGGCAAGCTGCCTGCAGGAGATTTCCAACAGTGATTTAAACATTGTCTTAATTTGCTCCTTATCTCTATTGAGAAGCCTAATGCTCAGTAAGTGTGACTCATGATTTAGAGTAGCAAATCCTCATTGTCTCTCTCTGCTTCTCCTGACCCAAATTCCCTTTGCTATAAGGATCCAAGGGGTGTGATGGAGCTGTAAAGTCAGGGGCTTTCAGAGTCAGCCTGTGAATATGTAAGTCTTCCTAAAATGATCACCTCAGCCCTTAAAGAGTTTAATTCCATATCACCTGAGGCTCTGAAGAAGACATGGGTGGAAAAGGATAATTGTTATGGGGCAAGGCTGGGTATAGTATAAGAGGTGGGAATAAAGGGTGGGGCAGGAGAACTCTCTCTTTTAAGGTAACCACTATTACCTAGTGTGGCTCCAGGTCCTTTTTATATGTGCATCCTCATCTGATCTTCAAACAGCCCTGGGTGATAGAACCTCATTTTTCAGATACAGAAATGGAGA
This sequence comes from Elephas maximus indicus, assembly GCF_024166365.1. Classification (NCBI taxonomy): domain Eukaryota; kingdom Metazoa; phylum Chordata; class Mammalia; order Proboscidea; family Elephantidae; genus Elephas; species Elephas maximus. Next base: position 66,134,639 of record NC_064843.1, read on the forward strand.
GTTGGAAAAAGTCAATATATCCCTCATGCTCATTCAGTCAGGAAGAGGGTGCAAGTCAAGTCTGTTCCTTTTTTATGGAAATGGGAAGTGGGCAAAGTTCAGAGATGGGATCCTGAAAGTGCTGGGTGAGGAACTGAGATGGAGTGACCACTGTCACCTGGGAACCCACAGTGCTCAGGCTAACATCTTTGAAGTCACCATTCAATCCTGTCTTTCTCTGCATCCCATATCCAGTCCAACAGGGAATGCTGATAGGGCTCAGCCTTCAAAACAGATCTAGAACATGTCCATTTCTCCCCACTCCCACTGCTACTAAGACAGGGAACAGAGAGCCCTCCAAATCTGCAAACAAAGTAACAAGAAATGGGCCAGGGCACAGAAACAAAGCCACTCCCCAGAACAATGGGGCAGGGTATCAGAAAATAGCCCCTAAACTTCTTTAAAGTTGTCTTACAGAAGTAGCTGGATAAAACCATCCCCAGGGACATGCACAGAACATCCACCTGTGACCTCTGTGTGACCTTCCACTGGGGCAGTGAGGGGCTGAAGCAGCAGCCAGGGAATTGGAACTGGATAGCAAGAGTCTGCACAGGCAAGACACCCCATAATAAGTCCTGCTACAAATCCCAGAGGCCTCCGGGACAGGAGCCATCTTAGAAAGCTGCTGTGCGAGCACCACAGTTAACATATCCCCGCCTGTCCCTATGAATAAACATGAATCTTCCAGCCCAAGAACTTTTAAAAACCCAGGCCCATCTTTTGTTCTGTGAGACGGAGGTAAGTGTTGCTTTAGGCCCTCCTCATCTCGGCTTGCAAGCCTCTCCAATAAAGCTTTGCCGTGTGGAAAATTCTGAGTGCCTTATCTGTTCATTCTTGACCAGTGAGAGGTAAGACCCTTATTCTGGTAACACTACCCTCATCCAAACCACCACCATCTTTCACTTGGATTGTTGCCATCAACTCCAGACATGTTTCCATGGCTCCCCCGCCCCCACCCCCCCTTATTTCATGTCTGACACTGCAGCTAAAGTCATTCTTTAAAAACACAGGTCAAATCACACCACTCCTCTGATCAAAATTCTCTAGACTACATGTAGCTATTGAGCACTGGAATGTGGCCATTTGGCTAGCGTCTTAGTCATCTAGTGCTGCTGTAACAGAAATACCACAAGTGGATGGCTTTAACAAAGAGAATTTTATTTTCTCATAGTCCAGTAGGCTAGAAGTCCAAAATCAGGGCGCCAGTTCCAGGGGAAGGCTTTCTTTCTCGGTTCTGAAGGAAGGTCCTTGTGATGCCTCTGTCTTCTCTTGGTCTGGAAGCATCTCAGTGCACCAACCTCAGGTCCAAAGATGAGCTCTGGTCCCAGTGCTGCTTTCTTGGTGGTATGAGGTTCCCCATTCTCTGCTTACTTACCTTTCCTTTTATCTCTTGAGAGAAAAGGTGGTGCAGGCTACACCCCAGGGAAACTCCCTTTATATTGGATCAGGGATGTGACCTGGAATCCCACCTTAATCCTCTTTAACATAAAATTACAATCACAAAATAGAGGACAACCACAGAATACTGGGAATCATGGCCTCACCAAGTTGATACACATGTTTTTTGGGGGGACATATTTCAATCCATGACAGTTAGGAACTAAATTTATAATTTTAATTCATTTAAACTTAAGCAGCCACATGTGGCTATGGCTCCTGTACTGGACAGGTTCCCATCTTATTCTGAGTAAAAGCCCAAGACTTTCTACTGGCCCACAGAGTGCTAAATGATCTCCACACCCCACCTGTCTGACCTCTTTGCATAAGCTCTCCCCTTTGCCCATTGCCCCAGCCATACTGCTCTCCTTGCTGCTCTGGGTGGTGCAGAGCAGCTCCTGCCTTAGGGCCTTTGCTCTAGATCTGCCCTCTTCCTGGAATGCTCTTTCCTCTGCAGATCTATGACACTCTCCCCCACCTCCTTTGGTCTATTTATCAGGGAGGCCTTCCCTGACTTCACTATGTAACCCTTTCTCTGCACTCCTCCTTCCCTGATTTATTTTTCTCCTTTGCACCTTCTGATTTGCTAAGTATATTTTTCTTATTTTCTGTCTTTACCCACTAGATTGTAATATTTTGTCTGTTTTGTTCACTGCTATATCTAGTACCTAGCTCAATGCCTGACACATAATGGGTACTCAATGGATATTTGCTGACAAGACAGCAGAACTGCATCAGTGCTCTTAAGCTTTTTCTTTTTTTGATGTTTTTGAGGAATGAGGTTAACATTTCCTCCCATTATAGCTTAAGTCTTAGAAGTAATTGGAGTTAATTCTTTCAGTAAGACAGGGAGGGGAGAACCCCCAAAGGACATGAAAAATAAAGAGTAACATTGAAAATACTACATTTTGCTACTTGTTTTTAATGCCCGAGAAGTTAAACCTATATAGAGATTTGGTTTGTATGAATGAGGTAAAAAAGAGGTTAAAGCAATTATCCAGGTAATTTTCATTCTGAATATACTTGTTTGGGCATAGCTGGTAATTAAAGTGCTGCAATTCGGAGAGGTGATTCCGTTCTACTCTGTTTATTCCTCATTCCCCACAGAAGCATATTTTCTGGGCCTGTAGAGTTTCACTAGAATCAAAGCTACTTTTCCCTTTAGCTGTTCTTGTTCAGTCCAAAGTTGAAGGTTGAGAGTCTGCAAGCAAATGAGAACTAGGAGAGAAATGAGAACTAGGAGAGAAACTAGAACTAGGAGAGAGTCACATGAACAGGAGAATCTAGTTCCAATGGAGGTACCACAAAGTGATTTCCAGTGTCAGTCAGGTGATTACTGATTGCAAATCAAATTAATAAATTTGGATACAAGAAGGATTTTCTTTGCAATGAAGAATGAGTGTGAGCTTGAGTCACCTCACAGACTGTGCCTCTGCATGTGAGGGTCACTACAGGTGGCCCAAGCCTTCCTGGCCACATTGGTTTGGTACCTGCATGCTTACATCAGTATGGTACCTGCATGCACCAGATTGCAATTTTGTTCATGTGACAGTGATTGAAATACCTGCAATGACTTCTGACATCAACTGCCTGGAGTCTGGCTAAACTTCCCAGGTTAAGGGCACCACCCTCCAGAGACTGTATTCACTTCAGACACCAACCCCAAATTGGGGGTCCCCAGATCACCCCCACTTCTGACCTGCTGGCTACAAATGGGGGGGTTCCCATTACCCCCTCAGGTTTGATGATTTGCTAGAACAACTCACAAAACTCAGGAAAGTGTTATACTTACAATTATGGTTTTATTATAGCAAAATAATGCAAATGAGCCTCTGTCCCCTCACCAGAGTTCCTACTGCCATCATGTGGCTCAAACTCCAATTCTGTGATCACATGGTTGGTTGCATGGCCAGACCCCATCCTTAGTCATCTTGGTAGCGTAGACTATCTAGGGGCCTACCATGAGTCACCTCAGTGTAAAATGTCAGGTGTGGTCCCAAGAGAACACGTTAGCATAAACTTTCAGGTGAGGTCCCATATGTATAACAAAGACACTCCTGTTACTCTGGAAATCGAAGGGCTTCAGAGGCTTCCTCCCAGAAACCAGGACAAAGACCCAGTAAATTATTGTTATAAAATATCCATATCAGTATTCATAGTGACCCTACAAGTTGGATGATTCCAACTCGACGCCAATGGGTTTGGTTTTGGTTTTTTGTATCAGTATTTAGGGTAGAGAAGAAATAAATGAAAAGCAGAGCTATTTGGAAATGCTTGGATTTGAGTCTAAGAGCACAGTATAAAATTTAGGCCCAGAGAAGGTTTACTTTTTGTAGGATACTCTGTCATCTGACATGTGTGTCCAGTGCTAGCTTGTGGGAGTTGAGCATCTTATGTTTATCCATCAAGGGGACAATAAGAATATTTGGCTGGTGAGTGACAATCTTTCACTACTTGTAATTGTACTTCTCCTTAATAAATTAAGACAGTTCACTACAGGACATGTTTATAATAAAGCCTTGAGATTGGAGGGGAAAAGGCTAGTGCCAAGTACTTAAGGGGGAAAGGGGTTGGAATCTGTTGTATCAATGAACACTGACACTTTTGTTTCTGAACTTCTGAGCAGCCAAGGGCAGAATGGAGGGCAAAGGCATAGGGTTCTCATTAGATTACCACAGTGATGACCCTTACCACAAGACAGCCAGTTAGTTATTACATAGATCTTTGAACAAGGGTCTTTGAACAATGGGCATGCCTTCTTTAGCCAATTTACATAAGATGCCATAAAGTCCTTCATGCCCTCACTTCTCTAAATGTAACCCTAGCACCAGATCCATCAGCATCGCTGGGACTTCTTAGAAATGTGGCATCCTGTGCCTGTCCCCAAATCTATTGCAACCAGAATCTGCATGTTGACAAAGCCCACATGCGATTCATAAGAACCATCATAACGTGCAAGAAGTGCCATCTCATGTAGCCAGTTCTTGTACTGAATGAGGCATAGTGCCTTCTCAAAGAGACTGATTATTTCAGGGTGGTAGACAAGAGGAGGTCTGGTCCTTATCTCACTGCTGTATTCGTAGAGACAGAATTACAGAACAGCCAGGAGTGAATGGTTTGGGGCCCCTGACTCTTCTACTGCAATGTCCTTTGATTACTTGAGATTAAGAAAGGAATGACGTGGCAGAACTTGCAGGTGTAGGTATCCCATGTAGCAAAATGAATGGCAAGTTATCATTCTTCTCACACAAAGACTGCTGTTGGTGTGGTGTTTAAAGAAACATGTTCTGAAGTCTTTACTGTCAGGGTGACTCCTTGATATTTCTTCCACCGAGCCCTCCATTTGGAACTTCCAAGTTTTAAAGGGCAGGATTAAACCAAATCTGTTGCTGTTGAGTTGATTCTGACTCATGGTGACCCTATAGAACAGAGTACAACTGCCCCACAAGGTTTTCAAAGATGGCTGGTGGATTTGAACTGCCGACATTTTGGTTAGCAGCCAAGCTTTTAACCACTGTTGTCTAAAATGGTCTGACACGCACATGTGGAAAACAGAAAGACCCTAAAAAAACTAGGAGACCCAAATTTCAACTCCTGAGTTAATGACGGAAAAGAATATTAAAATCAAAACTGGAAGACAAAAGAAGGCCCTCTTTCTATTGGCTCAAAGTCACACTTGAACCCAGCATAAATATGTTCTCCTAGATTTTTTCACCAGCAGGAGGCCTGGCTCCTCTGAGTAGGGGGCCATTCCCTTCTTTGGTGGCCTGGAGTCACCTAGTGCTCAGGTTAGTCACAGAGAGCTGAGCTGGAGCAAGGACCTGGTCACTCAGCTCAGATAAGAGAAGTGACAACCACCTAGGCTTTTATATCTTTAAGAAAAAAATATTTATTTGGAAGATTTAAAACTGCAAAAGCAGTACAATAAAAATGCTGTGATGATCAGTTTTATGTGATCACTGGATTAGGCTGTTGTCCCCAGTCAGTCAGTCAGTCAGTCAGTCAGTCAGTCAGTCAGTCAGTCAGTCAGTCAGTCAAACACTTACCTAGGTGTTGCTGTGAAGATATTTTGGAGATGCAACTAAAGTCCTTACTTAGTTGACTTTAAGCAACGGAGATTATCGTAGATAAACTGGGAGAGCCTGATGCAATCTGTGGGAAGGCCTTGAGAGCAGAACTGCGGCTTCTCTGAGGAAGAAGAATTTCCACCTGTGGAAATTCAGCCTATGCCTGAGGGTTCCAGCCTGCCCTTCCTGGTAATTCCAGTATGAGCAGTAGGGGTGGGAGCAGCTGGCTAAAGGTAAAAAAGCACACACTCTGTGACCTGGAATTCTAATCCCAAGTCAGACTCAAATTACTTCCATGCTTTTGCAACCCAGGATGTGAGGGAATTCTTTTAAATTTCCTGCCTAGGCGGACAGGGAAGTTTTGCTTGGGATTCCACCAAACCTCCAGGTTGAGTTGGCAAGAGATTCTGTTTGGTTGGGAAGGGAGAATGCAGGGGTAGTGGGTAAACTAAGGGGCTCATTGGATGAGAGAACTGTGGCTACAAGTCATTTTTTGACCTGTAGCCACATTAGAGCTTGACCAAAGTTTTCAGAATAAGACAATCATTACAAACACATTAACAATACACATACCCACATCTTCCCTCATGTTCCTCATGTTTTTATTTTTCCAAAAACATGATGCTACTCATGAAGACTTGGCATCAGCTCCTATCAAAATTTCAGTCAGCTCAACTCTCAAGGTCAATCCTATATCACATGCACGCACACACACACAGAAGATGAAATTTCTCAAAGCAGTATGGAAGTGGGGACACTGGGAGAAGCCGACTACAGGAGACTTAGAACAGTGATTTAAACATTGTCTTAATTTGCTACTTATCTCTGCTGAGAAGCCCAATCAATGCTCAGTAAGTGTGACTCATGATTTAGAATAGCAAATCCTCATTGTCTCTCTCTGGTTTTGCTGACCTAAATTCTCTTTGCTATAAGGATCCAAGGGGTGTGATGGAGACGTGAGGTCAAGGGGCTTTAGGCAGAAAAGGTCATCCTGTGAACATGTAAGTTTCTTCCTAGAATGATCACCATAGCCCTTAAAGAGCTTAATTCCATATCACCTGAGGCTGTGTGGATTTATGTAGTAGAGGATAAAGCTACAGGGGAGGAGAGGGAACAACTGTGATGGGGCAAGGCTGAGCATAGTGTAAGAGGTGGAAGTAAAGGATGGGGCAAGAGGAACTCTCACTTTTAAGGTAACCAACTATTTACCTAGTGTTGCTCCTCGTCCTTTTTATATGGACTTCCTCATTTGATCTTCAAACAAACCTAGGCGATGGAACCTCATTTATAGATACAGAAACAGAGACTTGGAGAAGATCAATATATCCCTCATGCTCATTTAGTCAGGAAAGGTGTGCAAGTCAAGCCTGTTCCTTTTTTATGAAAGTGGGAAGTGGGTGAATCAGAGATGGAGTTTCAGAAGTTAAGGTGTGAGGCAGAAGTGGGAACTGAAATGGAGCAACCAGCATGAGCTGGGAACCCACAGTCAGACCTTGAGCAAGAAGGGGAAAGGTAGTGTTTACCAGACATGGTTCAGCTGCTATGAAAATAACCTATCGTAATTGTTTATGTAACCTTTGGTTTGCACTTGCTTCTCAATGACATTAAGTGATTCAAGTCCCAAATAGCTACAGAAGAGCTAAATAAATTACTAAACACTCTCAAGTTTTTGGTGTGGGGGAACAATATTGAATATTCCATGGATTGCCAAAAGAACAAAAATATCTATCTTGGAAAAAGTAGAGCCAAAATGCTCCTTAGAAGCAAGGATGACCAAATTAATCCCACATACTTTGGACATGTTATCAAGAGGGATCAGTCCTGGAGAAGGACATCATACGTGGTAAAGTAGAGGGTCAGTGAAAAAGAGGAAGACCATCAATGAGATGGATTGACACAGTGGCTGCAACAATGGACTAAATCAACAGTGGTCGTGAGGATGGCACAGGACCAGTGTTTCGTTCTGTAGTATATAGGGTCTCTATGAGTTGGAACCAACTTGAAAGTACCTAACAACAATAACTTCAAGAAGACATAACACAAATGGGTGCAAGTAATGAGTTTAAAAAAAATAATGTAGTCGTAATGGGAATGGAGATCTTGTCCTGAAGGAGTTTATTAAAACAAACCAAGTAACTTATATTAGAAAATACTGTTGGTTTAATTGTAGAATCCTTTGGGGATTTTAAACAAATTTCTTAATTAAGCAGTATGAATTATCAACATTTTAGTTTAACATTCTTTATTAACTGGCCTTAATAAATGCAAGCTTTGTCCCTTCCAGAATCTAAATTTCTCCTCGCAAGAACAGGAGAGGATGGAGTGAAAGGCCTGTACTGTCAGCCAATTCTCTTATTCTTAAGACTCGGAAGCATTGTCAGCATTGCTGCTTTATTCGACTGGACACTGAAGAAGCAGTATCTGGAAGGGGGGTGCTGGAAGAGCCCTTCCTGGAATTGGAATACTGAGCCGAAACACAGAACCTGGCCCAGGAATCTGCCCGGAATTGGCTAAATGCACATCCCTCTCCCAACATGGTGTCTTTTGTTACTCCTCTGCTTCACATTCCACAAACATTCATTGATAGATGTGTGTAACAATGGGCATGCTGCCTTCTCCACAGAGGACACAGCTGTGGCTGCTTGGGCTCAGAGAAGCCGATCCATGAGGCCAAGTTTTCTACCAAGGGTGTTGTCTTGTGGAAGGCACAGCAGGGATTTCTTCAGCTCCTCACTTCGTGCACCATATATAGTGGGTCTGTCTCCAGCTTCCTCTTTCACTTCTTGCCTCACGATTGGAAAAAAGGGTCTAAACCTCTTCCACCACCTGAGAGGAAGTCCAATGTTCTCTTTTCCTCTTTCACTTCCTGCCCCAAGCTGTGGTACTGGCCTGGCCTGAGGGATACACTGGCTCTTTCTGACTGTGCTTGCTAAGTGAACTTGTCATTCTGGAGAGGGAGAGGGCAGCAGAATGGGGTCTTCAACTTAGAATATGCCAGAAAAACACTTCCCTGGGAAGTGCTGGGAGCACTTCATTTACCTTTGATCCACCTTCCTTGTATGGGTTTCCTTGGACAGATTCCAGAGAAGCAGAAGGGAAAATGGTGTGATTCAAGAAAAATTCCTACCTGGAGTCCCTCATACTCGTGGTGTCAGTGGGAAAAACTGGGCTTGAACACTGGAAAGTGACTGATGCCAAGAGAGGCTACCCACAGCTTAGGGGCATGGCATTAAGACCTGGCACCCAGTAAGAAATAAGAAAATCTGGGGAAAAAAATTCTGCACTGTTTCCGTCCCAACTAGCAATTGGAGATGAGACTCTGGGTGCACCAGGTAGGTGTACCCTGGACTGGATAGCAGGCTCTTATACAGGCTTTTCCTGTCTCAGAGGGCTGCAGACCAGCACATCTCAGACTTGAATGCGTACATGAATCATCTGTGGGTTTTGTTAAGACACAGGTTGACTCAGTCATTCTGGGGCAGATGTGTACTTCCGAGGAGCTTATAGGGGACGCTGCTGCTGCAGTCTGCGTCCACATTTTGTAGATGGCTGCAGGTGGCAAGCACAGGGCAGGAAAGGCAAACAGGGTACCAATGATACTGAGTCAATGCTTTGCCTCCGTCTGGGTGGTTTGAGATGCTTCCTAATGGAGGATCTCTACTTTCCCTGTTTGGTTAATCTGGTACTTACAGGTGAAGGTAGATAGGAACATATAGCTGGAGTTGAGTGCCAATGGGCCAAATGTGTAGCTGCTAGCATTTTAGCTAGTACCCTTAACAAGCACAAGTGAATTTGTCCAACTACTCACTAACGTAAAATGTATGTGTGCATTCCACATAATATCATTAAAAAAAAAGACTAAATTTTCCTTACTAATGACTCCACAGGCTCCAGCTATTTTAAACGAAGCAATCCGAGTAATCTGTCTGAAATGCACTAAGAAATTCTTTTGGATTAGCCAGTAAACTTTTTACTAACTTGTGCTATTGAAGCTATTTTAATTTTTAGATCCTTAGCCAAATCTAAAATTTTATCTTAAGATGCCTATACTGACATTTGTGACTTTGATGTTTTGTTTTGGCTCTCTGGCATCCTGTCTTCCTCTTGGGAGTAGCATACCCTTGTCTGAGCTGTGATGGAGGTCAGAGCTCCATCTGCTACTGTGGAAGCTGAGAAAGCCAGAAACCGTTACCTTCTGCCTCCTGGCAGGTAGGACACAGACACCTGGCTTTGGATCAGCCAATCAGATGTTCCTGCTCAGAATTTTAAATTAAGCATAGATGATACAAAGAGAAAGGGCATTTTAAACAGCAGTGGGTGCATCACAGTGTGCAGTGCCAGGTTGTGGCAGCTTTGGCGGGCCTGTGTGTTGTCCATCACAAGGTGGTACCATACCAATGGCACTGACCACTGCCTGGGGTGCCTGCAGTTGGAGCATCCTAACCAGGCACTTCTGGAGGCTCAGCTTTGGCCTGTTCTGGGGGCCTGATGTCCCTCAGTCTGTGCTCATTTCCAACCCTGATACCCAGATGTCTCACAAGTTTGGAACTACCTCACTTTCTTTCAAATAAATCCTGTTTTTTCTTAAGTCAATTAGAGTTGGTTCTAGTTACTTGTAGCCACAAGCCCTGACTTGTACTTTGCTCCTGTCCTTAAAAAAACCCCAGTATGTGTGTGAAAGACAAGCCTGATCATTTCCTTACCTTTTCTACCACTAGTGCTTATTCAAAACTCTGGGATTTCAGTAAAATGACATTATAGCCAGTTGAAGCTATAATTAGAGCACTAGAGCTTGTCATTAGGGGTGTGATTGCTAAAGCATTACTTTAGAGTATGTATTAATAACAATCTTCTTCAACCACTAAGTGATAATTTGTTGGAAGTCAGAAGAGTACTCGCCCAACAGGTGGAGCTCTGTCTGTTTGTGATTCAGATACACTAAGTCCAAGATAAAGGAATCAAATTGATTACATCTGTGGAAAGAGATGATGGAAAATCTCAATATCATCAGTCAGGACAAGGCCAGGGCCGACTGTGGGACAGACCATCAATTGCTCATATGTAAGTTCAAGTTGAAACTGAAGAAAGTTAGAACAAGTCCACAAGAGCCAAAGTACAACCTTGAGTATATCCCACCTGAATTTAGAGACCATCTCAAGAATAGATTTGAACACTAAAGACCAAAGACTAGATGAGAGGTGAAATGACATCAAGGATATTGTACATGAAGAAAGCAAAAGGTCACTAGAAAGACAGGAAAGAATGAAAAGACCAAAATGGATGTCAGAAGAGACTCTGAAACTTGTTCTTGAACTTAGAGTAGTGTCATGGATTGAATTATGTCCTCTCAAAAATATGTGTATTAACTTGGTTAGGCCATAATTCCCAGTATTCTGTGGTTGTCCTCCATTTTGTGATTGTCATTTTATGTTAAAGAGGATTAGGGTGGAATTGTAACACTTTTACCAGGTCACATCCCTGACCCAATGTAAAGGGAGTTTTCCTGGGATGTGGCTTGCACCACCCTTTATCTCTGAAGAGATAAAAGGAAAGGGAAGTAAGCAAAGAGTTGGGAACTTCATACCAGTAAGAAAGCAGCACTAGGAGTAGAGCGAATGCTTTGGACCTGAGATTCCTGCGCTGAGATGCTCCCAGACCAAGGGGAGATTGATGTATCACAAGGACCTTCCTCCAGAGCCGACAGAGAGAGAAAGCCTTTCCCTGGAGCAGGCACCCTGAATTCAGGCTTCAAGCCTACTCGACTACTTCTCTTTGTGAAAGTCACCCACTTGTGGTATTTCTGTTATAGCAGCCCTAGATGACTAAGGCAAGCAGCTAAAGCAAAAGGAAGAAATAATAAAGTAAAAGAGCTGAACGGAAGATTTCAAAGGGTGGCTCGAGGAGACAAAGTATTATAATGACATATGTAAAGATCTGGAGACAGAAAACCAAAAGGGAAGGACGTGCTCAACATTTCTCAAGCTGAAAAAACTGAAGGAAAAATTCCAACCTTGAGCTTCAATATTGAAAGATTCTACAGGGAAAATATTAAATGATGCAGGAAGCATCAAAAGAAGATGGAGGGAATATATAGAGTCACTATACCAAAAAGAATTGGGCAATATTCAGCCATTTCAGGAGGTAACATATGATCAGGAATGCGTGATACTGAAGGAAGAAGTCCAAGCTGCACTGAAGGCATTGGTGAAAAACAAGGTTCCAGGAATTGACTGAGTAACAGCTGAGATGTTTCAACAAATGGATGCAGCACTGGAAGTACTCACTGGCCTGTGGTAAGAAATTTGGAAGACAGTTACCTGGCCAACAGACTGGAAGAGATCCATATTTATGCCTATTCCCAAGAAAGGTGATCCAACCAAACGCAGAAATTATCGAACAATGTCATTAATATTACAAACAAGTAGAATTTTGCTGAAGATCATTGAAAAGTGGCTTGTAGCCATACATCGACAGAGAACTGTCAGAAAGTCAAGCCAGATTCAGAAGAGGATGTGGAACCATGAGTATTATTGCTGATGTCAGGTGGATCCTGGCCAAAGCAGAGAATACCACAAAGATGTTTATCTGTGTTTTATTGACTATGCAAAGGCATTCAACTGTGTGGATCACAACAAATTATGGATAACATTTCGAGGAATGAGAATTCCAGAACACTTAATTGTGCTCATACGGAACCTGTACATAGATCAAGAATCAGTCTTTTGAATAGTATAAGGGGATACTGTGTAGTTTAAAGTCAGGAGAGGCGTGCATCAGGGTTGTAACCTTTCATCATACCTATTCAGTCTGTATGCTAGCAAATAATCCGAGAAGCTGGACAGTATGAAGAAGAATGGGTCATCAGGATTGGAGAAAGGCTCACTAACAACCAGCATTATGCAGACAACACAACCTTGCTTGCTGAAAGTGAAGAGGACTTGAACTTAACTGTTGAAGATCAAAGACCACAGCCCTAAGTGTGGATTACACTTCAACATAAAGAAAACAAAAATCTTCACAACTGGACCAATAAGCAACATCAGGATAAACAGAGGAAAGACTGAAATTGTCAAGAATTTCATTTTACTTGGATCCACAATCAACACTCATGAAAGCAGCAGTTAAGAAATCAAAAGACTCATCTCATTGGGCAAATGTGCTGCAAAAGACCTCTTTAATATGCTGAAAAGCAAAGTTGTCACCTTAAATACTAAGGTGTGCCTGACCCAAGCCATGGTATTTTCAATTGCCTCATATGTATGGGAAAGATGGAAGATGAATAAGGAAGAGAAGAAGAATTGATGCCTTTGGATTGTGGTGTTGTTGAGGAATATTGAATATATCTTGAACTGCCAAAAGAATGAGCAAATCTGTCTTGGAAGAAGTACAACCAGGATACCCCTTAGAACTGAGGATGGCAAGACTCATCTCACGTACTTTGGAGATGTTATCAGGAGGGGTCAGTTCCTGGAAAAGGACATCGTGCTTGGTAAAGTAGAGAGTCAGTGAAAAAGAGGAAGACCCTTGACAAGATGGATTGACACAGTGGCTGCAACAATGGGCTCAAGTATAACAATGATTGTGAGGATGGTGCAGGACCGGGCAGTGTTTTGTTCCGTTGTACATAGCATCTCTGTGAGTCGGAACCAACTTGACGGCACTAACAACAACAAAAAAATTCCAAGACAGTGGCGGTGAAGAGATGTCTTCACACTTTATTTACAATGTTCTTTCATTTCTACATTCCAATACTAACAAATAGAAGATTCCACACATTCCCCAAATTGTGATTAGCTGCTGGGCATTTTGATAATTCACCAGGATTTCTTTTACAGACAGTATCAGACACACCACCATCGAATAAATCTTACGATATTCTCTGATATATAGTCAGATTTTCTGCAATGAAACTCTAATTGGTCACTGACATTTCTCAAATAAATGCCACAGAAATGCCCAGGGACATTACACATACAAAAGGGCAGGGGAAATCACATCAGACTTACTATACATTTTCAGTGTCCAATGCCTCTCACTCTGCTGAAGGTGACGCACCGATAGTCGTGTGAACTGGCCTTAAATGGAGACATTCTGCATTTCTGTGCATGCGCTCATAGCTTTGTCTACAGCGCTTCAAGGGAAAAAGAACTGCACCAATGCTTTAGCTACAGAGCTTCAAACCAGTTCAGTTTGCATTTCCACCCAAGATATACTGAATCAGGTTCTACAATTTAACAAGATCCCCAGGTATTTCTTATGTATAATACATTTTGAGAACCACTGCTCTACTAGGAGTTCTCAGAATTTGCCCCTAATGACAGCATCAGCATTGCCTGGGAACTTGTTAGAAATGCAAATTATCAACAGGGGTTCAAACCAAAACAAACCAGTTTGAAGCCCTAAGATATTTTAGGCTTGGAAACCCAGGACAAAGCCAGCTTAACTTGCAATTGTTGAATCACAAATGTCATGTTATTCCTCTAACAGCTAATCACCATCAACTGGAACTTTAAAAAAAAAAAAAAAGAAAGAAAAGAAAAATTTAGAGGTAACACCTTTAATGCCAGAATCCAACATTGAATTCCTCCATTGCCTGATGAGGTAACTCAAAGGAATTTCTGAAACTTCTCTGTGCACTGGTTTAATTTAAGGTTTGGGAACTGCTGATTGAGCTTTGAGTGACAGACAGTTACATGAATCACACACACACGCACACTCATGCACAGATGTGCCCTCACTGAGTGTCCTGGCTGGAGCCTTTTCAGCATGGTTGTGCATCCTTTGGGGGGTCACACCTCTTTCACATGGCTGGTTCCATGTGGCTGTCTACTGCTGGCCCTGTCCACTTCCTTCTCTCTCTTCTGCCATCCCACATGGAAATGTAAATCGAGGCTTCATGATAATTCTACCATATTTTCGATAGCCTCAGAAAGCCCTAGATGAGACTGGTTTGTCTGAAAAAAAAAGTAAGCAAGGTAGGGGCTCAAGCAAGTTAAGAACTGCCTTAGTCATCTAGTGCTGCTGTAACAGAAATACAAATGGATGGCTTTAACAAACAGAAGTTTATTTTCTCACCGTAAAGTAGGCTAAAAGTCCAAATTCAGGGTGTCAGCTCCAGGGCAAGGGTTTCTCTCTCTGTCGGTCTTCTCGTCAGTCTTCCCCCAGATTAGGAGCTTCTCTGTGCGGGGACCCTGGGTCCAAAAGACACATTCTGCTCCCAGCACTGCTTTCTTGGCGGTAAGAGGACCTCAATTCTCTGCTTGCTTCCCTGTCCTTTCATCTCTTGTAAGATAAAAGGTGGTGCAGGCCACATCCCAGGGAAATGCCCTTTACATTGGATCAATGATGTGGCCTTAGTAAGGGTATTATAATCCTACCCTAATCCTCTCTAACATAAAGTTGCAATCACAAAATAGAGGACAACCACACAATATGGGGAATCATGGCCCAGCCAAACCGATACACACATTTTTGGGGGGACATAAATCAGTCCATGACAAGGACATTTTACAACTTGTCCTTGCTAAGAGCAGGATAGGCAGGGCTTCATAATGCCTCTGAAACACAGGGAACCCTATTGCTGGCTGCCCCAAGACCTACCCTGAACCAGAACTTGATGATTTGTGTCATCTACTCACCCTTCAGGCATGGCTCAGCCCTTGGTGAATTAGGGTCACAGCTCCACATCCTCACAAGGAAAACAGGTTAAAGACCTGGTCATTTGATTGTGGCTGCCATATGGGTCTCCGTGGTGTCAACAGTGGGAGAAGCGTCAGGATACACCTGTCCTCGCTGCCCTCCACTGTCTTCATCCCAGCCAGTTGCTGTTGTTGCAGGGACTGTGTAATGATGCTGCAAGTGGAAGGTCTGGAGAGCAGAGTGCAGGTGGAGCAGTATGTGAGTACTGAGTGCAATTCCAAGTACACGGTCAACAAAAATAAGGGAAACCCTCTGTGAGATGGGTTTACAAAATAGCCCCAACAATGGGCTCAAATATACCAACAATCGTGCAGATGGTGCAGAACCTGGCAACATTTTCTTCTGTTATATGTAAGGTTGTCGTGAATCTGAGCTGACTTGCCAGGAACTAACAAAAACACATCTGTGATCTGTCTTACACACAACATTGAAATTTCTTATTAGTTGCCTGGCTCTGCTACCTCAGTTCTTGATCATGTGGCCAAAGTAAACTTTTTTTTTTCTCCCACTGGGTGACATTTCTCTAAATTCACTTCCATTTTTCCTTGTATTATTTTCACAGAATGTTCAGGTCTTCTGAGGAAAAGAAAAACAAAGCACCAGTACCCATTTCCTAAGGGTGCCTGCTGAGGGCAGCACCTTAGTTTGTACTGAGAGTCAGGGCAAATTCCACTGAACAAGGCTGAGAACCAGCGGGAGCGTGGGCCGAGACAGAATCAGCAGGCTACTTCAGCAGGCTTCGGAGTGTGCTGGATGTTCTTGTGTGATGACTGTGCTGCGTGGTATTTGGGGAACAGAGTGTTTTCCGATAGGCCACATATCTGAACTCAAGGTGAGTCCACAGGGTAGGTAAGAAGCCGGTTTGGATTTGCTGCCATGCAGCACGTACAGGCTGTTTCCAATCTATCCCCGGACACCTTGCAGCACTACCGATTCCGCACGTCCAAGGTTAAATTCAGCTTCCTGAGCCACCAACTTGCCTGCCCCTCAACTAGTATCCAGTCTCAGCCAACGGGGCCACCATTCTCCACGGTTATTCTGACCAAAGACGTAGTAATCACTCCCAGAAAACCTATTTAACCTCTCAGTGCCTCAGTTTCTTATTGGTAAAACAGGCATAACAGTGATACCCCATATCAATTAGTTATTATTACAACATGCTGTGTACCAAGCACCTACACAATTTCGCTGGAATACAAGAGTTACCATTTATATCGGCACACATCTGCATTTCAGCTGGGGCCAGCTCATCTGGAATGGGATGAGCTGGGGTGGCTCTGCTCTGCACATCTTTCATCCTTCTTATAGACCAACGGCCTAAATTGTCCATGTTCTCATAATAATGGGAGAAGGACAAGAGAGCAAGCTAAACAGCACAAACACTTTTTAAGCCTTTGGTTACATTGTATCTGCCAGAATTCCATCTATTAAAGCAAGTTGTATGGCTCAGCCCAAAGTGAAGTGGTGGGGAAATGCACTCCACCATGGCGGTGGTAGGGGGTGTGAACGAGTATGTTTGAACAATAATCTAATGTATCATAGTAAAGTACCACGGTGCCTCAAGGGGCTCTCAGGTGAATTAAATGAGTTAATATTTGTAAAGTGCTTAGAACAGTCTCTGGAATGCCTATCATCTATAATATTTCCTCTTTATTCCTCATTTTCCCCCAGCCAGTAAAAAATCAAAGTCCTGTAAAACCCCCTTAAATATCTTTTAAAAATGACATTCCTACTGTCATAGCTATAAGAAAGCTAAAAACCAAAACATTGCCATCAAGTCAATTCTGACTCGTAGTGATCCTACAGGACAGAATAGAACTGCCCAACTGTTTCCAAGGCCTCATCTTCCTCCTGTGGGGTGGCTGGTGAGTTCGAATCTCTGACCTTTCAGTTAGCATCCAAGTGCTTAACCACTGCACCACCAGGGCTCCCAGGTAGCTGTAAGAAGAACCATGGAATCCCTTGACTGGATTTTTTTGAAGCGCCCTGACTGTGCCCCATGCTTCCTCTTCTCTGCTCTCCAATCCACTGCAGGTAGAATTGTGATTCTTGATTTAAAGCCTCTGATGTCTTCTGACTGTCCTTAAATTAAACTCCTTCCTATTGCTTGGCATGACACACAGAAGTGTTCATAATCTTGGGTTCTGCCCTGGCCCTTGGAGTGAAAGTCTGGACTGTACTGCGTCTGGAAACTTCTCTGTGATCCCATGTGCACAGAGTCCTGGATCATTCTACGTTAGAGTGTTTGGAACGATGATCCCTGAATGCAAATCCTCTGCGGGTCAGCTTGATGGGTTCTGAATAAAACCAGTGGTTTGGAAAAAGAATGAAAGCTGAAGAGGAGGAGATGGATAGGAGAGCAATGAAATATAGACCTGATTCAAAAGAAAATAATTGAAGTCAAATAGCAGCATGGCAGTTATTATAGAAATCCAAAGAAACCACAGTGACTATGGATGGAGGATATTTGCCTTTTAAGGATCCTAGTGTGGGGTTATGAGTCTTTGCTGTGGAAGGTGTTCAGAACATTCTCCATGTATCAGTTGCCTATTTCTTTGTACAAAACCGTCCCAAAACCTAGTGCCTGAAAACAATGGTTTGTTATTCTTCACAATTCTACAGGTTGTCTGGGTGGATCTTCAGCTGGTCTCACCTGTGTTTACTCATGTGACTGCATCCCGTGGGAGAGTAGCCCAGGGCATGGGCTCAGCGGGGACAGTTGAACATCTCTTCCTGTGTAGTCTTTATCCGCAAGGAGGTAGATGGCCCATCTTTGCATGGTGATGATGGGATTCCAAGAGTGCAAGCTCCATGCCTAAGCCTGGATCAAACCTCTGCTTGTGTTATGTTTGCTGGTGTCCCGCTGGCCAAAGCTAGTCACTCAGCCAAGCCCAGAGTCCATGTGGGAGGGGACTTCACAGGGTGTGGTTGCCAGAAGACATGATGTTTTGGGGTGTGTTAATGTATCAGTATGCCACACCTGTCATGGAATCTGCCAAAGGAGCCCTGAACTCAGGGTTCTGTTTCAGGAAAGACAGCTTTAAGACTGCTATGTAAGATAAATTTTGCTTCCCCTGATATCTGAGGAAAGAATATTAGGTATCCCTACTAATGGTAATGAGGTACGGAGGAAGGAACTGAAGACCAGGAGTCAGGGGAGCTGAGTTTAGCCTTTTTTCCACACTTACTCGTCATAATCTGATCAAGCCATTTCTTGTAGGCTGGCTTTGAAAGGGGATTATCCAACAAAATTGGGGTGAGCCAAATATGGGAGCCTCACCAGTGCTGTTTTTCTCTGTTGTTTCCCTTGCACATCAGGATATAAACCTAAAAATGGATTCCATCTTCTTGCATTATCTGTTTTCTTATATACAGGAATAGCCACTTAGTGACCCTTTGCATTTCCTTTTACTTCTCCATTTTTCAGCATTTATTTTTAGGTTTAGGGTACAGTTTAAGGATTACAGCTGGGATCTTCCTCCTTCCCCTCTTCAATGAGTTGTAATGGTATAATGTTGGGGCTTCCCTTATTTGGGGAGTGGCAGCTGGGCATTAAGAAGAACATACATGCTGTATGGAAACCCTGGTGGCATAGTGGTTAAGTGCTACGGCTGCTAACCAAAGGGTTGGCAGTTCAAACCTGCCAGGTGCTCCTTGGAAACTCTATGGGGCAGTACTACTCTGTCCTATAGTACTTAGTACAAACCTTCAGCCTTTCTTATGTGGGACTTTTAAGCGTCTTGCTAAGGAGATATGAGCACCAGTTAGGATTTACCAAAGGGAACATTTAAAGATCCTACACCTATTCTTTAAAACAGCTACCCTAATTACTTATCGTGGACTGTGAGTTGTTAAGGGGGTAGGAAAATGACATTTGGGAAAAGATTGGAGAAGATGCCATTTGGAAAATGGGCTAAATCATAGATTAGTCAGTGTTTGTTGCATAGTAAAAAACCTTAACATCTCAGTGGCTTAGAGCAACAAACATTTACTCTCACGCTTTCGAGTCTACAGATGGGCTGTGGTTCAACTGCTCTAGTTTAGCTCAGCCTGTGTCTTTATGCTGCAGCCCAGACTGGCTGCCTGGGCCATGATTTTCTCATGGAGGCTCAGAGGAGTCCATAAAGACCAGCCACATCACATGTGCACAAAGTCTCTGCAGTTGTCCCTTAATGTTGTTATAAGTTATAGGTTACAACCTACATTATGCTATAGGTTAACATCTTATTGGACCTTAGAGGTTGTAGGTTATAACTTATGTATATGTTATAGATTCATATCCTATTGTCCAGAGCAAGTCACGTGACTACGCCTGAAAGCAATAGGGCAGAGTAGTGTACTCTGCATTTTCTAGTGGGAGGTGTTGCAGTCACATGGCAGAGATGCGGGTGTACAATGTTACTATAGTGAGGGAGACTATTGTCCGTTAATCCTACCATGCCTACCTGAATCTTAGAAAAGCCTCTCCCTTGACCGGGTTTGTGGCATTGTACACATGCTCCCCTGAGGCCTGTGAATTTCATGTTAAAATGGTTGGCTTATATTTGGTTAGCAGTGCTGATCTTACTCTGTCTTCTGTATACTACCCTGGAATGTCTTACACGCAATGGCTCCTACGAAGGGGCCCTCCAGTGATGGCAGCTCCTTTCCCAAGGCCTCCGATTTCTTATATATAAAAATGGAGGAGGGGTAAAAGTCCCAAGATTTTTGATCCAGTAATTGCTGAGTTATTTGTGATGGAGCAGTCCCTAGCATTGCCTGTTGCTGTTCCTAGCCTGGCCCTTCCCCAGCGGCCCCCACCAGTCATAGGGCACGTGCTACTAGAATCACAGCCAAATGCTTGAATGGGTATGGTGAGGAGGGTCTCATGGTGAAAACCTAGGAGAAAACAGATGAGAAGAGCTAGGAAGCAGCAATGGCCCCCACTCTAGTGGCGGAGGGAGGTGCAGGGTTGGGATGAGGGGTAGGAACATCTCACTTGTGAGATGGCACAGTCTGGCAGCCCCTCTGTTCCTGCACCCCCTCTACCTCCACAGTCCTTTCAACCCCCACTTCTATCACCCTGCTTCCAGAAAACAATAAAGGGTGTGGAAGCTGGTGATACTTCTCCTTAATAATTAGCTGTATCCAAGCTTAATAATTAGATGGTTTGGCCTTCCCTTCCAACCATCTCCTGCTATGTTGGGAAAGCTGTAAAGTGTGTTTTCATGATTTCTTAACCCTCTGCCTAAACAGGCCTATGGGTGTACGGGTGGGGGTTGAGTTTCTCAGTGCTGAGGCAGAACTTGAGTATATTTTTAATTTTTGTGACTTTTGAAATAATTTTAAACTTAAGAAAAGTTGCAAGGGTGATGTAAATAACTCTTTTATTTCACCCAGATTCTCCAGTTAACATTTTGCTACATTTGCTTTATCCTTCTCTTTCTACATGTACGATAAATATAAATAAATTACATGTTTTCTGAACCATTTGAGAATAAGTTGCAGACATGATGTCCTTTTACCTTTAGATACTACAGTATGTGATTACAAGGGACAAGGACATTCTCTTGCACAACCTCAGTGCAATGATCAAAATAATGAAATTAACGTGGGTAAATACTGTTGTCTAGAGTCCATGTAGTTTATCAACTGCGTTTGGTTGTGTCTCTTTAATCTGCTTTAATCTGGAACCGTTCCTCAGTCTTTGTTGTCTTTATGATCTTATCATTTTTAAAGAGTACAGGGCAGTCATTTTGTAGGATGTCCTTGGGTTTGGGTTTTTGGCAGGAAAACTACAGAAGTGATGTTGCATCCTCGGTGCATCGGATCAGGGACCTTAATAACAGACAGTCCGTTGTTGATGGATGTGAACTGATCTCTAGGTTCAGGGGGTGTCCGCCAGATTTCTCCACTGTAAAGTTACTATTTTTCCCTTTACAATTAATAAATATTTCGTGAGGAGATATTTTGGTGAAAATATATTTATATACTACTTTCCTATCAAACTTTCTCTTTCTAGTTTTAGCATCCACTGATAATTCTTTCTGAAATCAATTATTATGATGATAGTTGTCAAAGAGTGATATTTCTAACTTTATCAGTTCTTCTACATTTATTAATTGGCACTTTATTGTAAGAATTTTGCCTTCTCCATTATCTATCTGTCTCTCTATCATCATCGTCTATCTCTCCATCTATCTATATGACTCATGGTTTCTTATTCAATGTGTTATAACTTGTTATTATCATTATTTATTTTGATATTAAAATTGTCCCAGAGCTGGCTAGTGAGAGCTGTGTCCTGTTGACATGTCCCCATCATTCTTTGAGCTGTTCCTTAGTTTCTGATAAAAAAAAAAAAGTCCCAGGTTCATTTTTCACTTTCCCTGTTCCAATCCTGCAACCAGTGGCTGGAAGTCATGGTAAGTGGTATTTAGAAACCAATATCTGGGTGCTAAGTGTGCTCATTGCTACTGGGATGTCGTTGCATCTAGGCTAGCAGTTCTCAGCCAGGGGCAATTTGTCTCTTAGAGGGCATTTGGGATTGTTTGGATACATTTTTGATTGTCAAAATTATGTGAGGTGGGGGTGCTTACTGGCATCTAGTGGGTAGAGGACATGGATACTGCTAAGCATACTGTAATGCATATGTCGAGACTCCCACAACAAGAAATTATTTGGCCCAAAATGTCAATAGTGCCAAGGTTGAAAAACCTTGTTTTAGTCTTTCTCAGTGGACTGAGCTAGAAAATGCACACACACACACACACCTTGATACATCTCCCTCTGTCTCTTAGGCACCATGAGTTCATAGTTATTCCTCCAATTCCAACACAATAAGATTAATTCTAGTCTTTCCTTTTTTGGGAAAATTTTTGTGGTAAAGTATACATAACAAAACTTTCCATTTTAATCATTTTGCC
Source organism: Elephas maximus indicus (assembly GCF_024166365.1). Classification (NCBI taxonomy): domain Eukaryota; kingdom Metazoa; phylum Chordata; class Mammalia; order Proboscidea; family Elephantidae; genus Elephas; species Elephas maximus. The sequence goes on from NC_064843.1 coordinate 66,156,786, forward strand.
ATTTTAGGTGTACAATTCAGTGGCATTAATCACACTCACAATGTTGTGCAACTATGACCCGTATCTATTTTCAAAACTTTTTCTTCTCACCACACAACTCTGTACCCACCAAGCAATAACTCCCCATTTCTGTTTCCGCCTTGCCTCTGTAACCTATAATCTACTTTCTGTCTCTATGAATTTTCTTATTATAGATAAGTCAAATAAATGTAAATGTACAGTGTCCTTTTCTGTCTGACTGGTTTCACTTGGCATAATGTTTTGAAGTTTCATCTATGTTAGAGCATGCATTAAAATCTCATTCTTTTTTAAGGCTGAATAGTACTCCATTGTTTGTATACTTCACATTTTATTTATCCATTTATCTGTTGACAGACGCTTGGATTGTTTCCCATCTTTTGACTATTATTCATAGTGCTGCAGTGAATATTGGTGTAAAAGTATCTGTCTGAGTTCCTGCAATCAATTATTTTTTGGGGGAGATATGCCTAGAAGTAGAATTGCTCAGTCATATAATTGTTGTATGTTTAACTTTTTGAGTAAACACCAAAATGTTTTACACAGAGGCTGCACCATTTTGCATTCCCTCCAGCATTGCATGAGGGTTCCAATTTTTCCACATCCTCACCAGCACTTGTTATTTTCCTTTTTTTTTGACTAGTCATTTTGGTCAATGTGAAGTGGTATCTCATTGCACTTTTGATTTGCATTTACTTGATGACTAAGAATGTTTGGCACCTTTACATGTGCTTATTGGCCATTTTTATATCTTATTTGGACAAACGTCTATTCAAGTCCTTTGCCTACTTTTTAATTGTTTCTTTGTCTTTTCGTTGTTGAGTTGTAGGAGTTCTTTATTTATTCTGGATACTAGATCCTTATCAGATATATGATTTACAAACATTTCTCCCATTTTGTAAGTTCTTTTCACTTTATTAGTGAAATTTTTTTGATGCACAAAAATTTTTAATTTTGATGAAGTCCCACTTACATATTTTGTCTTTTGCTGCTTGAGTTTTTTTTTTTTTTCTGTTATATCTGAGAATCTATTGTCAAATTCAGTCACGAAGATTTACTCTTATATTTTGTTCTAAAAGCTTTATGTTTTAGCTGTTACATTTAGGTCCTTGATCCACTTGAGTTAACTTTTTTATATGGCTAGAGGTAAGGGTCCAACTTCATCCTTTTGTATATGGAAATTTGGTTGCCCCAGCACCATTTGTTGAGACTCTGGTTTCCCCATTGAGTGGATATGGCAACCTTGTTGAAAATCAGTTGGGTTTATTTCTGGACTCTCAATCTTATTCTATTTGTATACTCTTATGCCAGTACCACACAGTTCTGATACTATACCTTCATAGTAAGTTTCGAAATTAGGGAGTGTTATGTCTCAAACTTTGCTCTTTTTCCAAATTGTTTTGGCTCTTTGAGGCTCCTTCCCATTCCATATGAGTTTGAAGTTGTCTTCTATTCTTATTTTTCTAAGTGTTTTTGTCATGAAAGTATATATATATATATATATATTTAGTTTTCACACAAAAATTTACACACACGTTGTTATGTGACCCTAGTTGCTCCACTCCTTTCCACCCCATGTTTCCTGTGTCCATACAACCAGCTCCTGTCCCTCTTTGCCTTCTCATCTCACCTCCAGACAGGAGCTGCCCTTTTAGTCTCACGTATCTACTTGAGCTAAGAAGCACGCTCTTCACAAGTATCATTTTATATCTTACAGTCCAGTCCGATCTTTGTTTGAAGAGTTGGCTTTAGGAATGGTTTCAGTTTTGGGCTAGCAAAGAGTTCAGGTGCCATGTCTTCTGGGGTTTCTCCAGACTCAGACCATTAAGTCTGGTCTTTTTACTAGAATTTAAGTGCTGTACCCCACTTTTCTCCTGCTCCTTCAGGGACTTTCTGTTGTGTTCCCTGTCAGGGTAGTCATTGTTGGTAGCTAGGCACCATCTAATTCTTCTGGTCTCAGGCTGATGGAGTTTCTGGTTTATGTGGCCCTTTTTGTCTCTTGGGCTCATATTTTTCTTGTGTCTTTGGTATTCTTCATTCTCCTTTGCTCCAGGTGGGTTAGGACCAACTGATGCATCTTACATGGCCATCTGCTAGCTTTTAAGACCCCAGATGCCACTCAGGGTGCTGGATTTTATCAAATGACTTTTATATACTAATTGAGATGATTTTGTGGATTTTTTCCTTTAATAATCAGGTGTATTACATTGAATTTTTAAAAAATTTATTTTATTAAGAATATACAAAATAAAACAATTAATGTAATCTACCTTTTTTTTTTTTTACCATATAAATACAACAAAAGACAAGAACCACATGATTTTATCAATTGATGCAGAAAAGGCATTTGGCAAAGTCCAGCACCCATTCATGATAAAAAACTCTCAGAAAAATAGGAATAGAAGGAAAATTCCTCAACATAATAAAGGGCATTTATACAAAGCCAACACCCAACATCATCCTTAATGGAGAGAGTCTGAAAGCATTCCGCTTGAGATCAGGAACCAAACAAGTGTGCCCCTTATCACCACTCTTATTCAACATCTTGTAGGAGGTCCTAGCGAGAGCAATTAGGCTGCATAAAGAAATAGAGGGCATCCAGATTGGTAAGGAAGAAGTAAAAGTATCTCTGTTTGCAGATGACATGATCTTATATACAGAAAACTCTAAAGAATCCTCAAAAAAACTACTGAAACTAATAGAAGAGTTCAGCAGAGTATCAGGTTACAAGATGAACATAAAAAATCAGTTGGATTCCTCTATGCCAACAAAAAGAGCATTGAAGAGGAAATCGCCAAATCAATACCATTCACAGTAGCCCCCGTGAAGATAAAATACTTAGGAATAAATCTAACCAGAGACATAAAAGACCTGTACAAAGAAAACTACAAGGTAAGACTGCAAGAAACCAAAAGGGACCTACATAAGTGGAAAACGTACCTTGCTCATGGATAGGGAGACTTAACATTTTAAAAATGTCTATTCTACCAAAAGCCATCTATAGATACAATGCAATTCCGATCCAAATTCCAAGGGCATTTTTTAATGAGATGCAGAAACAAATTACCAACTTCATATGGAAGGAAAAGAAACCCCAGATAAATAAAGCATTACTGGAAAAGAAGAAGAAAGTGGGAGGCCTCACTCTACCTGATTTTAGAACCTATTATACTGCTGCAGTAGTCAAAACAGCCTGGTACTGGCAAAACAACAGACACACTGACCAATGGAATAGAATTGAGAATCCAGACATAAATCCACCCACATGTGAGCAGCTGATATTTGACAAAGGTCCAGAGTCAGTCAATTGCGGAAAAGATAATCTTTTTAACAAACGGTGCTGGCATAACTGGATATCTGTCTGCAAAAAAATGAAACAAGACCCATACCTCACACCATGCACAAAAACTAACTCAAAATGGATGAAAGACCTAAACATAAAGTCTAAAACGATAAAGATTATGGAAGAAAAAATAGGGACAACGTCAGGAGCCCTAATACATAGCATGAACAGAATACAAAACATTACTAAAAATGCCAAAGAGAAACCAGATAACTGGGAGCTTCTAAAGATCAAACACCTAGGCTCATCCAAAGACTTCACCAAAACAGTAAAAAGACTACCTACAGACTGGGAAAAAGTTTTCAGCTATGACTTTTCCAACCAGCACCTGATCTCTAAAATCTACATGATTCTGCTAAAACTCAACCACAAAAAGACAAATAACCCAATTAAAAAATGGGCAAAGGGTATGAACAGACACTTCACTAAAGAAGACATTCAGGCAACTAACAGATACCTGAGGAAATGCTCTCGATCATTAGGCATTAGAGAAATGCAAATCAAAACTGCAATGAGATTCCATCTCACTCCAACAAGGCTGGCATTAATTGAAAAAACACAAAATAATAAATGTCAGAGGGGTTGTGGAGAGATTGGAACACTTATACACTGCTGGTGGGAATGTAAAATGGTACAACCACTTTGGAAATCAATTTGGTGCTTTCTTACAAAACTAGAAATGGAATTGCCATGCAATCCAGCCATACCACTCCTTGGAATATAAAACCAAGCCAAAACCCAGTGCCATCAAATAAATTCTGACTCATAGTGACCCTATAGGACAGAGCAGAACTGCCCCATAGAGTTTCCAAGGAGCGCCTGGTGGATTCGAACTGCCGACCCTTTGGTTAGCAGCCATAGCACTTAACCACTCTGCCACCGGGGTTTCCCCTTGGAATATATCCTAGAGAAATATGAACCTTTACAGGAATAGATATATGCACACCCATGTTCATGGCAGCACAGTTTACAATAGCAAAAAGCTGGAAGCAACCAAGGTGCCCATCAATGGATGAATGGATAAACTTCCAAATTTCTTGGTATGGATGACTGAGCACTTCCAGTGCTGCACCCATTTGTTGAAACATCTCAGTTGGTATTTTGTCAATTCCTGGAGCCTTGTTTTTTGCCAATGCCTTCAGTGCAGCTTGGCTTCTTCCTTCAGTACCATCAGTTCTTGATCATATTTTACCTTCTGAAATGGTTGAATGTTGACCAATTCTTTTTGGTATAGTGACTCTATGTATTCCTTCCATATTCTTTTGAAGTTTCCTGGATCGTTTAATATTTTCCCCCTAGATTTCTTCCGTATCGCAACTTGAGGCTTGAATTTTTCTTCAGTTCTTTCAGCTTGAGAAATGCTGAGTGTGTTTTTCCCCTTTGGCTTTTATCTCCAGGTCTTTGCACATGTCATCATAATGCTACACTTTCAATGTTGGTGGAAAAAGGTATTTGCAATGAAGAAGTCACTGGTCTTGCAAAATTCTATCATGAGATCTTTGGCATTGTTTCTATCACCAAGGCCATATTTTTCAACTAGCAATCCTTCTCGTTTCCAACTTTTGCATCCCAATCACCATTATCAGTGCATCCTGATTGCATGTTCGATCAATTTCTGACTGCAACAATTGATAAAATTCTTCAATTTCTTCATCTTTGGACTTAGTGATTGGTGTGTAAATTTGAATAATAGTTGTATTAACTGGTCTTCCTTGTAGGTATATGGATATTATCCTATCACTGACAGCATTGTACTTCAGGATAAATCTTGAAAAAAAATTTTTTTTTTTTTGACAATGAATGCAATGCCATTTCTCTTCAAGTTGTCATTCTTGGCATGAGTTGCCATGTCGGGAATGAGTTACATTCTTGCACCCTCATTTTAACCTGAAGGACTACCTTTAGCATTTCTCTGACCTTTGTTTATTGTGGAATATCTTAATTTCTTTCTCATTTTTTGAAGGTCCATTTTGCTGGATATAGAATTCTTCACTACCTTCTGTTCTTTATAGACTCTGATGAAAAATCAGCTGTTAATCTTACTGAGGATGAGTACAGATATTGCTTTGTGACATTGGCTAAGAACCCCATGACATGTTAACACTCCTCTTCTTGACCTTGCATTCCCTATTACCAGCTTTTCTGTCTCCTCCTGCCTTCTATTCCTTTACCTGGGCTGGTGCACCCTTTAGTCTTGTTTTGTTTTATTGGCCTGTCTTATCTTTGGCTGAAGTGTGAACCTCAGGAGTGACTTCATTACTGAGCTAAAAGGATGTCTGGGGCCATACTCTTGGGGTTTCTCCCATCTCTGTCAGGCCAGTAAGTCTGGTCTTTTTTTGTGAGTTAGAGTTTTGTTCTACATTTTTCTCCTTCTGTCTGGGACCCTCTGTTGTGATCTCTGTCAGAGTAGTTGGTGGTGGTAGCTGGGCAGCATGGAGTTGTGCTGGACTCAGTCTGGTGGAGGCTGTGGTAATTGTGGTCCATTAGTCCACTGGACTAAGCTTTCTGTTGTGTCTTTAGTTTTCTTCATTCTCCCTTACTCCAGATGGGGTGACACCAGTGGAGTATCTTAGATGGCTTCTCACAAGCTTTGAAGACCCCAGGCACTACTCACCAAAGTGGAATGTAGAACATTTTCTTTATAAATTATGTTATGCCAGTTGAGCTGGATATTCCTTGATGCTGCGGTCCCCACAGCCCTCAGCCCTGTAATTTGGTCCCTCAGGAGTATTACAACATTGAATATACCATGAGCTGTGAAAAGAAAGAGTAAATCTGTCTTGGAAGAAGTACAATGAGAATGCCCATTAGAAGCAAGGATGGTGAGACTACATCTCACATACTTTGGACATGTTATTAGGAGGGATCAGTCCCTGGAGAAGGACATCATACTTGGTAAAGTAGAGAGTCAGTGAAAAAGATGAAGATCCTCAGTGAGATGGATTGACACAGTGGCTACAACAATGGACTCAAGCATAGTAACAATTGTGAGGATGGCACAGGACCGGGCAGTGTTTTGTTCTGTTGTGCATTGGGTAGCTATGAGTCAGAACCAACTTGACGGCACCTAACAACAACAATAACAACAAGGGAGTTTGAATGTGTCTATGGTGCTTCCCTGACCCTGCCTTGGACCAGTTGTGCTGCTTCCCCAGTATTGTGTATTGTCTTACCCTTCACCAAAGTTACCACTTATACCTATTGTCTATTTAGTGTTTTTCCATCCCCACCGCTCCCCTCCCTCGTAACCATCAAAGATTGTTTTTTTGTGTGTGTGTGTATAAACCTTTTCATGTGTTTTTATAGTACTGTTATCATACAATATTTGTCCTTTTGTGGTTAACTTATTTCACTCACCATAATGCCCTCCAGATTCATCCATGTTGTGAGATGCTTCGCAGATTGATCATTATTCTTTATTGTTGCATAGTACTCCATTGTGTGTATGTACCGCAGTTTGTTTATCCATTCTTCTGTTGTTGGGCACCTAGGTTATTTCTATCTTTTTGCTATTGTGAACACTGCAGTAATGAACACGGGTGTGCATATGTCTATTTGTGTGATGGCTCTTATTTCTCTAGGCTGTATTCTTAGGAGTGGAATTGATGGATCATGTGGTATTTCTATTTCTAGCTTTCTAAAAAAAAAAAAAGCTTTCTAAGGAAGTGCTATATTGTTTTCCAAAACGGCTGTACCATTTTGCATTCCCACCAGCAGTGCATTAAGGGTTCCAAACTCCCCACAGCTTCTCCAAAATTTGTTATTTTCTGTTTTTTTGATTCATGCCAGTAATGTCGGGGTGAGATGGTATCTCATTGTGGTTTTGATTTGCATTTTTTTTTTAATGGCTAGTCATTGTAAGCGTTTCCTCATATGTTTGTTGGCTGCTTGAATGTCTTCTTTGGTGAAGTGTCTCTTCTTTTCCTTTGCCCATTTCTTAATTGGATTATACACTTTTTGTTGTAGAGGTGTTGGATTTTCCTGCAGATTTTAGAGGTTAGACCTTTGTCGGATTTGCCATAGCCAAAATTTTTTCCCAGTCTATAGGTTCTTTTTTTACTCTTTTGATGAGCATAAGTTTTTAGTTTTTAGAAGATCCCAGTTATCTAGCTTAACTTCTGGAGTTTGTGTGCTGTTGGTTATGGTTTATATCCTGTTAATGCTGTGTATTGTGGTGTCTAGCATTGATTCAATTTTTTCTCCTATATCTTTACAGTTTTTGATTTTATATTTAGGTCTTTGATCCATTTTGAATTAGTTTTTGTGTATGGTGTAAGGCATGGATCTATTTCATTCTTTTGCATGTGAAAATCTAATTTGCCAGCAGCATTTATTGAAGAGACTCTTCTTTCTCCAGTGAACGAACTTCACACTGTTGTTGAAAATCAGTTGACTATGAACATATAGATTTATTTCTGGACTCTCAATTCTATTACATTGGTCTATATGTCTGTTATACCAGTACCAGCCTGTTTGAATTACTGTGACTTTATAGTATGTTTTGAAGCTAGGAAGTGTGAGCCCTTCTACTTTATTCTTCTTTGAGATTGCTTTAGCTATTCAGGGTCCCTTGCCCTTCCATATAAATTTGGGGATTGGCTTTTCTGTAAAGAAGGCTAGTGGAAATTTGATGGGGATTGCCATGAATTTGTAGATTGCTTTGAGTCGTATTGACCTCTTAACTATATTAAGCCTCCTAATCTGCAAACATGGAATGTCCTTCCATTCATTTATTTCCTTTAGAAATTTTTTATATTTTTCCGTGTGAAAGTTTTTTTAATCTACCTGGTTAAATTTATTCCTAGGAACTTTTAGATGTTGTTCTAAAAGCTAATGTTTCTGTAATTTCCTTTTCAGCTTGCTTATTTCTGATGTATAGAAACCTGAATGATTTTTGTGTGTTGACCTTGTACTCTGCTACTTTGCTGATTCATTTAGTAATTCTAATAGCTTTCTTGTGGATTCTTTGGAGTTTTCTATGTATAGGATCATGTCTTCTGTGAAAATGGATAGTTTTACTTCCTCCTTTCCAATTTGGATACCTTTTTTTCCCTTGGCCTAATTTCTCTGGCTATGACTTCCAGATTGATATTGAATAACAGTGGTGACAGTGAGCACCCTTGTCTCGTTCCTAATCTTAATGAGAAAGTTCTCAGTCTTTCTTTATTGAGTTTTATATTAGCTGCAGGTTTTTCAAAGATGCCATTAACAAGGTCAGAATTTTGTGCAGGCCCACCAAAACCCAAAACCTCTGATCTTATCACTTTTGAGTCCTGTGTTTGGTAACACTTTTCTTCAGAATTTGGAAATCTCCAGTGAATTCTCCTCATTAAGAGTGGGAATCAGGTACATCCATTCATTTGGTCAAAAAAATTTTTTGGTGTGCCTACTATTTGTGAGTAATTATTTCCTTATTGACAAAAGTACACCTACCTATTCAGGGAGTTGTGAAGAAAAACTATGAAATGTGTTTTTTTTTTTTACTATTTGTGAGTAATTATTTCCTTATTGACAAAAGTACACCTACCTATTCAGGGAGTTGTGAAGAAAAACTATGAAATGTGTGCAGCCCTTGGCACATAAGTGTGCTCACCTGAGGGTACCAAGTAGTGATGGTGGATGGTCTGTTAGTCAGGTCCCAGGACTTCACCTCTGGAACACCCTGTGGTTTGAGCCATTTTTTACCTCCCTCCAATTGCTTTGGATATTTATTCCCAAACCTTTGTTATTTTTCAAAAGATCTGAAGATAATCTAGGATCTTGCAATTAAAAATGTCAGTTCTAGCAAATAGTCATGGATGCTGCCAGCAAGATATCTACACTGGGACATCTTACCCACTCTGGGAAAGTCTCTGATATATCGAGGAAGGTATATCGATCCAATATATATATTGGGTATGCTTCATATTCCAGGGGCTGTACTAGGCATGAACACATCCTAGAGAATGAGACAAATGCAATATTGCAATCAAGGAGTTTAGAGCCAACTAATATCCTACCTAGAAAGAAAGATCATTTTGCAAATGTCATGTTTCAACGGAAGCCTGAAGGAAGAGAAGGAACCAGAAACAAAAACCCAAGGACAGGGGTGTTTCTGGCAAAAAACAGGTAAGACCCTGAGACAGGAAGTATCTTACCCTAGTAGAGCTCCTAACTGGAAGAAGCAGAGTTGGGGTGTCAGGAACAGTGTTGGAAGATAATTAAAGGAGATTAGGTTTGCTGGATGTGCAGACATCAGTTCATTACCAACTTTATATGCCCTGGCAAGGAGCTTACATTTTATTTAAAATGTAATGTGAAGTCTTTGAAAGGTTTTACAGGGACATAACATGATACTTTATACACTATTAAAAGACAAGCATGCCACGATGAGGAGAACAGATTCAAGTCAGCAAAAATGGAAGTATGGAGAATAATAAAGAGAAAAAGTGGTCCAGGAATGAGAGGATGACAACTTGAGCTGATGTGGTAGTAAGATGGAGAGATAAAAAGACTCAAGATACGTATAAGAGGTGGAAGTGACCGGACTTGCTGATGGTTGGAGTTTGAGTGTTAATGGGGAGGAGAGAACAAAAAACTAGCCCAGGCTTGAGTGAATGGCATGACCATTACTGATCTGGAAACTAGAGAGTGAGTATACTGTAGGGGTATGGGGCTGGAGGTGGAATAGAGATCTGTACTCAGAGGTTCTTAGAAAAGCAAGCGGTGTAGGACAGCATGCCTCAACTTTTATGAATCCAAACCTAAGGGGGTCTAAGTTATCATTAGTTTGGGAGAAGGTTAATGTTCCTCCTTCATTTTGAAGGTGCTCTTAATTTGGGGCAGTATCAAAATGTCTTTCTATCATGAAATAGTGGTAGTAGATTTTTTTCTTTGGCAATGTTACTTGAAAAACAAAACAGTGGCAATTTTTAATTCTCACTTAAGAAAAAATAAACAAACTTTGATTAAAGGAACCCATAGTCAGCAACCCATGGCATGGAGAATGTCTGAGGGGAACCACAGGGCTGTACCAGAGTTGTCAGGGAAGGTGGATGAATGGCAGCCTTTAAGGTTCAGAGAGATGGAGGGTGTTTGAGGAGAAATAGGGAGGGAAGATGCTTGCATGGGGACATTCCCCACTCCACAATAAAGGAGAGGGTGATATGCTGAAATATCAAATATAAAGATGAAGACACCAAGCATAGAATTCTCAAAGATGGCACATAAATAATAAGACTTATAGGCAATTCCAGTGTCTGTCCTGCAAAATCCTAATCTCCGATGTCTGTGCTGAATTTATAAGTTTGCAGAGAATGTCTGTCATGTTTGTTCCTGCATCCTTCCCACAATGACCACCAGAGGGGAGCACTTGCTTGCTGACGACCAGGCCTTCTCTTTGTAGATTCTTATTTTGGCCTCACCTGGAGCAGCTGCATGTTTTGGAGGTGGCTGAGGGGCGGACTTAGGATCTGCCTTGAAGGAAGGAGCTTTGCAAGTAAACGTTCCCTGAGCACTGTCTTGGCCATTGGAGAGCTTTATCTCCTTGGCTCTACCCTTGCTATCTGGGCTACCTGGGGACATTCGGGCATGAATGAACGGAGCGACTCCCAAAAGATGGCAGCAGCCACGCCGCCCTTACCCCCACACCTATTACTGGAGCCACTACCCAACACTTCAACAGAAACTCCTGAATCTCCCCAGCAAGGAGTGACAGGTCTAGAACTGCCATGTCAGAAGACAGGGACCTTCTCAAAGCAGATGACAATGAGTCTGCAATACCCCTGTAGACATATCTGGTTTCTATTCTCTATTCTCTCTTACACTCTTTGTCTTTGGCCTCCTTCTCTCTGTGCTTTCTCACTCCTCTGTCCCCTTTCTATGTCCCTCTTGTCTGTGGGAGCCTCTTGGAGCCAGAGGCATGTGTCTTAGGCAGAGGCATGTGTCTTTTCTTTAGAAAAGCAAAACCAGTAAAACATATAAATATATATAGAGAGACATTTATATCAAGGAAATGGCTCACGCGATTGTAGAGGCTGGAATGTCCCATGTCCATGGATCAGGATAGAGGTTTCTCTTGATTCATGTAGCCGCAGGGACTGGTGAACCCAAGATTGGCAGGTTGGAGAGCAGGCTGTGAAGACCGACAAATCCTCAAATTGGCAGATAAGCTGATAGCTCAAACCTCAAGAACCAGAGGTCAGATGAACAGGAGACACTACAGGACCCAGAGTGAGCAAAAAAGCCAAAACATCTGCTTTTATTTGGATGCAGGCCATACCCCCAAGGAAACTCCCTTTTAACTGATCGGCTACTTACAGCAGATTGGATCATGGGAGTGATCACATATAAACACTGAGAATCATGGCCCAGCCAAATTGACACACAACCCTAACCATCACAGCATGCGTGTCAAGGAACACTGCTTTTGTTCCGGTTGTTAATAAGTGACTGACCCATTTGTGATGGACACAGTTTTCCACCCAAGGTGAAGTGACTGAGAGGATTAAATGACTCCTGAACTGATGAATCTGCAGAGGCTCCTTCTTTACTGTGCCCCACTCAGGCCTGGTGCTTACACTCTGCTCCAAAGAGATTTGTCTTTCCCCGTTAAGCATCACTGTCACTGTTGCCACGATCACCATCACCACTATCAATATCATCACCATGACCAGCCCCATCATCATCATCATTTCCACTGTCACAGTCACCATCATCACCATCATCATCACTGTCACCACTATCACCACTGTCACCATTACCACTATTTCCACCATCTCCACTCTTACTATCACCACCACTGCCGGGTGTAAGATGTTACTACGGGTTAGACATTGTGCTGCACTCTTTACAGACCTTATTTGAATACATAACCAACCTATTTCCATATATTTTCAGGCAAAGGGAAAGTAGTCAGGGGGTTAAAACTGAGATATGAAAGTATAAGGACTTGTTTTCTTTCTCAGAACTGTCTTGAAATAAAGGAAATGAAACTTGTCACTTTATTTCTTGTTGTTGTTGTTAGGTGTAGTTGAGTTGTTTCCGACTTATAGAGACCCCATGCACAACAGAACAAAACACTGCCTGGTCCTGCGCCATCCTCGAAATCGTTGCTATGTTTGAGCCTATTGTTGTAGCCACTGTGTCAATCCATCTCACTGAGGTTCTTCCTGTTTTTCGCTGACTGTCTACCAAGCATGATGTCCTTTTCTGGGGACCGGTCCCTCCTGATAACATGTCCAAAGTACATGAGATGAAGTCTTGCAGTCCTCGCTTCTAAGAAACATTCTGGCAGATTTCTTTGTTCTTCTGGAAGTCCATGGTATATTCAATATTCTTCATCAACACCATAATTCAAAGGCACCAGTTTTTCTTTGGTCTTCCTTATTCATTGTCCTGTTTTCTCATGCATATGAGGTGACTGAAAATACCATGGCTTGGGTCAGGTGTTCCTTAGTCCTCAAAGCAACATCTTTGCTTTTCAACATTTTAAAGAGGCCTTTTGCAGCAGATTTGCCCAGTTCAATACATCATTTGATTTCTTGACTTCTGCTTCCATGGGCAATGATTGTGGATCGAAGTAAAATGACATCCTTGACAACTTCAGTCTTCTCTCCATTTGTCCTGATGTTGCTTATTGATTCAGTTGTGAGGATTTTTGTTTTCTTTATGTTGAGGTATAATCCATACTGAAGTTATAATCCATCAGTAAGTGCATCAAGCCCTCTTTGCTTTCAGCAAGAAGGCTGTCATCTGCACATCACAGGTGGTTAATGCGTCTTCCTTTAATCTTGATGCCACATTCTGCATATAGTCGAGCTTCTTGAATTATTTTTCCAGAATACAGATTGAATAAGTATGGCGGAAGGATACAAACCTGATGCATACCTTTCCTGATGTTAAACCATGCAGTATCACCTTGTTCTGTTCAAACAATTACCTCTTGGTCTATGTACAGGCTTTACATGAGCACAATTAAGTGTCCTGGAGTTCATACTACTTGCAATGTTACCCATAATTTGTTCTTATCCTCACAGTCTAATACTTTGTGTAGTCAATAAAACACAGGCAAACATCTTTCTGGCTTTCTTTGCTTTCAGCCAAGACACATCTAACATTGGCAAAGATATCCCTTAATTCCATGTCCTCTTCTGAATCTACCTTGAATTTTTGGCAGTTCCCTGTCAATGTATTGCTGCAACCATTTTTGAATGATCTTCAGCAAAATTTTACTTGTGTGTGATATTAATGATATTGGTTGATAATTTCCACCATCTTTTGGATGACTTTTCTTTGGAATGGGTTGAAATATGAATTGTTTCCAGCTGGTTGGCCAGGTAGCTGTCTTCCAAATTTTTTACTATGGACAAGTGAGTGCGTCTAGTGTCACGTTTGTTTGTTGCAACATCTCAGCTGGTATTCCTTCAATTCCTGGAGCCTTGTTTTTTGCCAGTGCATCGTGCAGTGGTGTTGTTAGGAGCCACTAAGTCAGCTCCAACTCATAGTGACCTTATGTATGAATGAACAAAATGTTGCCTCTTCCTGCATCATCCTTACAATCTTTGCTATGTTTTAGTCCATTGTTGAAGGCTGTGTCAATCCATCTCATTGAGGGTCTCTTTCTTTTTTGGTGACCTTCCATTTTACCAAGGATAATGTCTTTATCCAGGTATTGATCTCTCCTGATGACATGTCCAGTGTAAGTGAGATGAATAAAATCTTGCCGTTCTTGCTTATAAGGAGCATTCTTGTTGTACTTCCTGCAAGACAGACTTGTTTTTCTGGCAGCCCATGGTATATTCAATATTCTTCACCAAGATCACAATTTCAATATGTCAATTCTTCAGTCTTCTTTTCTCGTTGTCCAGCTTTTGCATACCTATGACATGGTTGAAAATACTGTGGCTTTGGTCAGTCACACCTTAGTCCTGAAAGTGGCATCTTTACTTTTTTTTCATCTTTGCTTTTTAACACTTTAAAGAAATCTTTTACAGAGGTTTTGCCCAGTGCAATACATCTTTTGATTTCTTTAATACTACTTCCATGGGCATTGATAGTTGATCAAGAAAGAATGCAATCCTTGACAACTTCAATTTCTTTTTCATTTATCACTGATGTTTATTGGTCGAGTTGTAAGGTTTTTTTTTTTTTCCCCTTTATTTAGTGTTCAGATATAATCCATACTGAATGCTGTATTCTTTTACCTTCATCAGTAAGTGCTTCCAGTTGTCTTCACTTTCAGCAAGGGAAGCTGTGTCATCTGCACATCTCAAGTTGTTAATGAGTCTCCCTCCAATCCTGATGCCCCATTCTTCTTCATATAGCACAGCTTCTCAGATTATTTATTCAGCGTACAGATTAAGTAAAATGAAAGTATACAACCTTGCCACACATCTTTTCCAATCTTAAACCACACAGTGTCTCCTAGTTCTGTTTGAATAACTGCTCCTTGATGCATGTGCGGGTTCTGCATGGGCATAACTAACTGTTCTGGAATTCCTATTCTTTTCAATGTTATCTGTAATTTGTTATGATCCACACAAGTGAATGCCTTCACATAGTCAATGAAACACAGGTAAATATCTTTCTGGTGGTCTCTTCTTTCAGCTGAGATCCATCTAACATCTACTATAATATTCCTCATTCTATATCCTCTTTTGAATCAGGCTGGAACTTCTTGCAGTTCTCTGTCAATGTACAGCTGCAGCCATTTTAAAATTATTTTTTGCAAAATTTTGCTCCCATGTAGTATTAATGATACTGTTTGATAATTTCCACATTCTGTTTGATTGCCTTTCTTTGGAATCGGCACCACTATGGGTCTCTTCCAGTCAGCTGGCCAGGTAGCTGTCCTCCACATTTCTTGACATAGATGAGTAAGTGCTTCAAGTGTTGCATCTGTTTGTTGAAGCATCACAACCGGTATTCTATCAATTTCTGGAACCTCGTTTTTCCCCAGTACCTTTGGTACAACTTGATCTTCTTCATTCAGTACCAACCATTCTTCATCATATGCCGCCTCCTAAACGGTTGAACATCGACCAATTCTTTTTGTTATAGTGATTCTGTGTATATCTTCTACTGTTAATGCTTTCTTCATCATTCAATTGTTTGTTCATAGAATCCCTCAATATTGCAAGTAGAGTCTTGAATTTTCAGTTCTTTCACTTGAGCTGCTCATCCTGTTCATTACTTTTGATTTTCTAACTCAAGGTCCTTGCACATTTCCTTATAATACTTTACCTTGTCTTCTTGAGTCACTCTTTGAAATCTTCTGTTCAGCTTTTTCTTCATCATTTGTTTTGTTTGCTTTAGCTACTTTGCATTCAAGAACAAGTGTCAGTCTCTTCTGACATCCATTTTAGATTTTTCTTTCTTTTCTCTCTTTTTCATGCCCTTTTACTTTCTTCATGTGTGATGTTCTTGATTTCATCTCACCGCTCCTCTGCTCTTTGGTCATTAGTGTTCAGTGTATCAAATCTATTCTTGAGTTGACCTCTAAATTCAGGTGTGATGCATTCAAGGTTGTACATTTGCTCTCTTGGACTTGCTTTGATTTTCTGCAGCTTCAACTTGAACTTACACGTGAACAATTGACAGTTTGTTCCCAGTCAGCCTCTGGCTTTGTCTTGACTGATAATACTGAGCTTCTCTGCCACCTTGTTCCACATATGTAGTTGACTGATTCTTGTATAAACCATCTGGTGAGGTCCATGTGTATAGTCACCATTTGTGTTGTTAAAAAAAAAAAAAATTCTGATGAATAAGCCATTGGTCTTGCAGAATTCTATCATGCAATCTCTGGCATTGTTCTTATCACCAATGCAGTGTTTTCCAGCTACTGATCCTTCTTTTTTGTTTCCAGCTTTCTCATTCCAATCATCAGTAATTTCAATGCATGTTGATTGCAAGTTTGATCAATTTAAGATTGGAGCAGTTTGTAAAAATCTTCAATTCCTCTATCTTTGGCATTCATGGTTGGTGTGTAAATTTGAGTGGTAGTTGCATTAACTGGTTTTCCTTGTAGATGTATTGATATTAACCTATCACTGACAGCGTTGCACTTGAGGATAGATTTTGAAATGTTCTTTTGGACAGCGAATGCAACACTATTGCTCTTTATCTTGTCATTCCTAGCATAGTAGACCACATGATTGTCAGATTCAAAATGGCCAATATCCATCCATTTCAGTTCACTAATGCCTAGGATATCAATCTTCAAGCATGCTATTTCATTTTTTGACAACTTCCAACTTTTCTTGATTCATACTTTGTACATTCTACATTCCTGCTATTAATGGATGTTTACAGCTGTTGCTTCTCATTTTCAGTTGTGCCACATCAGCAAAGGAAGGCTTTGCTCCATCTGCATCACTAAGATTGATTCTACTCTGAGGAGGGAGCTGTTCTCCAGTTGTATTTTGGATGCCTTCCAACCTAAGGAGCTCTTCTTCTAGCACTTTATCAGACAATGTTCTGTTGTTTTCTATAGGTTTTCATTAGCCAATTTTCAGATGAAGATTGCTAGGCCTTTCTTGAGCTTCTTCAAGTTTTTTTTTATTGTACTTTAGATGAAGGTTTACATAACAAACTAGTTTCTAATTAAACAGTTAGTACATATATTCTTTTATGACATTGGTTAACCATACCATGACATGTCGACACTCTGCCTTCTCAAACTTATGTTCCCTATTACCAGCTTTTCTGTTCCCTCCTGCCTTTTAGTCCTTGCCCCAGGGCTGGTGTTCCTCTTTAGTCTCGTTTTGTTTTATGGGTCTGTCCAATCTTTGGCTGAGGGGGAACCTGAGGAGTGACTTCATTACTGAGCTGAAACGGTGCCTGGGGGCCATACTCTCAAGGTTTTTCCAGTCTGTGTCAGGCCAGCGAGTCTGATCTTTCTTTTTGAGTTAGAATTTTGTCCTACGTT
The DNA here is from genome assembly GCF_024166365.1 of Elephas maximus indicus. Taxonomy (NCBI): domain Eukaryota; kingdom Metazoa; phylum Chordata; class Mammalia; order Proboscidea; family Elephantidae; genus Elephas; species Elephas maximus. The sequence continues at coordinate 66,174,053 of NC_064843.1, forward strand.
TTTCTCCAGCTCTGTCTGGGACCCTCTATTTGATCCCTGTCAGAGCAGTCAGTGGTGGTAGTTGGGAGGTTCTTCAAGTTCTGATCCACAAATTCCTACCTGGTCCACTCAGTCAGAGGCAATCCTTTCTTTCCCAGGCCCTGCAGCACTTTTGTCTTCAAGAGGACATTAACCACCTTCTCTTTGAATATTTCATCCTTGTGTGTGTTTCTCTCCTCAGATCATGAATTCCTGGAAGGCTGGGATTGAGTTTCCTTCTTCTTCATGTAATATGTTTCTGAGAGATCACCGAAATTATCACAAACGCTTGTTGTTGTTGTTAGCTGCCATTGAGTTGTCTCCCAGCTCATGATGAGCCCATTCACAACCTAATGAAATGCTGTATGCTCCTGTGCTATCCATGTGATCCATTGTGGATCAGACTGTCATGGTCCATAGGGTTTCTTTTCTTTTCTTTTTTTTAAAAATATTTTTTATTGTGCTTTAAGTGAAAGTTTACAAATCAAGTCAGTCTCTCACACAAAAACCCATATACACCCTGCTGCAAACTCCCATTTACTCTCCCCCTAATGAGACAGCCTGCTCTCTCCCTCCACTCTCTCTTTTCGTGTCCATTTCACCAGCTTCTAACCCCCTCCACCCTCTCATCTCCCCTCCAGGCAGGAGATGCCAACATAGTCTCAAGTGTCCAACTGATTGGAGAAGCTCACTCCTCACCAGCATCCCTTTCTAACCCACTGTCCAGTCCAATCCATGTCTGAAGAGTTGGCTTCAGGAATGGTTCCTGTCCTGGGCCAACAGAAGGTCTGGAGGTCATGACTACCAGGGTCCTTCTAGTCTCTGTCAGACCATTAAGTCTGGTCTTATGAGAATTTCGGGTCTGCATCCCACTGCTCTCCTGCTCCCTCAGGGGTTCTCTGTTGTGTTCCCTGTCAGGGCAGTCATCAGTTGTAGCTGGGCACCATCTTGTTCTTCTGGTCTCAGGATGATGTAGTAGCTGGTTCATGTGGCCCTTTCTGTCTCTTGGGCTTGTAATCACCTTATGTCTTTGGTGTTCTTCATTCTCCTTTGATCCAGGTAGGTTGAGACCAATCGATGCATCTTAGATGGCTGGTTGCTAGCATTTAAGACCCCAGATGCCATTCTTCCAAGTGGGATGCAGAATGTTTTGTTAATAGATTTTAATATGCCAATTGACTTAGATGTCCCCTGAGACCATGGTCCCCAGACCCCTGCCCCTGCTACGCTGGCCTTTGAAGCATTCAGTTTATTCAGGAAACTTCTTTGCTTTTGGTTTAGTCCACTTGTGCTGACCTTGCCTGTATTGTGTGCTGTCTTTCCCTTCACCTAAAGTAGTTCTTATCTACTATCTACTTAGTGAATACCCATCTCCCACCTCCCCCCTCCCCCCTCTCGTAACCACAAAAGAATGTTTTCTCCTCAGTTTAAACTATTTCTCAAGTTCTTATAATAGTGGTCTTATACAATATTTGTCCTTTTGCAACTGACTAATTTCACTCAGCATAATGCCTTCCAGGTTCCTCCATGTTAAGAAATGTTTCACAAATTCCTCACTGTTCTTTATCGATGTGTAGTATTCCATTGTGTGAATATACCATAATTTATTTATCCTTTCATCCATTGATGGACACCTTGGTTGCTTCCATGTTTTTGCTATTGTAAACAGTGCTGCAATAAACATGGGTGTGCATATATCTGTTCGTGTAAAGGCTCTTATTTCTCTAGGACATATTCCAAGGAGTGGGATTGCTGGATTGTATGGTAGTTATATTTCTAACTTTTTAAGGAAGTGCCAAATCGATTTCCAAAGTGGTTGTACCATTTGACATTCCCACCAGCAGTGTAGAAGTGTTCCAATCTCTCCACAGCCTCTCCAACATTTATTATTTTGTGTTTTTTGGATTAATGCCAGCCTTGTTGGAGTGAGATGAAATCTCAATGTAGTTTTAATTTGCATTTCTCTAATGGCTAATGATCGTGAGAATTTCCTCATGTATCTGTTAGCTACCTGAATGTCTTCTTTAGTGAAGTGTCTATTCATATCTTTTGCCCATTTTTGAATTGGGTTATTTGTCTTCTTGCAGTTGAGTTTTTGCAGTATCACGCAGATTTTAGAGATCAGGCGCTGATCAGATTCTTTTAATTTCAGTTGGGTCTGTTGTAATATTGCCCATCTCATTTCTTATTCAGCTTATTTGCTTCCTCTCCTGTTTTTCTTTTGTCAGTTTGGCCAATGGTTTATCAATTTCTCTGAGTTTTTCAAAAAAGCACCTTTTGGTCTTGTTAATTCTTTCAATTGTTTTTCTGTTTTCTGTTTCATTTAGTTCAGCTCTAATTTTTATTATTTGTTTTCTTCTGGTGCCTGTGGGTTTCTTTTGTTGCTCTCTTTCCATTTGTTCAAGTTGTAGGGATAATTCTTTGATTTTGGCCCTTTCTTCTTTTTGGATGTGTGCATTTATTGATATAAATTGGCCTCTGAGCACTGCTGTGTTGCAAAGGTTCTGATAGGAAGTGTTTTCATTCTCATTGGATTCTCTGAATTTCTTTATTCCATCCTTAATGTTTTCTATAATCCAGTCTTTTTTGAGCAGGGTATTGTTCAGTTTCCAAGTGTTTGATTTCTTTTCCCTCCTTTTCCTGTTACTGATTTCCACTTTTATGGCCTTATGGTCAGGGAATATGCTTTGTAACATTTCAATGTTTTGGATTCTGCTAAGGCTTGCTTTATAACCTAATATGTGGTCTATTCTAGAGAATGTTCCATGTGCACTAGAAAAGAAAGTATACTTGGCTGCTGTTGGGTGGAGTATCCTGTATAGATATCTTGTCCTCTTTCACAATACCAGGGAAGTTTCCTGCCAACAAATCATCAATAATTTTCTCTGTATTTTCTGTTATCCCTCCCTGTTCTGGTACTCCAATCACTTGTAGGTTATTTCTCTTGATAGAGTCCCACATGATTCTTAAGGTTTCTTCATTTTTTAGAATTATTTTGTCTGGTTTTTCTTCAAATATATTAGTGCCAAGTGATTTATCTTCGAGTTCAGAAATTCTAGCTTCTACTTGCTCAATTCTGCTCCTCTGACTTTCTATTGAGTTATCTAATTCTGTAATTTTATTGTTAATCTTTTGAATTTCTGATTGCTGTCTGTCTATGGATTTTTCCAGCTTATTCAACTTTTCATTATGTTCCTGAATAGTCTTTCTGATTTCTTCAGTTGCTTTATCTGTGTGTTCCTTGGCTTGTTCTGCGTATTGCCTCATTTCCTTCCTGATGTCTTGAAGGGTTCTGTGTATTAAACTTTTGTATTCTGCATTTGGTAATTCCAGGAATGCACTTTTATCTAAAAGATCCCTGGATTCTTTGTTTTGAGAGCCTGTTGAGGTGACCATGGTCTGTTTCTTTTTGTGACTTGATATTGACTGTTGTCTTCGAGCGATCTATAAGTTATTGTATTAGTTTATGCGTGCTTACTGTGTCATAGCTGCTTGCTTTGTTTTGGTTTGGAATACCCCTTTGGGTTGCTTGAGTGAGCTAGCTTGATTATTTTTGCCTTTGGAGCTCTGGTGTCCTGTCCCCAGCTGGCTAGAGCTGCTTTCAGGTGTATCAGTCTAGGAGTCCATTCAGTTTTCTTGTATGAATTCAGCTCAGGTTTCCAGGTAGCTGATATCAAGTGTGTGGTACAGGCTCTGTGCTACAGTCTTAGAGGGGCAGGGGTGATTGACGTATATACCCATATCTGATTGTAGCAGGGGATCACGCTCTGAACAAGGCAGGGAGCTGAGAACCGACCCCCAACTGTCTCTGAGGAAAACGTGTTTCTGTTCCCTACAGCGTGCTGGTGCGTGGGCCCTGCAGAGGGACCATGGGCAACCAAAATTTTCATTGTAAGGACTGGGAGGTACCAGTTTTCCCTGGACCCATGTCGTGGGTGGCTGGGCAACCAGAGTGGGGCCACCAGTCCTTAGGTCCCTGTTGTGGATAGGTGAGGACCTTGTTTAATAGGCAAAGCAATGTCAAATGTCAAACACCCACCTCTCCACCACGCCACTGAAATGGTTGGAGTTTGCCAACAAGGGCCTATTCTCCTGAAATAGGCCCACAGAGGTCCATGCAGAAGGGAAATGTGCTCAAGATTCACGGATGGTTTATGCCTGCACAGGAGCCACTTCTGTCCTGAGCTCCACTAGTTAATGGAGCTAACAAATTATCTTTCCCCCCAGTTGGAAATTTTTTCCTCATCCAAGGCTGGGAGGACAGCTCCAGGTGCTCACCAGGGTCTATCTCAGGCCTAGGGATTCAGCCGCTGAAGCTGGCTTGGGAGTGGGGGGGTGCGTGGTAAAATATACCCAAGTCCTTAGCTTTTGCTGAGAGCACCCTTCTCCTCAGGTTCTGGAAGTGTGAGTGGGCTGTGTGGCTGGCTACTTCTCCCTGAGGAAACTGTGGCCGAACGCTAGTACCAGCCCGCTGCGCCACCGCTACAGCTCCCGGAATGGTGCCTGAGGGCTCCCTGCAATTCACGTCTGGTAACTCCTCTCCACTTCTTTTTGCCCCTCAGTTCGTTCTCTAAGCTTGCCTTTGACGCTCAGGGCTCCCAGCTTGTCACAAATATACTTGTTTCACTTGTTTTTTCGGGTCTTTGTTGTAAAGAGGGATCGACAGAAGTGTCTGTCTATTCCGCAATCTCGGCTCTGCCTCCCATAGGGTTTTTAATTGGCTGATTTTCAGAAGTAGATTGGCAGGCCTTTGTCTCTACTCTGTCTTGGCTTGGAAGATCTGCCAAAAGCTGCTTAACATGATAGCAACATGTAAGCCTCCACTAACAATCACTAATAATAATAACAAGAATGATAATAATAATAACAGCTAAAAATGAACATGTTGTTGTTAATTGCTTATGTATAACCTTATGCATAACAGAACAAGACTTTGCCCAGTCCTACATCATCTTCTTGATCATTGGTACATTTGAAAACATAAAAATGTTCTATTGCTGTTGAGTCAATTCTGACTCATGACAACATCACGTGTTTCACAGTAGAAATGTGATCCACAGCGTTTTTTAAATTTTAATTATTTTATTTTTGGTGGCAATATAGACAACCAAACATACATCCATTCACAATTTCTAAATGTACAATTTAATGACATTGGTTACATGCTTCACCATGCTCAGTATCTTTACCCATATTGTTTCATTGTCATCAATTTAGACTCACTATTCTCTATAATTTTTCAATGACTGATATTTTAGAAGTAGAATCAAAGTTTGGAGGTTCAAGTCCACCCAGGAGCTCCTCAGTTGAAAGGACTGGTGATCTACTTCTGAAAATTCAGTCACTGAAAACTTATGGAGTACAGCTCCATTCTGACACACATGGGATTGTCACGAGTTGAAGTCCACTCAGTTACAACTAGTTTGAGAACATAAAAAATAAAAAAAAGAACATAGCACTTATCAATTCATTATAGTCTCACAATAAGTATTCAGTGGGTACTATTACTATCTCCATTTTACAGATGAGGAAAATAAGGCACAGAGAGTCTAGGGAAATATCTCAAAGTCACACAGCTTGTAAATGGCAAAGTCATGATTTTAACCCATGTAGTCTGGATCAAAAGTCCATGCTCCTGCCGTGAAGTTAGAAGTCCCAGGTGTCTGCCATCTTCAAATCCTTTGGACATTTGAGAGATTTGATGGTGGCTTATAGTTAAGTTGCTTTTGAGCTGCAGCTCAGTGACTGGGCCCTTTAAAATTTCAGGGTCATTTGCCCCTTATATGGAACATTACTCTGATACACACCTGTGTGTTTTGGCCCAGACTGCCCTACTGTTTGATATTCTCTTCCCCACATGTTGTCTCACTGACCGTCCTTTGTGACTCAGCAGACAGTGCATTCTCAGGAAGGTGGTGTCTCCAGAAGCAGACCCTGAGACAAGGATGCAATTGCAAGTAGTTTAAGAGGCAGTTCCAGGAAACACTACTGGAGGAGTGGGGAAATGTGACAGGGGAAAGAAAGCAGCCAGTGCAGGGACTGTTTGTTATTGATCTACTGCTGTGGACAAGTAGGATTCCATCCTGGGAGACTGTGTAGAACATGCCAGTTGGTGTCAATCTGCTAGAGTGATGCTGACAAGGGCATTCATGCTTTAGCACTCCTGGCCTACTGCATGCACAGGTACATTGATGCAGATGCTGGCCCCTGGAAGGTTGGCCTCTAGATACAATGTAGTGAGGACCAAGGGGATGTGGCCAGTGTACTGCAGCCTCTCCCATAGCTGCCGTGATGCCTGCCCTTTTCCCCTACCCCTCTGTGGGATTTGACATTCCTTCTTTGTGCCTTCTGGGGCCCTCTCCTTTTCTCTGGTTTCTTTTGTTTGTTTAACACCTCACCCTCCAAACTAGAATGAAAGCTCACTGAAGGTTGAGAACTCCTAAGTTTCTCCAGCCCTAATCGGTGTCCAGCACAGACCACGGGAGGAATGAAAATGTCAGGCCCATTTTATGACAGTCTTGAAGACTCTCATAAATCTTCATTCAGAAACTTTGATTTATAGAGGAATACTCTTGAAAAATATTTTGTAGAAACTGCAGGAACAAGAAGCAAATTACTTCATGCAATTTAGAAAATCACTCAAAAAAGTTTAAATGAATAAAAAGGAAATGGGAGAGAAATAAAAGGTAATCAACAGCATGAAGGCCCAGAAGTAATTTAAGGTAAAAATGAAAATGAATCACAGGTGGCATGAAGCTCATTTCCTTTTTAGTGAACAACAGCTGGGCTAAGAGATGTAACCAGAAGGAAAATGGCAGCATCCCAGGGTGGTCACAAGTGGTGTTCAGTGGAAGATTATCACCTCGGTATCCAGGACTAGGCAATGTTCTACTCTGTTATACCTAAGGTTTCCATGAGGCAGAACTGACCTGAAGACAACTAACAACAGCAACAACAACACGTCTTGGTGACTACTACCTGTCTGTCAGTTTGTCCAACTGTGGTGGCTTGTGTGTTGCTGTGATGCTGGAAGCTATGTCATTGGTATTTCAGATACCAGCAGGCTCACCCATGTTGGGCAGGTTTCAGTGGAGCTTCTGACAGACTAGGAATAAAGGCCTGGTGATCTATTTCTGAAAATTGGCCACTGAAAACCCTATGGATCACAATAGAATATTGTCCAACGTAGTTCTGGAAGATGAGCCCTCTAGATTAAAAGCCACTGAAACAACACAGTGCCAGCAACAATAGACTCAAAAATGATGATTGTGAAGATAGTGCAGGACTGGGCAACGTTTCATTCTGTCGTACGTAGGGTCACCATGAGTTGGAACTATCTCTATGGCAACTAACAACAACATCTTGGTGAACTTCGTGGCTGAATTGGAGGAAGAGTGTAAGTAATTGTGTATCCTGTCCAGGTGATACCTGTCTACCCCAAAGACTGGGTAAAATTGGCCAATAAAATAGAAGAGGAAGTGACATGTGTCTCTTTTGGTGGCACCTGCCGGAACCCCTGCTCACTGTCTTGGAGCCTGATGTTGCCCACAACATTGTCTTTTCCATCAGTCTGGGGCCCAGAATGAGCACCCCATAGAGTGGAACCCCCACGACTCCCACACAGCAAATGTGAGGAGTACGCAGGAGACATTCCTGTTGTGTTAAGGCACTGTGGTTTGGGGTTTGTTTGTCACCACAGCATAACCCAGCCCATTGTGACTGAGGCAGCCATTTCCAGATGAGGAAAATGAGAAAGGCTAAGGACCTCTCTTAAGATTGTGTATTGAGTAAGAGGTGTGCTTGCCTAAGATGTCTGTGGTCCTGCTTTTTACAATCAAAATATAAACAAGTTGAGGACAAAAACTTTTGGTCATTAACTGAGATGGAGAAGGAGAAGGACAAAGAAAAAAGAGGATAAGGAGAAAGAGAAAACAAAAACAAAAACCCCCAGAGAAGAAGCAGGCAAAAAAGACAAACATAGAGGAAAAACAATGGAATTGGAATCAAATGACCACATAAGATCTTCCTTAAGCTTCTTACCTCAAAAATTTTCTCCCTTTTAAATATGTTCTTTATTGTAAGAAAAAAGAAAGAGTTTTTGATTAATTATGTAAGGACATTACACACTAATTTATATCATGATATAACTTGTCAGATAAATTCATCTCTAGAATAAAAAGCATCTCCAGAGCATGGGTGTTTTATTGGATTTGAATGAAATAGCCATGAAATACCTGTTGGGAGTCTCTTTCCATAAGATCCTTTGGGCTACAAATAGAAATACTATTTCTTATACCATTTTGAAATGTCATCTGTCTTCCTGTAATAGTTGTAATAACCGTATTCAGCTGGTTTAGAGCTTCTGAAAACTCAAAGTGACCTATAACATATGAAAAAACAATTTCTGCTTCATGATGGTAAGTCAGGGGGAATTGTAGCCAAAAGAGACAGAGGTCTACCAATAGAGGGTTCTTAGAAATGACACACGTCAACTTTGCTCCACTGACAACTTGGAAGCCTTCCGTATTCCTTCACAGAGCCATTTGATGCTTCCGGAAGGGAACTTAGTGTCAGCTCTGAGGTTTGCCGCGCATACCAACAATGATATCTCTACAAACCACTCTTAACATGTTTCACGTGCAAAATCTGCAGTGAGGAAGGAAGGAGGTGGTCACATTGGCAGTGTCTGGCTCATCTCAAACTGTGACCTAACTCACTGAACTGAACTCAGGCTCCCTTAATCCTCTGGCTTTCCTAATGTTGTTCTGAGAATAAACCCCAACTTCCTTCTATCACACTGAGAAAGTGAACATCAATGCCCTTCCTTGTGATTACAGTACTCAGGGGAAAGTTCTTGGCGTGGCTAAGTAGGAAGGTGGAAAGGATTCAGAGTGGACCCATCTGCTTCAAGGCTCAGTTATGAGACCTGCTTTTGTTGTTACCCTGGGCAAGTCATTTGACATTTATAAACTTCAAAGTTTTCATTTGTAAAATGTTCTAATTGTTTTTATTGATCTCAAATCAGTTCATAAAATGATTTCTTTATACAATGATGAGTTTACCAAAGTTCATTCTTCCTTCCCTCCAACAAAGAGTGTTTTTGTATTTTACTATGTTGTCTTTTTTAGGTATCTTTTAGATACATTTTAACCCCAACGTGTCCTAAACATCAGATCTCTCTTTCAGCTCTTTGCTGGACATCTCCACCCAGCTGTCCAAAGCTTACATCAAGTCCAACACATCCAGAAATGAACTCATTATGTCACTTGGTAACATTAGCACCGACCAGGTGTTCAGAATAGAAGCTATATCACTTGGGTCTCACACCCAGTTGGAAATTTTTCCTCTTTAAGTATCTCTTGTATCTCTTAGTCTCCATCTGCGGGACCAACCACTAGGCTCCTCTAACTCCTGAGCTTATGTTGTTTACCACAACTCCAGAGTGAGGCACCTGAGTTAAAAAAAAAAAAAAGTATAACATGCCCTTATGTATCTACACCCAAAATGAATGATGGGGTTGTTGTATGTTTACTTTCGTAAGAAACTTCCAAAGCGAGTGTATCCTCTTATCCTCCCACCAACAACGCTTGAGAGTTCCAGCTGCTCCGCATCCTCATCTTTGGCGCTGTCAGCCATCGTGGTGGATATGTAGCTCCATCGCTTTGGTATTTCCCAGGGCTGCTTCCCTCCACCTGTGTTTGGTTATGGCTCTTTGTTTGGTGGTGGTGTTGTGGTTAGTTGTTGTTGGGTCATCTCTGACTTATGTACAACAGAACGAAATGCTGCCTGGGCCCACGCCATCCTCAGGATTGCCACGTGGTTGAGTCCTGTGTTGCCTTCCAACCTAGAGGGCTCATCTTCTAGCACTACATTGGACAATATTCCATTGTGACCCATGGGGTTTTCATTGGCTAGTTTTCAGAGGTAGATCACCAGGCCCTTCTTTCTAGTTTGACTTAGTCTCGAAGCTCTGCTGAAACTTGTCCACTGTGGGTGACTGGCTCAGTTATCTAGTGGTGCTATAACAGAAATACCACAAGTGGGTGGCTTTAATGAGCAAAAATTTATTTTCTCACAGTTTAGGAGGCTAGAAGTCCAAATTTAGGGCACCAGCTCAGGAAAAGGGAGGCTTGCTCTCTCTGTCAGCTCTGGGGAAAGATCATTGGCTATTTTCAGCTTCTATATCTAGGTTCCTTGGTGAACGTGTGGCATGTCTTCCTTGCTTGTCCTTGTTGACCTTACTTGCTTAATCTGCTGTTTTATATCTCAAAAGACATGGACTTAAAACACACCCTACAGTAATATTTCCTCATTAACATAACAAAGAAAATCCATTCCCTAGATTATAATCACAGGCATAGGGGTTAGGATTTGTAACACATGTTTTCGGGGGAAATAATTCAATCCATTACGGTGACACTGCTGGTATTTGAAATAGTGTTGGCAGAGCTTACAGTATCACAGCAAAATGCAAGCTACCATGGTACAACAAATTGACAGATGGGTGGTATGGAACTTCCAGACTACGTTAGACTAGGAAGAAAGGCCTGGTGATCTATGTCTGAAAATTAGCCAACAAAAACTTTGTAGATTACAACAGAATATTGTCTGGTATAGTGCTGGGAGATGAGCTTTCTAAGTTGGAAGGCATTTCAAATACACAGTGGTCGCAACAATGGACTCAAGTATACCAGTGATTGCAAAGATGGTGCAGGACCGGGCAAGGGTTCACTCTGTTGTATGTGGGGTTGCTGTTAATCAGAGCTGACTCAATAGCAACTAAAATCAACAAAGTGAGGGCTTGATTCACCATTTTTATCCAGAAATTAGTTTATTTTCTAAATGAATACCATAAGGTGCCATCCCAGAATGCAATATCTTGAAGCAACAGTCATTTATTTTCACTCACATGTCTGAAGGGTGGCCAAAATTTGGCTGATCCAGGCTGGGCTTGGTGGGCTTGGTTTCAAGGTTCTAGTTGGGTTCAGCTCTGCCTCCCTGTTTCTCTCATTCCTTTGGGCCAGTGGGCTACCCAAGCCATGTTCTCAAGGCGATGGCAAAATTTGTTACTACATGTCAAGACTTTGCTTGCAAGGTGTCAGCTCACACACTATTGGTCAAGCCCAGTATCATCATCATATACCCCATCTCTGGTGGGAGTACCTGCAAAGTCACAAGGTGAACACATGAACACAGAGAGGGGTGAATAATTGGGAACTCATATTTCACCCAACTACAGAAGATCATGCCACTTTCTGTTTTCAAGCCTCCACTGGCTGCCTGCTCTCATACTCCAGAGTGCAATCCCAGGAACATTTAAAAAAAATGCTTTATCATTGTTAATTGCAAACTAGCCAATAAGTTTTATGTTAAAAAATGTCTTACCATCAAACTACTTTGGGAAATGGCTTGGTTAACAAAATCGAATATATTTCATTGCTGTAGAAGATTACTCAGAGCTTTTAGTCTGTTGGGGCAGCCATGGTGACTCTCCAAAAATGGGGGTTTAATGTGCAACATTTCTCACACATTTTGGAAGTAGGTGTCCCTTCCTCGAATCATTGCGTAGTGCTGGTGTTCCATGAAAGTCTTTAGAAGTGAGGGCTGTGTGCTGATATTCAAAATCATTGGCATGGAATGAAAGGCACATCAGCATATGACCTTAACTACATTTTTATACTTCCCAACATTTCCTCTGTGACTCTCACTGATCTCTTAGCTTGTGCTGTGCACTGCCCATTCTGTCTGCCAAGGTACCCTGGTCTCCTAATTAGCTTTTCCTAACCACAGCCTGCCTTCCCCTCTCTGCCTTCCTCAACCTACTTGAACCCCTATTTATCTCCTTTATAATGGGGCAGTGGTGAGCAGTGGGTTAAAAATACCTTCTCACTGAAGGAATGATGGGACCCCTGATGTGAGCAGGGAAGTCAGGTTGTTTGTGGGAAAAGGTCTTTGAGTTTCACAGTCCATGTCTGGTTCTAAGTCAACTTCATATCTCCCCTTCAAGAGTTGTGAAACTATTTCAACAGGGTGTTCCTGAGGTGTAGACTGCAGATAAGAATACAGACTTCTCTTATTGTTAATTTGCCTGTGTCCTGGCAGATTTCCCACTTTCAGGAATGCTGGGAGAATCAGGACATCAGTTTCCTGAGTAGTCTTTTCAAATTGCTATCTGCAGGCTGTGCCCTTCACATTGTAAAATGAAATACTGCGGAGCACATGGCTCAAGCTTCAAAGTTCTTCCATCAGGACAGTCTTTTCCCAGCTGTGCTCACAGGAATGCCTCCCTCTGGCCCCCTGGGCTCTGCGCTACTCGGGTAAGTGTTCCAAAGCTCTTTTAGTTCTGCTGATAAGTGTCCCGAGCTACCCTACTCTGCCGGTAGCCTCAGCCCAAAGGCACTGAGCTCTAGCTGTGTGGGTCTGGCAAACCTAGCTCTACCAAGTGCTCAGAGGCACCCTACTCCTATAGGAAGCCTCTTGCCTGAAGATATTCAGCTTTCTCTCTCCATGGGCCCAGAAGCTTACCTCACTGTCTCCTGCTGGTCTCCTGCCATTCTCCTGGTTTTGCTGCCTCTGCTGCTGCCATTTCTCTGTCACTGCTTCTTGTTGTATGCTGTTTTTGGTGTTACGGCTCTCTCTCTCTCTCTCTCTGTCTGCTGGGTCTACGAGGGCCTCAGCACAGGGATCCCAGGTCCAAGGGATGTAATCCACTCTTGGCTATTCTTTCTTGGTGAGAGTGAGATCCTCTCTTTGATCTGAAATTGGCTCTTTTTTAAGACAGGCAGGATAGCAAAACTGACCAATCCCCTTGGTGGGCCACAATTACCTTATTTGCACAGTCCCACCCAATCACTTGGGTGGGAGTTACAAGATCATGGTGAGAAAGGCCACACAGAAGCCATCCATTGCCCCACAGAGCACCTCCTGGCTTTTCTAGCCATGGTTCTTTCATACTTGGAGGATAACTTCCACCTCCCAAACATTTTATGAGTCTACAATAGTTATTAACAATAATCCTTCAATAGGGCAAAGAGCCCCCAGGGTGAGGTTACTCAGGTAGCAGCCATTTAGATCTGCTGCAGGTGTCCATCTGATCTGGTCAGGTTCTCCAGAAGTCATCTCGGCTTCACCCTTTTTGGTGTCTGATAAAACTTAACTGAAAGAAGATTATTCTCTTGCTCTGAGGCTCACAAGGTATCAACATAGCAAAACCTTTAAGGGATGTTAGGTTCAGCCACTGTACTCAAGTCTAGCAGTTCAACCCCCTTAGTCTACTCTTTCACACTTACACTTACAGCTTCTGCAATTACACCTTTTACAATCACAATTAACCCTGTTAACATTCAGCACTCACAACTGAATCATATAATCCTATCAGCATCTTTTCCCACTCTGCCTTCCTCATCCCCACCAAGAAAAGAGATGTATATTCAGTGGGGGTCCTCCCTTGGCCCCCACATTTTGAGTGCAAGCACATGCAAGAAAACCTGTAATCCAACCACATCATGGCTTTATCTCCCCACATCTTAGATAACCAATGTTTAAATTGCCTGTCTCCATCAAAGGAGTGTTCTGTGGAGACAAGTATGTTCCTTGGTCTTGAACAATCTTCAGTTCCAGTTGGAACTTTGAGTATCTGCATCCATAAGCAAAGTCCAGTCCAGAACAAGTCATCAAATTGTGGCAATCTACACCAGGTCACGGTGTCAAACATATTTCTTTTCGCTTGGTCAGGTTCTGGTCAGCTCATCCCTAGCCATCCAAACTAGGTCATAATGGGTAGCCTCTTCTCTCTCTCATCCCTGGCCCCCTTGGGCTAGGTCAACAGGCTCCACCCCTAAACTCAAGAGTCTACACAACTCCCTTCACTTCTGACTAGCCAGCCCTTTCTCTCACTGTCCCCTGTGGGCTAGGTCAACAGGTACCAATGGAACATGTCAAAACTCAGCCCATCTCTTCAATTATTGCACTTCCACTCATTGAATGGACATACGTGGTCACCACAACTCAGACATACCAAGCTGTCTATTCACTGGCTTACTGCAATCTGGTCCTGGAAGGGGGTTCTTTCTGATGGCCATTGACATTTCCTGCCTAATGCATCCAAAGGCAAACCACTTGCTTGAAATTCAAAAAGCAAATCAGTCGCTTTTTCTTTTTTTTCTGTATGTCTTTCCTTCAAATGCAAATCTTGTGTTCTCTCAGCTGTTCTGAGTGGTTCTGCGTCTTTTCAAATGCAAATTTCCTGACTCTTGAAGGGTTTAGGTGGGGCTCAGCTATGCACAGGGCTACTGCATTCAAACCAACAGACCGTGTTTCTTTCAGGCAAGTTCTAATTTCCCTTTTACCATATCCAATGAAGTATTGGCTGAAGGCTGAGCTACAAGCTCTCCGTAATCTATAAACCTGTTGCCGTGGAGTCAATTCCAATTCATAGTGACCCTACAGGACAGAGTACAACTTCCCCATAGAGTTTCTAAGGAGCACCTGGTGGATTCGAACTGCAGGCCTTTTGGTTAGCAGTCATGGCAGTTAACCACTATGCCACCAGGGTTTCCTCTGTAATCTACAATAACCAATATTTATTTCTCTCATACATTTAGGTCTGCTTTAGAACACTAGATAGGAGAAACATTCAATATTCATAGTACAATCAAATAAAAACATAAGCCTTTTAAAAACATTTTAGTTTCATCTTCTCCAATGTACACCTTATCTTCCCATTCCTATGCATATGGCCTTGGGCTTCTGGTTGGGTGAAACCAGCAGATTCTGGCTCCTTGTCAATTATCTTGATCATCTGACTTGGCTTTTGCCCCAGGCCACTTCAGATGTGGCTTTTCTCCCCTCAGCTGTAGCACAACTTTCAGCCATTATAGTTATCAACAACCAAAGTGAACATTTAAGGGTCAAAAGTTTCACTTCCCAGGCCCCCTTGTTCTTTCTCTTACAAAGTCTCACGTTACCAAGAGTTTGGAGCCATTGTAATGAACCCCACTTCTAACATCAACTGTAAAAATGGCATGGGGCAGCGTCTGACCTCCTATAACTTCATAAGGAAGAAGTAGAATCAAGATCAACAACTCCAGGCTAATTTCTATGAGGGGGATGTCAGACATGCCTCTTCTCTCTGCCATCTTTACCAATTCTGATTCCAACCATCCCTCCCGTGGTACTCTACTTTTCTCTATTGGGTTTGACAATTTGTTGCAATGGCCACACAGAACTTGCAGGCAAAACTCATGATTATGGGGTTTATTAGGGAAGTAACGGGTTACAATTCAGATTTAGGAACACTCAGGATACAGTTCTTCCATCAGGACAGCCTTTTCCCAGCCGTGCTCCCAGACACCCCTCTCTCTGATTCCTTTACCTTTTCCCTGCTCAGGCAAGTGTTACAAAGCTTCTTTAGCTCTGCCGGTAAGTGCCCTGAGGTACCCACTCTGCCTGTAAGCCTTGGCCCGAAGGTGCTCAGCTCTAGCCCCGTGCGTTGGCAAACTTAGCTCCACCAAGTGTCCAGAGCACCCTATCCTTCAGCCTTCTTGCTGGGCCCACCATGCTGTCTCCTACTGGTCTCCTGCCATTCTTCTGGCTCTGCACCTCTGCTGCTGCTGTTTCTTTGCCACTGTTTCTCACCTTCTTGTCCTCTTTGGTGTTACATCGCTCTCTCAGTCTGCTGGGTCTAGGAGAGTCTCTGCACAGGGGTTCCAGGCCCCAAGGAAGTGCTCCACTCTTTGCTATTCTTTCTTGGTGGTGGCGAGATCCTTTCTTTGCTCTGTTTTTGGTTTTCCCTTAAGCTTAGTATGATGGCAAAGCTGACCAATCCCCTTTGTGGGCGAGGATTACCTCATTTACACAGTCCCACCCAATCACAATGGTAAGAAAAGCCTCACAAAAGCCATCCACCTCACTGCAATTCCTTCAAGCAGCCAGTCACGGTGATTTTTTTCATTATTCGCATGATTCAGATGGATTAACTGAGCCTTAGAGAGGTTACATCATTTTCTGTCTTCAGTGAATGCTGTGGTTCATTGCCCACTTCCCTCTCCAGAGTGGACTCTTATTCTCTTAGATGCCAGGAGCATGGTCACTGACTGCCCGTAGCTGAATCCTGTGGGAACTGATCCAGGTTAAAGAAAGCAGCTTTACCCAGGATGATGCTACTTCTCTGGTAATTGCCTAGTTCTAACGAAAGGGTCTACGTAAGAGTGCAAAGGCCCAACTTGTTTGTCTCAATTCCTGACAATTGTGAGCATCATCCCATCTCTAGAGCCCACATCCCAGCCC
This sequence comes from Elephas maximus indicus, assembly GCF_024166365.1. Lineage (NCBI taxonomy): Eukaryota > Metazoa > Chordata > Mammalia > Proboscidea > Elephantidae > Elephas > Elephas maximus. Next base: position 66,190,358 of record NC_064843.1, read on the forward strand.
AGCTTCTCCCTCTGCCCAGTGCTGTGTCCTGAACTCTTGTGCACACTCTTTAGTAAACACTCTGCTCTCAAATTTCCATTTCAGAGTCTGTTTCCAGGGAACCCTAACTAACAGAGTGTAGAGTCATGACCCCAAAACATGTCCTTGACTCAAAATATTCGGGTCTTTAACTACAGTTTATATTTGGTCTGTAAACCATTTGAGGACCAGGGCAATTCTTGTCTAGAAGATTCAATATATCCTTTTGAGGAACAATATAATGAGTCCTGGTGTTGCAGTGGTTTAGTGCTCAGCTGCTAACTGAAATTTCAGCAGTTTGAACCCATCAGCCATGCTGCAGGAGAAAGACGTGACAGTCTGCTCCTGTAAAGATTTATAGCCTTGGATACTCAGTGGGGAAGTTTCACTCTGCCTTTTACGGTTGCTATGAGTTGTAATTGACTCAGTAGCAACGGGTTTGGTTTTTTTTTTTTTTTTGGTTGAAGAATAATGTATGTTAGATGATCCAAATGTTCTCAGACCTCAGATTTGCTCAAGGGAAAATGCCTCATTTAGAAAGTTACCTGTCTTAAAAAAAATCTCTTATCAACCCAGGCTTTTTCCCCTGGTATCCTGAATGAAATAATAACCAAAGCTTCCATATGTATTGGACCTTATGAAATATTTCCACTTACCTAATTTCCTTTGATCCACAAAATTACCTGGGCAGGTAATGTAATCCCCTCTTACTTATCAGGAAATAAATAGAAAGAGGTTAGGGACAAGAAGCTAGGTTCTTTAATTGTCAGTTAGACTTTCTTTCCATTGCACAATAAGCTTCTTTGGAGATGCTGGTACTGGGACAGTAGCTTTGGGTAAGTCACTTCTATTGCTCACAGAGTGGGTCAGTTAGGCATGGCTTTGTTGGGAGTAAGAGGAGTCCTGAGATACAGTGACCCCTCCCATGAAGATATTTATGGGATGGTGGTCCCAGAGTTGGGTTGATGGCCTAATGCTGTCACAAGACCCCAGGCTCTTTCCTTCCATCTGCTATCCTTTATACCCCTTGTTCTTGGACACATTGCTCATGACCGAGAGATAGCTACTATGGCTCTGGGTACCCTGTCCCCACAGTACAATTTCCAAAGGCAAGGAGTAGGAGTAGAAAGTGGTGAGAAGGCACAGGGTGCATGCAGGGAGAAGGGAGAGAGATAGATAAAGAGACAAACACAGAGATAGAGCTAGAGTGAAAGAGAAAAAGAGAATCAGAGTGATTGACTCTCCCAGGGCCTCTGTCTTTGTATACAGATTAAATGCTTTCCTAGAAGTGCCCTAGTGAACTTCTTCTTATATGCTATTAGCTGGAACCAGGTACTATGCACCCCAGCATTGATGGAGTCTAGGAAATTGACTATCTGGTACTTTCAGCCCTATAGTTGGGGGTGGGCAGGAAGAAAGAATTGGGAATGGCTGCGGGTTGGCCAACCAAGCGTGTCTGACACACGCTGGTAGATGGACTTTAGGATCCAGAAGCAGTCTCCTCTGGGACCACCCAATAGAGCTGAATGCAAACATTCTTCCTCACTCTGCCTTGTGGGGTGCCTGAGAGTTTTTGATGTCTGCAACAGCTGTCCAAATGCTTGGGAATGCATCCCAGGAGAGCTTCCTTGAGAATTCACAGATATCCTCAGGGGTTTATGATGATGCTTGAGGGTAACGAATGAGGGAACGGCGGTGGACTGTGATGTGGTAGAGCCTCATTTCTACCAAAGAGCCAGTGACACTTCTGGACATGTGGGTTACAAATACTCTCAGTCACTTGTATTCAGATGGACTTCCTTTAGTTGTTGTTGTTAGGTACCTTTGAGACGGTTCTCACTCATAGCGACCCTATGACAACAGAATGAAATGCTGCCCTGTCCTGTACCATACTCACAATCATTGCTATGTTTAAACCCATTGTTGCAGCCACTGTATCAACCCATGGTGTCGAGGGCTTCCCCTCTTTTGCAGATTCCCCACTTTACTTAGCATGATATCCTTCTTCAGGGACTAGCCCCTCCTGATAACATGTCCAAAGTAAGTGAGAGGAAGGCTCGTCATCCTCACAGAATTCTAAGGAGCATTCTGGTTATACTTCTTCCAAGACAGATTTGTTCATTGTTCTGGCAGCACATGGTATATTCAATATTTTTTGCTGACACTATAATTCAAAACAGGGCTTCAAGCCAGTTCATTCTGGTTTGAACCCCTGTTTGGAATTTGCGTTTCTAACAAGCTCCCTGCTAAGAACTTGCATTTCCACCTCTGATATACTGAACCAGAATCTACATTTTAACAAGGCCGCCAGCTGATTTTGATGTATAACTTCCTAGGAACTTGTTAGAAATGCAAATTCTCAGCAGGAGTTCAAACTAGAATGAACCTGCTCAAAGCCCTGATTCAAATAATCAATTCTTCTTCAGTCTTCCTTATACATTGTCCACCTTTCTCACGCGTATGAGGTGACTGAAAAATACCATGGCTTAGGTCAGTCATACCTTAGTCCTCAAAGTGACATCTTTGCTTTTTAATACTTTAAAGTGTTAACACTTTAAAAGACTTCCATAAAGATGTCTTTTGCAGTGGATTAGCCCAATGCAATATGTGGTTTGATCTTTCTCTTTTTTTTTTAATTAAACTTTAGATAAGGGCTTACAGGGCAAACTAATTTCTCATCAAACGGTTAGTACACACATGGTTGTATGACATTGGTTCACAGCCCCATGACAAGTCAACACTCTCCCTTCTCAACCCTGGGTTCCCTATTACCAGCTTTCCTGTTCCCTCATACCCTCCAGTCCCTGCCCCAGGGCTAGTGTGCCCCTTTAATCTTGTTTTTTTCCAAGGGCCTGTTCAATCTTTGGCTGAAGGGTGAACCTCAGGACTAGCCTCATTACTTTGCTGAAAGGGTCCATACTCTCAAGGTTTCTCCGGGCTCTGTCAGGCTAGCACGTCTGGTCTTTCTTTTTGAGTTAGAATTTCGTTCTACGTTTTTCTCCAGCTCTGTCCCGGACCCTCTCTTGTGTTCCTTGTCAGAGCAGTCAGTGGTGGTAGCTGGGCACCATGTAGTTGTACTGGACTCAGTCTGGTGGAGGCTGTGGTAGATGTGGTCCATTAGTCCTTTGGACTAATCTTTCACTATGTCTTTAGTTTTCTTCATTCTTCCTTGCTCCGGAAGGGGTAAGACCAGTGGAGTATCCTAGATGGCCGGTCACAGGCTTTTAAGAACCCAGACACTACTCACCAAAGTAGAATGTAGAACATATTCTTTATAAACTCTGTTATGTCAATTGACCTCGATGTTCCCTGAGACCATGGTCCCTACAGCCCTCAGCCCAGCAATTTGGTCTCTCAGGGAGTTTGGATGTGTCTATGTAGCTACCATGGCCTGGCCTTGTACAGGTTGTGCTGGCATCACCAAAGTTACCGCTTACCTATTGTCTATTAAGTGTTTTTCCATCCCCATCCCTCCCTTACCTTGTAACCATCAAAGATTGTTTCTTTTTCTATGTAAACCTTTTCATGAGTTTTTACAGTAGTAATCTCATACAATATTTGTCCTCTTATGATTGACTTATTTCACTCAGCGTAATGTCCTCCAGATGCATCCATGTTTGAGGTGTTTCACAGATTCATCTTTGTTCTTTAGCGTTGCATAATACTCCATTGTGTGTATGTACCATAGTTAGTTTACCCATTCATCTGTTGAAGGGCATCTTGGTTGTTTCCATCTTTTTGCTGTTGTGAACAATGCTGCAATGAACATGGGTGTACATATATCTATTCCTGTGATGACTCTTATTTCTCTAGGATATATTTCTAGGAGTGGGATTGCTGGATCATATGGTATTTCTATTTCTAGTTTTCTTAGGAAGTGCCATATCATTTTCCAAAATGGTTGTACCATGTTGCATTCCCACCAGCAGTGCATAAGAGTTCCGATCTCCCCGCAGCCTCTCCAATATCTGTTATTTCCTGTTTTATTGATTCATGCCAGTAACACCAGGGTAAAATGGTATCTCGTTGTGGTTTTCATTTGCATTTGTCTGATGGCTAGAGATCATGAGCATTTCCTCAAGTGTTTGTTGGCTGCTTGAAAGCCTTCTTCGGTGAAGTGTATGTTCATTTCCTTTGCCCATTTTTTTTAATTGAATTATTTGTCTTTTTGTTGTAGAGATGTTGGGTTTTCTTGTAGATTTTAGAGATTAGACCTTTGTCTGATTTGTAATAGCCAACAATTTTTTTTTCCCAGTCTGTATGTTCTCTTTTTACTGTTTTGGTGAAGTCTTTTTTTTTTTTTTTTTAATTTTTCTTGTACTTTAAGTGCAACTTTACAAGTTAAGTCAGTCTGTCATAAAATGTATATATATATATATACACCTTGCTATATACTCCTAGGTGTTCTCCCCCTGATGAGGCAGCACACTTTTTCTCTCCACCCTGTATACCCAAGTCCATTCAGCCTGCTTCTGTCCCTCTCTGCTTTCTCATCTCCCCTCCAGACAGGAGCTGCCCACATAGTCTCATGTGTCTACTTGATCCAAGAAGCTCACACCTGACCAGAATCATTTCCTATCTTAAAGTCCAGTTCAATTCCTGTCTGAAGAGTTGGCTTTGGGAATGGTTCCAATCTTGGGATAACAGAAAGTCTGGGGACCATGACCTCTGGGGTCCTTCTAGTCTCAGTCAGACCGTTAAGTCTGGTCTTTTTACGAGAACTTGAGGTCTGCATGCCACAGCCGTCCTGCTCCATCAGGGATTCTCTGTCGTGTTCCCTGTCAGGGCAGTCATTGGTTGTAGCCAGGCACCACCTAGTTCTTCTGGTTTCAGATTGATGCAGTCTCTGATTTATGTGGCCCTTTCTGTCTCTTGGGGTCATACTTACCTTGTGTCTTTGGTGTTCTTCACTCTCCTTTGCTCCAGGTGGGTTGAGACCAATTGATACATGTTAGATGGCCACTTGATAGCATTTAAGACCCCAGACGCCACTTTCCAAAGTGGGATGCAGAAGGATTTCTTAATAGATTTTATAATGTCAATTGAAACCATGGTCCCCAAACTCCCGTCCCTGCTACTCTGGCATTCAAAGCATTCAGTTTACTCAGGGAACTGCTTTTGGTTTAGTCCAGTTGTGCTGACCTCTCCTGTTGTGTGTTGTCTTTCTCTTCACCTAAAATAGTTCTTGTCTACTAATTAGTGAATACCCCTCTCCCTCACTCCTTCCCCATACTCCTAACCATCAAAGAATGTTTTCTTCTCTGTTTCAACTATTTCTTGAGTTCTTGTAATAGTGGACTCATGCAATATTTGTCCTTTTGCAACTGACTAGTTTCACTTAACATAGTGCCTTCCAGATTCCTCTATGTTATGAAATGTTTAAAGGACTCTTCATTGTTCTTTATTGTTGCTTAGTATTCCATTGTGTGAATATACCATTCATCTGATGATGGGCACTTTGGTTGCTTCCATCTTTTTGCTATTGTAAACAGTGCTGCAATGAACATGAGTGTGCATATATCCATACCTGTAAAGGCTCTTATATCTCTATATATTCCAAGGAGTGGGATTGCTGGATCTTAATGGTAGTTCTATTTCTAGCTTTTTAAGGAGGCTCCAAATCGATTTCCAAAGTGGTTGTACCATTTTACATTCCCACCAGCAGTGTATAAGTGTTCCAGTCTCTCTACAATCTCTTCAACATTTACTATTTTGTGTTTTTTGGATTAATGCCAACCTTGTTGGAGTGAGATGGAATCTCACTGTAGTTTTGATTTGCATTTCTCTAATGGCAAATGATCATGAACATTTCCTCATGTATCTATTAGCTGCCTGAATGGCTTCTTTAGCGAAGTGCCTGTTCATATCCTTTGCTCATTTTTTAATTGGGTTTTTTGTCTTTTTGTTGTCGGTTTTTCATATATTTTAGAGATCAGATGCTGATTGGAAATACAGCTAAAAACTTTTTCCCAGTCTGTAGGTAATCTTTTTACCCTTTTGGGTGAAATCTTTTGACGAGCATAGGTCTTTGATTTTTAGGAGCTCCCAGCTATCTAGTTTCTCTGCTGGTGTTTGTCTGTTGTTAGTAATGTTTTGTATACAGTTTATGCAATGTATTAGGGTTCCTAGCTTTGTCCCTATCTTTTCTTCCATGATCTTTATTGTTTTAGATTTTGTATTTAGGTCTTTGATCCATTTTGAGCTAGTTTTTTTGCATGGTGTGAGGTATGGGTCTTGTTTCATTTTTTTGCAAATGAATATCCAGTTATGCCAGCACCATTTGTTAAAGAGACTGTGTTTCCCGATTTAACTGACTTTGGGCCTTTGTCAAATATCAACTGCTCATATGTGGATGGATTTATGTTGGGATTCTTAATTCTGTTCCACTGGTCTATGTATCTGTTGTACCAGTACCAGGCTGTTTTGACTACTGTGGTGGTATAATAGTTTCTAAAATCAGGTAGTGTGAGGCCTCCCACTTTGTTCTTTCCCAGTAGTGCTTTTCTTAGCTGGGGCCTCTTTCCATTCCATATGAAGTTGGTGATTTGTTTCTGCATCTCATTAAAAAATGTCATTGGAGTTTGGATCGGAATTGCATTGTATCTAAAGATCGCTTTTGGTAGAATAGACAATGTTGAGTCTTCCTATCCATGATCAAGGTATGTTTTTCCACTTACGTAGGTCTCTTTTGGTCTCTTGCAGTAGTGTCTTGTAGTTTTCTTTGTATAGGTCTTTTATGTCTCTGGTAAGATTTATTCCTAAGTATTTTATCTTCACGGGGGCTACTGAGAATGGTATTGATTTGGTGATTTCCTCTTCGATGCTCTTTTTATTGGTGTAGAGGAATCCAAGTGATTTTTGTATGTTTTTATCTTGTATCCTGATGCTCTGCTGAACTTTTTTTTTTATTAGTTTCAGTAGTTTTCTTGAGGGTTTTTTTAGGGTTTTCTGTGTATAAGATCATGTCATCTGCAAATAGAGATACTTATACTTCTTCCTTACCAATCTGGATGCTCTTTATTTCTTTATCTAGCCAAATTGCTCTGGCTAGGTCCTCTAGCACAATGTTGAATAAGAGCAGTGATAAACGGCATCCTTGTCTGGTTCTCGTTCTCAAGGGGAATGCTTTCAGAGTCTCTCCATTGAAGATGATGTTGGCTGTTGGCTTTGTGTAGAACCCCTTCATTATGTAGAGGAATTTTTCTTCTATTCCTGTTTTGCTGAGAGTTGTTATCATGAATGGGTGTTGGACTTTGTCAAATGCCTTTTCTGCATCAATTAATAAGATCATGTAGTTCTTGTCTTTTTTATATGATGGATTACACTGATTGTTTTTCTAATGTTAAACCATCCCTGCATACCTGGTATGAATCCCTCTTGGTCATGGTGAGTTATTTTTTTGATATGTTGTTGAATTCTATTGGCTAGAATTTTGTTGAAGAATTTGCATCTAATTTCATGAAGGATATAGGACTGTAATTTTCTTTTTTGTGTGTCTTTACCTGGTTTTGGTATCAGGGATATGCTGGCTTCATAGAATGAGTTTGGGAGTATGCCATCTTTTTCTATGCTCTGAAATACCTTTAGGAGTAGTGGTGTTAACTCTTCTCTGAAATTTTGGTAGAACTCTGCAGTGAAGCCATCCGGGTCAGGGCTTTCTTTTGCTGGGATTTTTAAATTATCTTTCAATGTCTTCTTTTGTTATGGGTTTATGTATTTGTTCTATCTCTGTTTGTGTTCCTTTAGGTGGGTAGTGTGTTTCTAGAACTTTGTCCATTTCCGCTAGGTTTTCATATTTGTTAGAGTACAATTTTTCATAGTATTCTGTTATGATTCTTCTAATTTCAGTTAGGTCTGTTGTGATATGCTTATTTTATTTCTTATTTGGGCTATTTGCTTCATCTCCTGTTCTTCTATTGTCAGTTTGGCTAATGGCTTATTAATTTTGTTAATTTTTTTCAAAGAACAAGATTTTAGTTTTGTTAACTCTTTCAATTTTTTAAAAATAATTTTTATTGTGCTTTAAATGAAAGTTTACAAATCAAGTCAGTCTCTCACGTATAAATTTATATACACCTTATTACATACTCCCAACTACTCTCTCCCCAATGAGACATCCCATTCCCTCCTTCCAGTCTCTCTTTTTGTGACCTTTTTGCCAGCTTCTAACCCCCTCTACCCTCTCATCTCCCCTCCAGACAGAAGATGCCAACATAGTCTCAAGTGTCCACCTGATGCAAGTAGCTCACTTCTCATCAGCATCTCTCTCCAACCCATTGTCCAGTCCAATCCATGTCTGATGAGTTGGCTTCGGGAATGGTTCCTGTCCTGGGACAACAGAAGGTCTGGGGGCCATGACCACCGGGGTCCTTCTAGTCTCAGTCAGACCATTAAGTCTGGTCTTTTTATGAGAATTTGGGGTCTGCATCCCACTGTTCTCCTGCTCCCTCAGGGGTTCTCTGTTGTGTTCCCTCTCAGGGCAGTCATCGGTTGTGGCCTGGCACCATCTAGTTCTTCTGGTCTCAGGATGATGTAGTCTCTAGTTCATGTTGCCCTTTCTGTCTCTTGGGCTCATAATTGCCTTGTGTCCTTGGTGTTCTTCATTCTCCTTTGATCCAGGTGGGCTGAGACTCATTGATGCATCTTAGATGGCTGGTTGCTAGCGTTTAAGTTCCCAGATGCCACTCTTTAAAGTGGGATGAAGAATGTATTCTTAATAGATTTTATTTTGCTGATTGACTTAGATGTCCCCTGAAACCATGGTCCCCAAACCCCTGCCCCTGCTTCATTGACCTTCGAAGCATTCAGTTTATTCAGGAAACTTATCTGCATTTGGCTTAGTCCAGTTATGGTGACCTCCCCTGTATTCAGTGTTGTCCTTCTCTACCTAAAGTAGTTCATATCTACTATCTAATTAGTAAATACCCCTCTCCCATCCTCCCTCTCTCCCCCCTTTTGTAACCACAAAAGAATGTGTTCTTCTCAGTTTAAACTATTTCTCAAGATCTTATAGTAGTGGTCTTATACAATATTGTCCTTTTGCAACTGACTAATTTCACTCAGCATAATGCCTTCTAGATTTCTCCACGTTATGAAATGTTTCACAGATTCCTCACTGTTCTTTATCGATGCATAGTATTCCATTGTGTGAATATACCGTAATTTATTTATCCATTCATCCACTTATGGGCACCTTGGTTGCATCCATCTTTTTGGTATTGTAAACAGTGCTGCAATAAACATGGGTGTGCATATATCTGTTCCTGTGAAGGCTCTTATTTCTCTAGGATATATTCCAAGAAGTGAGATTGCTGGGTCGTATTGTAGTTCTATTTCTAGCTTTTTAAGGAAGCTCCAAATCGATTTCCAAAGTCATTGTACCATTTGACATTCCCACCAGCAGCATATACATGTTCCAATCTCTCCACAGCCTCTCCAACATTTTTTATTTTGTGTTTTTTGGATTAATGCCAGCCTTGCTGGAGTGAGACGGAATCTCATTGTAATTTTAATTTGCATTTCTCTAATGGCTAATGATCGAGAGCATTTCCTCATATATCTGTTAGCTGCCTGAATGTCTTCTTTAGTGAAGTTCCTGTTCATATCTTTTACCCATTTTTTAATTGGGTTGTTTGTCTTTTTGTGGTCACGTTTTAGCAGAATCATGTCAATTTTAGAGATCAGGCCCTGGTTGGAGATGTCATAGCTGAAAATTTTTTTCCAGTGTGTAGCTGGTCTTTTTACTCTTTTGGTGAAGTCTTTAGATAAGTATAGGTGTTTGATTTTTAGGAGCTCCCAGTTATCTGGTTTCTCTTTGGCATTTTTGGTAATGTTTTGTATTCTGTTTATACCTTCTATTAGGGCTCCTAATGTTGTCCCTATTTTTTCTTCCATGATCTTTATCGTTTTAGTCTTTATGTTTAGGTCTTTGATTCACTTGGAGTTGGTTTTTGTGCATGGTGTGAGGTATGGGTCCTGTTTCATTTTTTTGCAGATGGAGATGCAGTTATGCCAGCACCATTTGTTAAAAGGACTACCTTTTCCCCAATTAACTAACACTGGACATTTGTCAAATATCAGCTGCTCATATGTGGATGGATTTATACTGGGTTCTCAATTCTGTTCCACTGGTCTATGTGTCTGTTGTAGTACCAGTACCAGGCTGTTTTGACTACTGTGGTGGTATAATAGTTTCTAAAATCAGGTAGTGTGAGGCCTCCCACTTTGTTCTTTTTCCTTAATGCTTTACTGATCTGGGACTTCTTTCTCTTTCACATGAAGTTGGTGATTTGTTTCTCCATCACATTAAAAAATGTCATTGGAATTTGGATCAGAAGTGCAATGTATATATTGATGGCTTTTGGTAGAATAGACATTTTTACAATGTTAAGTCTTCCTATCCATGAGCAAGGTATGTTTTTCCACTTATGTAAGTCCCTTTTGGTTTCTTTTAGTAATACCTTGTAGTTTTTTTTGTATAGGTCTTTCACATCTTTGGGAAGATTTATTCTTAAGTATTTTATCTTCTTGTGGGCTACTGTGAATGGTATTGATTTGGTGATTTCCTCTTCAATGTTCTTTTTGTTGAAGTGGAGGAATTGAAGTGATTTTTATATGTTTATCTTGTAAGCTGATACTGTGCTCAACTCTTCTCTTAGTTTCAGTAGTTTTCTTGAGGATTCCGTAGGGTTTTCTGTGTATAAGATCATGTCATCTGCAAATAGAGATAATTTTACTTGTTCCTTGTCAATCTGGATGCCCTTTATTTCTTTGTCTCCCCTAATTGCTTAGGCTAGGACCTGCAGCACAATGTTGAATAAGAGTGGTGATAAAGGGCATCCTCGTCTGGTTCCCGTTCTCAAGGGAAATGCTTTCAGGCTCTTTCCATTTAGGATGATGCTGGCTTTTGGCTTTGTATAAAAGCCCTTTATTATGTTGAGTAACTTTCCTTCAATTCCTATTTTGCTGAGAGTTGTTATCATGAACGGGTGTTGGACTTTGTCAAATGCCTTTTCTGCATCAATTGATAACTTCATGTGGTTTTTGTCTTTTGTTTTATTTATGTGTTGGATTACATAGATTGTTTTTCTAATATTTAACCAACCTTGCATACCTGGTATAAATCCCACCTGGTCATGGTGGATTATTTTTTTGATATGTTATTGAATTCTGTTGGCTAGAATTTTGTTGGGGGTTTTTGAATCTATGTTCATGAGGGATATAGGTCTGTAATTTTCTTTTTTTGTGGTGTCTTTACCTGGTTTTGGTATCAGGGATATGCTGGAATCATAGAATGGGTTAGGGAGCATTCCATCGTTTTCTATGCTTTGAAATACCTTTAGTAGTAGTGGTGTTAACTCTTTTCTGAAAGTTTTGTAGAACTCTGCAGTGAAGCCTTCTGGGCCAGGGCTTTTTTTATTGGGAGTTTTTTGATTACTTTTTCGATCTGTTTTTTTGTTATATGTCTATTTAGTTGTTCTACTTCTGATTGTGTTAGTTTAGGTAGGTAGTGTGTTTCCAGAAATCTGTCCATTTCTTCTAGGTTTTCAAATTTGTTAGAGTACAATTTTTCATAGTAATCTGATATGATTCTTTTAATTTCTGTTGGGTCTGTTGTGATATGGCCCATCTCATTTCTTATTCGGGTTATTTGTTTACTTTCCTGTATTTCTTTAGTCAGTCTGGCCAATGGCTTATCAATTTTGTTAATTTTCTCAAGGAACCAGCTTTTGACTTTGTTAATTCTTTCAATTGTTTTTCTGTTATCTAATTCATTCAATTCTGCTCTAATTTCTATTATTTGTTTTCCTCTGGTGCCTGACGGAGTCTTTTGTTGCTCTCTTTCTGTTTGTTCAAGTTGTAGGGACAGTTCTCTGATTTTGGTTCTTTCTTCTTTATGTATGTGTGCATTTATTGATATAAATTGACCTCTGAGCACTGTTTTTACTGTGTCCCAAAGGTTTTGATAAGAAGTGTTTCCAGCCCTGTTGCATTCTGTGAATTTCTTTATTCCCTCCTTAATGTCTTCTATAACTCAGCCTTTTTTGAGCAGGGTATTGTTCAGTTTCCAAGTATTTGATTTCTTTTCCCAAATTTTTCTGTTATTGATTTCCAGTTTTATGGCCTTATGGTCTGAGAAGATGCTTTGTAATATTTCTATGTTTTGGATTCTGCAAAGGTTTGTTTTATGACATAACAGGCGATCTAGAGAATGTTCCATGTGCACTAGAAAAAAAAGTACACTTTGCAGTTGTTGGGTGGAATGTTCTGTATAAGTCTATGAGGTCAAGATGGTTGATTGTATCAATTAGATCTTCTGTGTCTCTATTGAGCTTCTTACTGGATTTTTTATTCTTCACTGAAAGTGGTGTGTTGAAGTCTCCTACTATAATTGTGGAGGTGTCTATCTCACTTTTCAGTTCTGTTAACGTTTGTTTTATGTATCTTGCAGCCCTGTCATTGGGTGCATAAATATTTATATGGTTATACCTTCCTGGTAAATTTTCCCTTTAATCATTATGTTGTGTCCTTCTTTATCCTCTGTGGTAGATTTAACTTTAAGTTATATTTTCCCAGAAATTAATATTGCCACTCATGCTCCTTTTTGACTGTTGTTTGCTTGACATATTTTTTCTATCCTTTGAATTTTAGTTTATTTGTGCCTCTAGGTCTAAGGTGTGTCTCTTGTAGGCAGCATATAGACGGATCATGTTTTTTTTATCCAGTCTGTGACTGTCTGTCTCTTTATTGGTGCATTTAGTCCATTGACATTCAGCGTAATTATAGATAAGTATGAGTTTATTGCTGTCATTTCGATGGTTTTTTGTGCGTCATTGAGAATTTCATTTTTCCGCTTACTTTTTTGTGCTGAGAAGTTTTTCTTTGTAAATTGTGTTTTCCTCATTTTCATGGTAGTTGAATTTGTTTTTGCTGAGTTATTATGTTTATCTTGGTTTTTATTTTGAAGTATGGAATTGTTAGGCCTCTTTGTGGTTGCCTTATTATTTACTCCTATTTTTCTAAGTAAAAACCTAATTTGTATTGTTCTATATCGCCTTGGCTTCTTCTCTATATAGAAGATTTGTGCCTCCTGTATTTAGTCCCTTTATTTTTGATTATTGTAATCTTTTACATAATGACATCAATGATTCCCTGTTTTGAGCATTTTTTTTTTAATTAATCTTATTTTGTTTTTGTGATTTCACTATCTGAGTTGATATCTGGATGTTCTGTTCTGTGACCTTTGTTGGTATCCGATATTATTGATTTTCTGACCAAAGAATTTCCTTTAGTAATTCTTGTAGCTTTGGCTTGGTTTTTGCAAATTGTCTAAGCTTGTGTTTATCTGTAAATGTCTTAATTTCACTTTCATATTTGAGAGAGAGTTTTGCTGGATATAAGATTCTTGGCTGGCAGTTTTTCTCTTCAGCGCTCTATATATGTCATCCTATTGCCTTCTTGCCTGCATGGTTTCTGCCGGGTAGCCTGAACTTATTGATTCTCCTTTGTATGTGACTTTCCGTTTATCCCTGGCTACTTTTAAAATTTTCTCTTTATCTTTGTTTTTGGCAAGTTAGATGATAATATGTCTTGGTGATTTTCTTTTGGGAACTATCATGTTCGGGGTTCGATAAGCATCTTGGATAGGTATCCTTTCATCTTTCACAATGCCAGGGAAGTTTTCTGCCAACAGATCTTTAACTATTCTGTCTGTATTTTCTGTTATACCTCCCTGTTCTGGAACTCCAATCACACACAAGTTATTCTTCTTGATAGAGTCCCACATGATTCTTAGGGTTTCTTTGTTTTTTAAAATTCTTTTATCTGATTTTTGTTCAACTATATTGGTGTCAATTCCCTTATCCTCCATCTTCCCTACTCTGCATTCCAATTCCTCAATTCTGTTCCTTTGACTTCCTATTGAGCTGTCTAATTCTGTAATTTTATTGTTAATCTTTTGAATTTCTGAATGCTGTCTCTCTATGGATTCTTGCAGCTTATTAAATATTTCACTATGTTTTTGAATAATCTTTTTGATTTCTTCAACTGCTTTATCTGTGTGTTCCTTGGCTTTTTCTGTAAATGCCTTATTTCATTTCTGAGGTCATCCCTGATGTCTTGGAGCATTCTGTATATTAGTTTTTTATATTCTATATCTGGCAATTCCAGGAATGTGTCTTCATCTGTGAAAGCTTTTGATTCTCTGAATTGGGGAGTTGTAGAAGCAATCATGGTCTGCTTCTTTATGTGATTTGATATCGACTGCTGTCTCTGAGCCATCTATAAGATATTGTAATGATTTATTTTATTTTTGCTAAGTCTTATCTTCTTGTTTTGTTTCAATACATCCACATGGGCGACTAGAGTGCACTATCTGCATTGTTGTAGCCTTTGAATCACTTATGTCCTGTTACCAGCTGGTTTGAGCTGTTACCAGGTGTATTAGCCTATGAGTCCATTCACTATTCTTGAATAGAATCAGCTCAGGTGTCCTTATAGTGGTTCACCTACTGTGTGGTATAGGCTCTCACCTGTTAACTTAGAGGAGTAGCAGTGATGGTTGTATGCCCCAGATTCTAGTAGCAGCTGGGGGTCACATTCCAAGGAGGGCATGATGGTGACAGTTTTCCCCCAAGTGTCATTGAGGTAGGAGTGTCTCTATTCTGTAGAGCACTCTGGTGGGTGGGCTCTGCAGCTGTTCCTTAGGCACCCAATGCTTGTACCTCTAAAGACTGATAGGCGTCACTATCCTCAGACCCTTTCATCAGGTGACTAGGTTGTGTGGATGGAACCTCAGCCCTCAGTTCCCTGCTGTGGATCAGTGAGGGCTCTGTTTAATACGTAGAGAGGTATCTGACCTCCAAAACTTGCCTTTCCACTGCACAGCTAAAACAATTACAGTCAGATCTCTATCAGAATTGCCTTTGCTTTATAATAGCCACCTGGTACCCTGGAGGGGTGAAAGCCCAAAACTGTGGATCTCTTGTGCCTGGATAGAGCTCATTCTGTATTATTATTCTAGTTTAGGGAAGTCGGAAGGATTTTTCCCCTGATTATTAATTGCCGCTTTTCTCAGGCCAGGAGAATGGGTTAGAAAAGAAACAAAACAAAATCCCTCAGACCACTTCACTTTCTGGCCCAGGGAATTCCATTGTTAATGAAGCCAGCTGGGACAGGGAGAGGAGGGATCAGATAGATAGGAGACAGTAATGCAGCAATATAGACAAAGTTACTTATCTTTTTTTGGTGAGGACTGTTTTATCTAAGATTCCAGAGGGGTGTGTAGCCTGTGTTCACTAGCTGGTTCCCCTCTGAGATTGCCCCAGAGGGTTAGGGCTGCATCCTGTGCTTGCCCTGTCTCAGGAAGCTGCAATCAGCCCCACCACACTTAGTCCAAATCCCAGCCCCAAGGTCTCCTGCCTGGGATGCTGGGCTCCAGGCTCCGAAAGCAGTTGCTTCTTATCTGTGGTTTCTCTTTGCCCTGTCAGCCACGTCGGTGTGCAGCCTGTTTGCGCTGGCTTGATCCCCACCGAGATTGCTCTAGGGGGTTAGGGCTGTGTCCCGTGCTTGCCCCGTCTCAGTAAGCCACAATCAGCCCCACCACTCTGGCACCATGGAACCACAAGGGCTCGAGGCTGTGGCACGGCACGCTGGCCCCGGAAGCGGTCGCTGCTTCAGTGCACGGCTTTTCACTCCCATGTCACTCAGGTCAACTCCTTAGTTCTGTGTTCGATGGTCAGAGTTTGTAGATTGTCATGTACGTAATTGATTCACTTGTTTTTTCGAGTCTTTGTTGGAAGAGGGATCAGTGGAAACTTCTACCTAGTCAGCCAACTTGGTCCCACCTCTGTGCTTTCATTCTTGTTTTATTCTAGGAACTTTCTGATTCCATCTTTGATTTCTTCTACTACCTAGTGGTTTTTAAGCAGGGTGTTATTCATTTTCCCTGTAATTGATTTTTTCCTTACTCTTCCTGTTGTTAATTTCTATTTTAATGGATTTTTAGTTATCTAGTACTGCTATAACAGAAATACCACAAGTGGATGGCTTTAACAAAGAGAAATTTATTCTCTCACAGTGTAGTAGGTTACAAGTTCAAGTTTAGGGTGTCAGCTCCAGGGAAGGGCTTTCTCCCTTTGTTGGCTCTGTAGGAATGTCCTTGTCCTCAATCTTCCGCTGGTCAAAGATCTTCTCAGGCTCAGGGACTCTGGGTCCAAAGGAAGATCTCTGCTTCTGGTGCTGTTTTCTTGGTAGTATGAGTTCCCCAACTCTCTGCTTGCTTCCCTTTCCTTTTTATCTCTTGAGACATAAAAGGTGGTGCAGGCCACACCCGAAGGAAGGTCCCTTTACATTGGATCAGGGATGTGACCTGAGCAAGGGTGGTGTTACCATCCCACCCTAATCCTTTTAACATAAAATTAGAATCACAAAAAAGGAAGACAACCACAGAATACTGGAAATCAAGGCCTAACTAATTTGATACACACATTATTGGGGGGACATAATTCAATCCATGACAGATGGCATTGTGGTCAGAGGTGATACTTTGTATTATTTCAATATTTTGGATTTTGTTGAGGGTTGCTTTGTGGCCTAAGATGTAGTCTATTCTGGAGAACATTACATGTGCGTTGGAAAAGGATGTCTACTTTGCAGCTGTTGGGTGGAGTGTTCTACATATATCTATGAGGTCAAGTTGGCTGATTGTGCTCTTTAGCTTTTCTCTATCTTTGCTGAATTTTCTTTTTAGATGTTCTGTCCTTTACTGAGAATGGCGTGTTGAAGGCTCGTACTATTATTGTGGAACTGTCAATTTCTGTTCCCAGTGCTGTTAGAGTTTGTTTAACGTGTTTTGGAGCCCTGTCATTGGGCACGTAGATGTTTATTATGGTTAAGACTTCATGATGGATTGCCCCTTTAATCATTATATAGTCCCCTTCTTTGTCTTTTATGGTGGATTTTTAAAAATCTGTCTGATCTGTGATTAGCATTGCTACTCCTGCTCTTTTTTGGTAGTTATTTACCTGATATATTTTTTTCCATACTTTGACTTTTAATAAATTTACATCTTTGTTTCTAAGTTGTGTCTCTTGTAGAAAGGGTATTGATGGATCCTTTTTTTTTTTTAATCCATTCTGTCACTCTGTGTCTCTTTATGGGTGCATTTAGGCCATTTATATCCAGTGTAATTATTGAAAGGTATGAGTTTATTGCTGTCATTTTGTAGTGCTTTTTTTTTTTTTTGTGGTGCTAACATTTTCTTTGTTCATCTTACTCTCCTGTGCTGAGTTCATTTTGTTTGTGGTTTTCTTTTTCATTTCTTTTGTTTTTGTAAATTTTGTTTTTTTGAGACTTCATGTTTTTCTTTTGGTGAGTAGGTTTGTTGACTTTCTTTTTGGTTACTTTGAGATTTAGCCTTAGCTTCCTATGTTTGAACCAGTCTGTTATTACTTGGGATTGCCTTGCCTTCCTCTCTATTAGAATGTTCTATACCTATACCATTTATTCCTTCTTTTATTGTTCTGACGTTATTGTCACTTACAGATTAACCTCTCTTGTTCCCTGTTGCAATTGTTTTGGTTTTGGATAGTCCCCGAGAATTCATTTCAGAGGATGGTATCTGTCTGGTATAATCTTGCATCATAGATTCAGGCTGTGGTCTGATATTGTTTGTTCTAAGACCAAAGGACTCCCTTTAGTAATTCTGTAAGTTTGGCTGGGTTTTTACATATTCCCTCAATTTCTGTTTATCTGGAAATGTCTTAATTTCACCTCATATTCAAACAAAAGTTTTGCAGGATATATTATTCTTGGTTGGCCATTCTTTTCTTTCAAGGTTTTATATATGTCATCCCGTTGTCTTCTTGTCTGCGTGGTTTCTGCTGAATAATCAGAGCTTAGTCTTATTGTTTCTCCTCTGTATGTGACTTTCTGCTTTTCTCGAGCTGCTCACAGGATTTTTTCTTTGTCTTTGTTTTTTTTTTGGTTTTAGTGAGTGTGATTATGATATGCCTTGGTGTTTTTATTTTTGGGGTCTATCCTAAATGGGGTTCATGGAGCTTCTTTGATGGTCAGCCTTTCATCATTCATGATATCAGCAATTCTTCAATGATCCTTGCTGTGTTTTCCATTTTCTCTCCCTGTTCCGGAACTCCAATCACTCACAGATTTTTGCTTTTGGTAGTATCCCATATAAGTCTCAGGGTTTCTTCATTCTTTTTTTCTGATTTTTCCTCAGAGTTGTATCCAAGTGTTTGTCTTCAATTTTGCTGATCCTGTCTTCTTTCATTTCAAACCTGCTCCTCAGCCCTTCTATAACTCTGTCCCTTTCTGAAATCTTTTTGCTTATCTTTTGGGTTTCTAATTGTTGTTTTTGTAGGATTTCTATTTGTGAATTTATTTTGGCTTTTTTTTTTTTTTTTCTGTATTAGTTTCCTGAATTGTTCCATCTTTTGGTCTGTATTTTCCATGAATTTGTTTGCCTTTTCCATAAATTTTTCCATTTTTTCCTCATTTTTGTCTGCTTTTTTGCTCTAAGTTTTGGATTGCTCTGAATATTAGAGATTTAAATTCCCCATCAGGTAGTTCTAATGCTTTTTTTTCTACTGGAAAGTCATCTGGTGTTTTATTTTGGACGCCTATTGGAATCATCCTGTCCTGTTTTTAAAATATGTTTTGATATTGTCTGCTGTCTTTGGGACATTCGGGAGTTATTTTCTTCATTTCTTGATTGTAGATTTGTTTGTTTCATCCTGTTTTTTTTTGTTTTATTTGGTTATGTCTTAGCAGGAGGGCTGTGAGTTCTTTGTTGTTTGCTTGTCTGTTTCATGATACTTTTCACCTCCTTTTCAAATGGGCAGGGCCAGTCATTTGCTATGGTGCTGCAGGGGAGGTCCAGTTGAAGGGGAGGAGCTGGGATGGGTTGCTTGTGGCACGTTATAGGGCCTGCATGGTGAGCTAGGAATCAGTGCTGGGCAGGTTCCAGTAGGCTGTGCCTGTGCTGCTCAGGGGTGTGATGTTCAGTGCACAGTACAGGTAGGCAGGAAAAGGGGGGAGGTTGTGATGTGTGTAGCTAATAGAGGTACAGGAAAGAGGAAGGAGAGGAGAATGAAATGGGAGCCAAAAACAAACAAGCAAAGAAAGAAAAACAAAAAGAGTGCTAAGGAAGCTTGCTGTTGGAGTGGATAGATAAGACCCTGAGAAATGGAGAAAAACAAAAAGAAAAATAAAAAAAAGAAAAGGGAAAAAAAACTAGATAAAAATTTGGAAAAGAAAAGCCCCCAAGAGTCCCAGAGTCCCACATGTTGGGCTGCTAAGATCGGGGAACTGGATCGCAGGATGCACAGTATTAGCCTGGCTAGAGGAGGTATAGGCATCACACAGCACTAGGTATTCAGGAGACGTGAAAAGAAGATAAGTGTATAGAGATGAGAAATGAGAAATGAAGAAAGACAGAAAGGGAAAAAGAGAGAGAAAAAAAAGAAAGAAGAAGGAAAAAAAAAAAAAAAGAAATGTCCCCAGGGATCTCACCCATGTGCTGCACAGATTGGGAGAGTGGCTCCTAAGCCGTGCAGTGCATTCCAGCTAGAAGGTACTCCCAAACTGCAAAAAAGAAAAATAAAACAGAACAAAAGAAAATAAAGCCCCAGGGATTCCACCAGCACGATGTCATGGGCTGGGGGAGGTTTCCCCAGTCGAGCGTGGCTTCACAGCCTTTTAAGAAGAAGGAAAGATGGCACATGGAGCCAGGTGTTCCAGAGAAAGGAGGAGGAGGTGGTAGGAGGCACAGAAGAAACCAAAAGAGACGGAAAGAACCAGTAGCTCAGGCATCTGGCCAGTGTAGGCAGGGTGAAACCAAGCAGCCTGAGGCCAAGGCATTTGCCTCCCTGCCAAGAGATTGTGGCTGATGGGAAGCAGAGGAGGTCGAAGGGGAGGGGAGAAGGGGGAGTTAGGAAAGCCTATATCACTGGTTACTGTGTGCTCTGTCTCCTGCTGGGAACTCCGTGAAGCTGCTTTCTCATACTCCCTGTCCTCGGATCTCCAACTTGGGTGGAGCTAATCCAAGTGGCACAGATGCTGCACTTCCCAGCAAGCCACTGCAGCCAGCCAGGAAGCTAGAAGGTAGACCAGCGGGGAGAGAGAATGTGGGGTGGGAAAGCCTATATCACTGGTTACTGTGTGCTCTCTCTCCTGCTGGGAGTTCCGCGAAGCTGCTTTCCCATGCTCCCTGTCTGCTGATCCCCAACAGGAGTCCAAGATGGCAGATCCATGCAGCCTTAGCTGATGGGGCCTGCAGCACATATCTCCCCTCATTCTCTGTCCTCTGTCAGTTCCTTATTCCATTCGGTGCTTGGCTGAGTTCTTTATCTCTTCATTTGACACTTCAGGTTCCAGGAATGAAGTTTGTCTCTGTTTTACTTAGTTTTTCCAGTCTTTGCTGTGGAGGGACAGTGTGGTGCTTCTGTCTATGGTGCCATGTTGGCCAAAAAAGTCTGTGGTTTGATTTCTTGACTGCTGCTTCCATAGGTGTTGATTATGGATCCAAGCAAAATGAAATCCTTGAAAAATTCAATATTTTCTCTGTTTATCATGATTTTCTTTATTGGTCCAGTTCTGAAGGCTTGTCTTCGAACTTCCATTATTAAGTGCTTCAAGTCTTCACTTTCAGCAGGCAAAGTTGTTTCATTTGCATATCACAGATTGTGAATGACTCTTCCTCCAAATCTGATGCCCTGTTCTTTTTTGTATAGTCCAGCTTCTTGGCTTATTTGCTCAGCATACAGATTGAATAAGTATGGTGAAAGGGTACAGCACTGACACACACCTTTTCTGATTTTAAGCCATGCAGTATCCCCTTGTTGTGTTCAAACTACTGCCTCTTGGTCTATGTCCAGATTCCACATGAGAACAGTGAAGTATTCTGGAATTTCCATCCTTTTCTATGTTACCCATAATTTGTTATGATCCACACAGTCGAATGACTTTGCACAGTCAACAAAACATGGGTGAACATCTTTCTGACATTCTCTGCTTTCAGCCAAGATCCATCCAACATCAGCGATGATATTCCTTGTTCCACTTCCTCCTCTGAATCTGGCTTGAATTTCTGGCTGTTCCTTGTCAATGTACTGCTGCAACTGTTTTTGAATCGCTTTCAGCAAAATTTTATTTACATATGATCTTAATGATATTGTTCTGTAACTTCTGCTTTCTGCTGGAGCACCTATCTTTGGAATGGACATGGCTCTACTTTGAGAAGCAGCTCTTCCCCAGTCATTCCAACAAGAGGGACTCACTTAGCAATATATCAGATGATGTTCTGCTGCTATCCCTAAGGTTTTCACTGGCTAAAATTTTTTTTTTGAAAGTAGATTTTTGTCTTAGTCTGGAAGCTTAACTGAAACTTGTCCACCACAGATGACTGTGCTGATATTTGAGGTAGAATTGGCATAGCTTCCAACATCACAGCAACATGCAAGCTACCACAATAGTACAAACTGACAGACAAATGGTGGTTCTTCAGTTGGACATGGTGAATTTATACGGAAAGCAGCAGGAATTGCTACAACCTTCTGTCTGTATGCCACAGTCCTCAGTTATGTTTCCATTAATATTTGGGATAATTACCAATGATGGCAGTGTTTGAATTTTTGGTTTTGGCAAGATATGAGCATACTAATTGGAGCCTGTCATACATGTGAGAGTCAAGTGGTGGTGGAGTGAGGAGGCAGTGCGTGGGCATGGGAAGGGACAGAGGGCTGAATCCTGCAGGTCTATAGTTAATTGAAGAGTAAAACAGAGACCCCAAATAGGTGCTCACTAAATGGTCAGTAACATTAACTCATTTTTCTCTTCATCATTTTATTGCTGTTTATGTAATTTTCCCCTTGTCCTCTCAGTCAATGATGTCCCAATTTACAAACTCCAACTTGGATCCAAATTGGGCATATGTAGTTTCTCCATTCACCATTCCTTAAAGAACAGGAAGAACAAGAGGGTAAAGGTAGACTGTATTTAGAAGGCAGTAACATAATGTGAGAGTTGGAGTAGGACAGCTCTGGGTACAAATCTGGATTAACTAGTAGTTGTGTGGACTCAGACCATTTAGTTAATCTCTCTAAGCCGTCATTTCTTTTGTGCCAAGTAAGAATGTTCATACCTGTCCTAAAGATTTCTCATGAGGATTAAATGTGATAATGTATATGATATTCTTCTTAGTAGGAATTCAGTAACCCAATGCTATTCTTACCAAATTCCTATGCACTTGTTAAAATCTGATACTTAAATAATTGAAACCTCAGCATCCCTGTTGTTGATTGCTTCTTTATTGTTCATGTACATGTATGTAACTGCTAGTTATCTGAAACGGCAAATGTGGTTCCATCAGCCATACTATTCCTTGTGTTTGGAATGGTGGACAATGTTTTGTTTCCCTTCCCTGTGACTAATTACTTCTGGATTTTCTGCCCTCGTTCAAAAAACTTGAGAGTCAGAGAAGTTAATCCAGCCCAAGGTAAGTGAACCATTGGGTTGGTCCAAATGTACTCAGTTTGTAAGTAGGAAGGTCTCCTACAAGGTGGACTGTCCAGGTCTGTGGACTTGGAAATACAGCACAATTAATCTTCGTGAAGAAGGCACACAGTGTGCAAACTGGAATTTCACAACCTCAGCCATTGTTTCAAGAAAGTCCGGATTCATTCACCTAGAAAGAAAATTTTCATTTGAGAGAACAAAAATTTCACCTCAAAAGAAGTCTTAGATCTGAAATAACAACTATGAAGATAAACTAGAAATACCTATTTTGTAAATTCTTTACACATATTTCTTAGTAATGCCATCTTTTATTTAATTTGCAGATTTCAGACAGTTTCTTTTTTTAAATTTTACTTATTTTGTTGTTGAGAATACACACTGCAAAACATACACCAATTCAACAGTTTCTACATGTACAATTCAGTGACATTACATTCTCTGAGTTATGTAACAATTCTTACCCTCTTTTTCTGAGTTGTTCTTCCCTCATTAACATAAACTCACAGCTCTGTAAGTCTCCTATCTAATCTTTGGAGTTG
Organism: Elephas maximus indicus; assembly: GCF_024166365.1. Lineage (NCBI taxonomy): Eukaryota > Metazoa > Chordata > Mammalia > Proboscidea > Elephantidae > Elephas > Elephas maximus. The sequence continues at coordinate 66,213,448 of NC_064843.1, forward strand.
CTGTTGTCAGTTTGATCCCATAGAGATAGATATAGAAAGAGCATAATGCTGAAGGCAGACATTCTTCATTAGTTAAGCTAAACTACTGTTTGATTTTATGAAGACTTTGGGGAATAGCTTTGGGTTAATGTTTAAAGATTATTCAGGTCAATAGTTTCAGAGGTTTATTCAGCCTCAGCAGCTCGAGAAAATCTGGAGTCCATGAGAATTTGAAATTCTGTTCTGCATCTTCCCCCTTTTGATCAGAATCCTTCTATAGGATATTTGATCAAAATGTTCAGGAATGGTAGTCCGGCACCGTCCAGTTCTTCTGGTCTCAAGGCAAAAGAGGCAGTCTTTCATGGAGGCAGTTAGCTGCACATTTCATATCCTCCTATTCCTGGTGCTTCTTTTTTTTTTTTTTTTTGCTCTAGGCAAGTAGAGACCAGTTGTTGTGACTTGAATAGCCATTTTTAAGCTTTTCGGACCCCAGGCACTCCACAAGCAGTAGGAGGTAGAAAAGAGGCACTAAACATGTTATTAGGCCAGTTAACAGGGATGGCCCATGAAACCATGACTCAGTCTTCCAAACCGAGCAATCAAATCCCGTGAGTTTTTTGGTTGTGCATAAGCAGCCTCAGCAGCTTCTGTTTTTTTTTTTTTTTTCCTGTCATTGTTGTAAGTACACAGCAGCTTTTTGCAATTCCACTTTTTACAGGTACGTAACTTACTGACAGCAATTGCAATAATAGGCTGTGCAACTCTACACTTAATCAATGTAGTTTTCCATCACCATTAACTCCCCATTCCCTCTGCCTCCTACCCCTTGTAACCACTAATAAACCTTGATCTCTATACATTTGCTTTTTCCACTGTTTTTATATAAGCGAGGTAATACAATTTTTGTCCTTCTGTGACTGACTTATTTCACTCAGCATAATATCTTCAAGCTCTATCCATATTGTAGCATGTATCAAGACTTCATTTCTCCTACTGACTGTATGTATGTACTACATTTTGTTAAGCCATTCATCTGTTGAGGGGCATTTAGGTTGTTTCTACCTTTTGGCTACTGTGAATGGTGCTGCAATGAACATTGGTTACAAGCCCCCATTTTAGTCTCTGCTTTCAAGTCTTTTGGGAATATACCTAAGAGTGGAATTTCTGGAGAACGTGGTAGTTCTACTTTTAGTTTTTGAGGAAATGCCACAGTGTTTTCCAGAATGGCTGTGCCACTTGGCATTCTCACCAGCAATGGATAAAGATTCTGATTTCCTCACATCCTTGCCAATATTTATTATATTCTGTTTTTCTTTTTTTTAATTTTAGCGACCCTAATGGAGTAAAGTGGTATATCTTTGTGGTTTTGATTTGCATCTCTCTGATGGCTAATGAGGAGCCCCTGGTGGCACAGTGCTTAAAGTGCTCGGCTGCTAACGGAAGTGTAGCTGTTTGAACGTTATCAGCTGTTCCTCAGGAGAAAGCTGCAGCAGCCTGCTTCTGTAAAGATTTACTGCCTTCGAAGCCTATGGGGCAGTTCTACCCTGGCACTATTAGTAGGAATAGATTTGATGGCACTGGATGGAATGGCTAATGATATCGAGCATGTTTTCATGTGTTTGTTGGTCATTTGAATGTCCTTTTTGGTGAAATGTCTATTCAAGTCTTTTGCTCATTTTATAATTGGGTTATTTGTCTTTTTCTTAGGTTATCAAAGTTTTATATATAGTTTGGTTATTTGATTCTTATGAGAAATATGTTTTCCAAAGATATTGTCACAGTTGGTAGCTTGTCTTTTCACCTTTTTTGTTAGGTCTTTTGATGAACAAAAGTTTTAGATTTTTATGCGGTCCCATTTATTAATTTTGTCTTTTGCTGTTTGTGCTTTTATTATTTATATTAGATAATCCATTGTTAAAGGCTAGGCCCGACAGCATTGCCCCTGCATTTTCTTCTAAGAATTTTGTGTTTTCAGTTTGCACATTTAGGCCCTTAATCCATTTTAATTTCATTTTTGTGTATGCTGTGAGGCATATGGAGATCCAATTTTCCCAATATCATTTATTGAACAGACTCTTCTTTCCCCATCTAATGCACTGAGCAACCTTGTAAAATATCAGTTTACCGTAGATGTGTAGGTTTATTTCTGGAGTCTAAATTCCATTACATTGGCCTATGTGGCTATCGTTATACCAGTACCAGCCTGTTTTGATTTCTGTAGCTGTATAATATATTTTAAAATCAGGAAGTGTGGGTCATCCTACTTTGTTCTTCTCTTTCAACATTGCTTTAGCCCTTCAGGGCTGCTTGCCATTCCATAGAAAGTTGAGGATTGGTTTTTCCACTTCTTTAAAGAAGGCTGTTGTAATTTTGGTTGGGATTGCATTGAATCTATAGGTCGCTTTGGGTAGCATTGACATCTTCATAATACTAAATCTTCCAATCTAGGCTGTAGTCTATAGAGAGATTCCCGAAAGTTTTTAATGAGTGTATGAGTGTATGTGTTAATGTGTGTGTGTGTTACATTTACATGTAAATGCACAGCTTTCTAGAAATGTTTCACAACTTTCTTCATATTCCCAACGTGGCTAGTTTCTGCAAATTGTTATAATTGTTAGAAATCAGTGCTGACATGTAAATGCAACATGTGAGCTTGCACTAAAATTTAAATACAGACCAACATCTTGAGATTCGTATGTTCTTTATTTTCAACTGAATGGGGAAGCAGAGTACTTCCTCTTTATATTCAACAGGAGTAAAAAATAAGAGGATGTAAGAGGATAAAATCAAGCACCCTAAAGCAAAGCAGGAGCCAACTGGTAGTCCCCAGTTACTTCTTGAACAGCTGTAATGAGCTCTTTGCTATTACAGGTACCGTAGGGAACGTGGAGTCTAAAGACACTGTTTTTCCTCTAGGAGCTCACAGCACAGCTGATAGAGGATATACCCAGAAATGTTCAATGCCCCCAAAGATGAGGAAGAATGTCTTAAATGCTTAGCGGATGCCATCATTCAAGGGAGCATGTGGAAACACCTTATGACGAACACCAACTCACGGATTAACTCATAGTTAACTTTAACTTAATATTCTGTTACACAGATGCAGGCATATCAAGCACTCCAAAAAAAAAAAAAAAAGGACATTTGAACATAGCATTGGTTAGTTTTGAAGAACAGACATATAAAAATAAATGAAAAAATAACCTGTAATCTCATCCAGACACCCGTGACTAACATTAAGTAATTAAATGCAACACATACACATTGTTATAATATCCAAACAATATGGAAAGGTAAAGATAAATTTATAAAAAGCAAGCGCCTACCCCCCACTCTATCTCTCCAAAAATATCCACTTTGAATAATTACTTATGCTTTCTTCCAGGAAAAATGCAAATGCTAGCCCCTTTCTCTCTTTCCTTCTCTCAGATGTATGTGTGCACATGCATGTATAGTTTTGTAAGAGCCTTATATTAACGCACAGTGTGCACCTTGCTTTCAATAAAGTAATATATTTAAGAATGGTTTCTATTTTAACATGTTACTATCTAATTCTTCTTAATGATGGTGGACGATTCCATCATATGCATGCCCCATAACTTATTTAACCAAACCCCAATAATGATACTTTTGATCTCCTTCAAGTCTGTGCTATCACAATGCGTCAGTCAACATCCTTATCCATGTGTTTTATAGCATGTTGGTGATTCTAACTAAGATGTGTATTCCTAACAGTGGTTCCTTTAGGTGTGGGCATGTGACCCAGTCCTGCGAATGAGACATGAGATGGTGGGTTAGAGAGTGTCTAGGAAGAGTTTTCTCACATATAGAAATAAAGCTCTGGAACAAAAGTTTCCTTTTCACCTCTGGGTGTTGGAGTAGATGGATGTGATGTCCGGAGCTGCTGTGATCATCTTGCTACCAGCTTGAGGTTGAAGCAACGTGGAGAGAAAGGCAAGGATGAGAGAGTCACACAGAAGCAGGCCTGGGTCCCTACAGTTCTATTCTTCTGGGAGCACGTCTTATCTGTGAGTTTCTTGTTATAAACAATCCCCATAGTGTTGAAGCCATTTTGAATTGGGGCTTTCTTTTACACGAAGCTCAAGACCGTCTTACTGGTCCTGATACCCATGAACTTTTCGTCTGTGCAGGTTTTCTCCACCCCTCACCTCTCCTTCAGGCTCTTCTCACTTCCATGGCTGAGGATGTCCCTCTTCCTTCATGTCCTCTCTGCCCACCCTACTCTTTTAAACCTAGTCGAGGTCTATTTATGTTAGTGTCAGAAGAGGATTTACCATGAAGCCAATAAAGTTTAAGTGCAAGCGCCTCACAAACCCCATTGAAGATCTGGCAGGTGCCCTGTTGTTGTTAGGTGCCATCAAGTCACTTCCAACTCATAGCAGCCCTATATACAATAGAACAAAACACTGCCTGGTTCTGTGCCATCTTCACAATCATTATGCTTAAGCCCATTCTTGCAGCCATTGTCTTGGTCCATCTTGTTGAATGTCTTCTTCTTTTTCACTGACCGTCTATTTTACCAACCATGAAGTCATTCTTCAGGGGTTGGTTCTCCTGATAACATGTCCAAAGTACATGAGAGAAAGTCTTGCCGTCCTTGCTTCTAAGAAACACTCTGGCTGTACTTCTTCCAAGACAGATTTGTTCCTTCTTCTGACAGTCCATGATATATTCAGTATTCTTCACCAATACCATAATTCAAAGGCATCAATTCTTCCGGCTTCCTTATGGATTGTCCAGCTTTTATATGCATGTGAGGTGATTGAAAACACCCGCAGCTTGGGTCAGGCACACCTTAGTCCTTAAAGTGACACCTTTGCTTTTTTTTTAATGCTTCAAATAAGTCTTCTGCAGCAGATTTGCCAATACAATATGCCCTTTGATTTGACTCCTGCTTCCCTGGGTGTTGATTGTGGATCCAAGTAAAATGAAACTCTTGAAAGCTTCAATATTTTCTTCATTTACCATGATGTTGCTTATTGGTCCAGTTCTGAGGATTTTTGTTTTCTTTATATTGGGGTATAATCCATACTGAAGGCTGTAGTCTTTGATCTTCATCAGTAAATGCTTCAAGTCCTCTTCACTTTCAGCAAACAAGGTTGTATCATCTGCATAATGCAGGTTGTTAATGAATCTTCCTCCAAGCCTGAGGCTGCCTTCTTCATATAGTTCAGTTTCTCAGATTATTTGCTCAGCATACAGAGTAAGTATGGTGAGAAGATATAACCCTGACACATACCTTTTCTGATTTTAAATCCTTCATTATTCCCTTGATTTGTTCGAATGACTGCCTGTTGGTTAATGTGCAGGTTCCTCATGAGCACAATTAAATGTTCTGGAATTCTCCTTCTTCACAATGTTTTTTTTTTTTAAATAATTTTTATTGTGCTTTAAGTGAAAGTTTACAAATCAAGTCAGTCTCTCACATATAAACTTATATATACCTTACTACATACTCCCATTTACTCTCCCCCTAATGAGTCAGCCTGCTCCCTCCTTCCAGTCTCTCCTTTTGTGACCGTTCTGCCACTTTCTAACCCTCTCTACCCTCCCATCTCCCCTCCAGACAGGAGATGCCAACACAGTCTCAAGTGTCCACCTGATACAAGTAGCTCACTCTTCATCAGCATCTCTCCCCAACCCATTGTCCAGTCCCTTCCATGTCTGATGAGTTGTCTTCGGGAGTGGTTCCTATCCTGGGCCAAAAAAAGATTTGGGGACCATGACTGCCGGGATTCTTCTAGTCTCAGTCATATCACCAAGTCTGGTCTTTTTATGAGAATTTGGGGTCTGCACTGCACTGTTCTCCTGCTCCCTCAGGGGTTCTCTGTTGTGTCCCTGTCAGGGCAGTCATAGGTTGTGGCCGGACACCATCTAGTTCTTCTGGTCTCAGGATGATGTAAGTCTCTAGTTCACGTGGCCCTTTCTGTCTTGGGCTCATAGTTATCGTGTGACCTTGGTGTTCTTCATTCTCCTTTGATCCAGGTGGGTTGAGACCAATTGATGCATCTTAGATGGCCGCTTATTAGCATTTAAGACCCCAGACGCCATACTTCAAAGTGGGATGCAGAATGTTTTCTTAATAGAATTTATTTTGCCAATTGACTTAGCTGCCCCCTGAAGTCATAGTCCCCAAACCCCCGCCCTTGCTCCGCTGACCTTCAAAGCATTCAGTTTATCCAGGAAACTTCTTTGCTTTTGGTCCAGTCCAGTTGAGCTGACCTTCCCTGTGTTGAGTATTGTCTTTCTCTTCACCTAAAGTAGTTCTTATCTACTATCTAATCCGTAAATAACCCTCTCCCACCCCCCCTCCTTCCCCTCCTTGTAACCACAAAAGAATGTGTTCTCAGTTTAAACTATTTCTCAAGATCTTGTAATAGTGGTCTTATACAATATTTGTCCTTTTGCCTCTGACTAATTTCACTCAGCATAATGCCTTCCAGGTTCCTCCATGTTATGAAATGTTTCACAGATTCCTCACTGTTCTTTCTCGATGCGTAGTATTCCATTGTGTGAATATACCATAATTTATTTATCCATTTATCCGTTGATGGGCACCTCGGTTGCATCCGTCTTTTTGCTATTGTCAACAGTGCTGCAATAAACATGGCTGTGTATGTATCTGTTTGTGTAAAGGCTCTTATTTCTCTAGGGTTTATTCCGAGGAGTGGGATTTCTGGGTTGTATGGTAGTTGTATTTCTAACTTTTTAAGAAAACGCCAGATAAATTTCCAAAGTGGTTGTACCATTTGACATTCCCACCAGCGGTGTATAAGAGTTCCAATCTCTACACAGCCTCTCCAACATTTATTATTTTGTGTTTTTTGGATTAATGCCAGCCTAGTTGGTGTGAGATAGAATCTCATCGTAGTTTTAATTTGCATTTCTCTAATGGCTAAAGATCGAGAGCATTCTCTCATGTGTCTGTTAGTCGCCTGAATATCTTCTTTAGTGAAGTACGTGTTCATATCCTTCACCCACTTTTTGATTGGGTTGTTTGTCTTTTTGTGGTCGAGTTTTAACAGAATCATATAGATTTTAGAGATCAGGCGCTGGTCAGAGATGCTATAGCTGAAATTTTTTTTCCCAATTTGTAGGTGGTCTTTTTCCTCTTTTGATGAAATCTTTAGATGAGCATAAGTGTTTGATTTTTAGGAGCTCTTGGTTATCTGGTTTCTCTTTGTCATTTTTAGTAACGTTTTGTATTCTGTTTATGCCTTGTATTGGGGCTCCTAACATTGTCCCTATTTTTTCTTCCATGATCTTTATCGTTTTAGTCTTTGTGTTTAGGTCTTTGATCCACTTGGAGTTAGTTTTTGTTCATGGTGTGAGGTTGGGTCCTGTTTCATTTTTTTTGCAAATGGATATCCAGTTATGCCAGCACCATTTGTTAAAAAGACTATCTTTTCCCCAATTAACTGACACTGGGCCTTTGTCAAATATTAGCTGCTCATATGGGGATGGATTTATATCTGGATTCTCAATTCTGTTCCATTGGTCTATGTGCCTGTTGTTGTACCAATACCAGGCTGTTTTGACTACTGTGGCTGTATAATATGTTCTAAAATCAGGTAGAGTGAGGCCTCCCACTTTCTTCTTCTTTTTCAGTAATGCTTTACTTATCTGGGGTTTCTTTCCCTTCCATATGAAGTTGGTGATTTGTTTCTCCATCACTTTAAAAAAATGTCACTGGAATTTGGATCGGAAGTGCATTGCATGTATAGATGGCTTTTGGTAGAATAGATATTTTTACCATGTTAAGTCTTCCTATCCATGAGCAAGGTATGTTTTTCCACTTATGTAGGTCCTTTTTAGTTTTCAGTAGTTAGTATTTTGTAGTTTTCTTTGTATAGGTCTTTTACATCTTTGGTAAGATTTATTCCTAAGTATTTTATCTTCTTGTGGGCTACTGTGAATGGTATTGATTTGGTGATTTCCTCTTTGATGTTCTTTTTGTTGATGTAGAGGAATCCAAGTGATTTCTGTACATTTATCTTGTAACCTGAGACTCTGCCGAACTCTTGTATTAGTTTCAGTAGTTTTCTGGAGGATTCCTTAGGGTTTTCTGTGTATAAGATCATGTCATCTGCAAATAGAGGTAATTTAACTTCTTCCTTGCCAATCCGGATGCCCTTTATTTCTTTGTCTAGCCTAATTGCTCTGGCTAGGACCTCTAGCACAATGTTGAATAAGAGCGGTGATAAAGGGCATCCTCGTCTGGTTCCCGTTCTCAAGGGAAATGCTTTCAGGCTCTCTCCATTTAGAATGATGTTGGCTGTTGGCTTTGTATAGATGCCCTTTATTGTGTTGAGGAATTTTCCTTCAATTCCTATTTTGCTGAGAGTTTTTATCATGAATGGGTGTTGGACTTTGTCAAATGCCTTTTCTGCATCAATTGATAAGATCATGTGGTTTTTGTCTTTTGTTTTATTTATATGGTGGATTACATTAACGGTTTTTCTAATATTAAACCAACCTTGTATACCCGGTATAAATCCCACTTGGTCATGGTGAATTATTTTTTTGATATGTTGTTGAATTCTATTGGCTAGAATTTTGTCGACGATTTTTGCATCTATGTTCATAAAGGGTATAGGTTTGTAATTTTCTTTTTTTTGTGGTGTCTTTACCTGGTTTTGGTATCAGGGATATGGTGGCTTAATAGAATGAGTTAGGTAGTATGCCATCATTTTCTATGCTTTGAAATACCTTTAGTAGGAGTGGTGTTAACTCTTCTCTGAAAGTTTGGTAGAACTCTGCAGTGAAGCCGTCCAGGCCAGAGCGTTTTTTGATTACCTTTTCAATCTCTTTTTTTGTTATGGGTCTATTTAGTTGTTCTACTTCTGATTGTGTTAGTTTAGGTAGGTAGTGTTTTTCCAGGAATTCATCCATTTCTTCTAGGTTTGCAAATTTGTTAGAGTACAATTTTTTGTAATAATCTGATACGATTCTTTTAATTTCAGTTGGGTCTGTTGTGATATGGCCCATCTCGTCTCTTATTCGGGTTGTTTCCTTTCCTGTATTTCTTTAGTCAGTCTGGCCAATGATTTATCAATTTTGTTAATTTTTTTGAAGAACCAGCTTTTGGCTTTGTTAATTCTTTCAATTGTTTTTCTGTTCTCCAATTCCTTTAGTTCAGCTCTAATTTTTATTATTTTTTTTCTTCTGGTGCCTGATGGATTCTTTTGTTGCTCGCTTTCTATTTGTTCAAGTTGTAGGAACCGTTCTCTGATTTTGGCTCTTTCTTCTTTTTGTATGTGTGCATTTATTGATATAAATTGGCCTCTGAGCACTGCTTTTGCTGTGTTCCAGAGGTTTTGGTAGGAAGTGTTTTCATTCTTGTTGCATTCTATGAATTTCTTTATTCCCTCTTTAATGTCTTCTATAACCCAGTCTTTTTTGAGCAGGGTATTGTTCAGTTTCCAAGTATTTGATTTCTTCCCCTAATTTTTTTGTTATTGATTTCCACTTTTATGGCCTTGTGGTCTGAGAAGATGCTTTGTAATATTTCTATGTTTTGGATTCTACAAAGGTTTGTTTTATGATGTAATATGTGATCTATTCTAGAGAATGTTCCATGTGCACTAGAAAAAATTATACTTTGCAGCTGTTGGGTGGAGTCTATGAGGTCAAGTTGGTTGATTGTAGCAATTAGGTCTTCCGTGTCTCTATCGAGCTTCTTACTGGAAGTCCTATCCTTCTCCGAATGTGGTGTGTTGAAGTCTCCTACTATAATTGTGGAGGTGTCTAGCTCACTTTTCAGTTCTGTTAAAGTTTGTTTCATGTATCTTGCAGCCCTGTCATTGCGTGCATAAATATTTAATATGGTTATATCTTCCTGATCTATTGTCCCTTTAATCATTATATAGTGTCCTTCTTTATCCTTTGTGGTGGATTTAACTTTGAAGTCTATTTTGGGCTTCTAGATTGCGCTGTCTTGATTGTTGTAGCCTTTGAATCTGTTATGTCCTATTACCAGCTGGTTTGGGCTGTTACCAGATATATAAGCCTGAGAGTCCATTCACTATTTTTGAATAGAATCAGCTTAGGTGTTCTGATTTGGGGCCACCTAAAAAAAAAAAAAAAAAAATTTTTTTTTTTTTTTTTTTTAGTGTGTGGTATAGACTGTCACCTATTAACTTAGAGGAGTAGTGGTGATAGTTGTGTGCCCCAGATTCTAGTAGCAGCAGGGGGTCACATCCCAGGGGGGGCAGGATGCTGACAGGCTTCCCCCAAGTGCCAGTGAGGTAGTTGTGTCTCTATTCCTAAAGCACTTTGGTGGGTGGGCTCTGCAGCTGTACCTTAGGTGCCCAATGCATGTACCTCTAAAGATTGGTAGGTGTCACTATCCTCAGACCCCTTTGGCAGGTGGCTAGGTGGTTTGGGTGGAGCTTCAGCCCTCAATTCTCCGTTGTGGATCAGTGAGGGCTCTGTTTAATAGGTAGAGATATCAGACCTGGAAAACTTGTCTTTCCAGTGATCTGATAAAACAGTTACAGTCAGATCTTTATCAGGATTGCCTTTACATTATAATAGCCACCTTGTTCCCTGTAGTAATGAAAACCAAAGACTATGGATCTCATATGCTTGGCTGGAGCTCGTTCTGTATTTTTATTCCAGTTTAGGGAAGTCAGGGAAGGATTTTGCATCCCTGGGTTTTTAGTAGCTGCTTCTCTCAGGCCAGGAGAATGGGTTAGGAAAAGAAAAAAATAAAACAAAAACCACAGAGCACTTCACTCCCTGGCCCAGGAAATTCCAATGTTAATGAAGCTGCCTGGGGCAGGGAGGGGAGGGATCAGATAGATAGGAGAGAGTAGCACCCAGGAATACAGACAAAGTTACTTATCTTGCTTGGTGATGACTGTTTTATCTGAGATTTCTGAGGGGCATGTAGCCTGTGTGTGCTTGCTGGGTCGAGATTACCCCCAAGGGTCAGGCCTGCATCCCGTGCTTGTGCTGTCTCAGAAGCCATGGTCAGTTCCTCCGCTCAGAGTCCAAAGCCCAGCGCCAAGGTTTTCTGACTGGGATGCTGGTTCCAGGCTCCGAAAACAGTTGCTGCTTCCCCGTGGTTGCTCATTCTCTTGTTAGCGCGTCAGTGTGCAGACTGCTTGTGCTGGCTGAGTCTCTACTGAGGTTACCCCAGAGGGCTAGGGGTTAGGGCTGTGTCCCGTGCCTGCCCCGCCTCAGCAAGCTGCAACCAGCCCCGCCACTTGGCACCTGGGAACCGTGAGGGTTCAAGACTGTGGAGCTGAATGCCAGTTCCAGAAGTGGTCGCTGCTTCAAGGCGCAGCTTTTCACTCCCCTGTCACCCACGTCAACTCTTTAGATCTATGTTTGATGGTCAGAGTTTGTGGATTGTCATGTAGGTAATTGATTCACTTGTTTTTCTGAGTCTTTGTTGCAAGAGGGATCCGAGGTAGCTTCTACCTAGTCAGCCATCTTGGCCCCGCCCACAATGTTTTTATAATTTTTTTATGATCTATGTAATCTAATACCTTTACGTAGTCAATAAAACACAGGTAAACATCTTTCTGATATTCTCTGCTTTCATCCAAGACCCATCTGACATCAGCAATGATATCCCTCATTTCACATCCATTTCTGAATAAGGCTTGAATTTATGGCAATTCCTTATTGATATACTGCTGCAACTACTTTTGAATGATCTCCAGCAAAATTTTACTTGTGTGTGGTATTAATGATATTGTTCGATAATTTCCACATTCTGTTCTATCATCTTACTGTGGAATGGGCATAAATATGAATCTCTTCCAGTCAGCTCCCCAGATAGCTGTCTTCCAAATTTCTTGGTATAGATGAGTGAGCACCTCCAGCACTGCATCCATTTGTTGAAACATCTCAGTTGGTGTTCCATCAATTCCTGGAGACATCTGTTTCGTCATCTTGGACATCTTTCTTCAGTACCGTCTCTTCTTGATCATATATTTCCTCCTGTAATGGTTGAATGTCTACCAATTCTTTTTGGTACAGTGACTCTGTATTCCTTACACCTTCTTTTGATGCTTCCTGCATCTGATAATATTTTAACATGTATGTCAGTTTGTTGTATTGTGGTGGCTTGTGTGTTTCTGTGATGCTGGAAGCTATACCACCAGTATTTCAAATACCTGCAGGGTAACCCACGGTGGACAGATTTTAGCTGAGATTCCAGAATATGACAGACAAGGAAGAAGGACCTGGTGGTTTACTTCTGGAAAAAATTAGTCAGTGAAAATCTTATGAATAGCAGCAATATATTATCTGATATAGTGCTGGAAAATTAACTCTTAGGATGAAAGACACTCAAAACATGACTAGGAAAGAGCTGCCTCCTCAAAGTAGAGTCAACTTTAATGACAGTGGATGGAGTCGAGCTTTCATGCCATTCATTTGCTGCTGTTGGATGATTCAAAATGAGAAGAAACAGCTCATTTTGATGCTAGGAATGTGGAATGTATGAATTATGGATCTAGGAAAATTGAAAATCATTTAAAATGAAATAGAACTCATAAACATCAATATCATAGGCATTATTGAGCTGAAATGGACTGATGTTAGCCATTTTGACTAGGGTAATCATATGGTCTACTATGCCGGGAGGTGCCCCAGCGACAGCCTTATCTGGCTATATGTTTTGTACAATTAATGAAGCTGTGATATTTTAACTACAGTTAGTTAAGACTGTTTTCTCTTTATACTCTGACTTCCCCCATCACATGTTCCTCTTTCTGGGTAGTGTAGGGGTGGGCACTGACATTTTGGGGATCTGATTTAGAGGAAGTTGAACTGGGGATGTCTTTAATTTTTTTTTTTTTATTTTAGAACCCAATGAGCTGTATTTCTGTGGTTTCCAGTCACTTCTGTGTATAGTTATGTTCTATCTAGTTGTCCCAGTATAGCGCCCTACCACCCATCTTAGTTTTGACTCAAAGAAGCAGGGACATAAATTAGATCTTGATCAAGATATGCCCTATAGCATTTTGTATTAGAAGCATGTGATTAGTGGAGGAAAAACAAGGTTTGGAATACATACAAGCAGAAGGCAGCCTGTGAAAACTTCTTCCCATCATAAATAAAATTGTGAGTAGAAGATTTGGTTGTTATCGACTCCTAGTCAAGAATAGAAGTTTTCTCTTGTAGGGAATATACTCACTAATGTGGCATATGGGATAATTAATGCACAACACATTTATTTTTCTTTTTGATAGGAATTACATGAAATACAATTTCTCAACATGCCACATTTGTAGGGCACAAACCTGTAGTGTAACTACCCACAGCAAGTACATACGTGTGTGAAGCGGCATACATGCCAGCGTCAGGACCCGATCCTCTCACCTTCTGTTAACCGGACCGAGTCTGATGATACACGAAGTCTGATGTATAAATAATGCCCTGGGCAGTAAAATGACATGAAGTAATTCTTGTTTCAGTACAAAACTTATGTGGATCCCATAAGTTAATGAACAAAAAAACAAGTTAATGAATGGGGTATAAAATTATATGAAGACATGATTTTGAAGCTGAGTATAATGTGGTGGCAATTTTAAAATGCTGTGCTTCATGAGCACTGTCATTACGGAGTCATCAATCTTAAATCAAGAAAACTCAAAAGTATTAATTAAAAATGATCAAGCCTGTTAATGCAGACTAGTTTATCTTCCCATTATACTTACAGAAGATAATATTACAAAATTAATGTCATTTGAAGAGGCAATCAAGTGGTCATTCATTAGTGGAGTATGAAAATATAGGGGAAAATGATAACCAAGTTATATCAAGTTCATAACTGATCAACATAGTCTGTGAGAAAGTAAAAATCTAGCATGGACCGAGAAAGTAAAAATCTGCCCTTCCAGGCACAAACGATGAACACGCACAAATGACGCCAGTTGCAATGTTAACAGGAGACAATATTTCTCCCGAGCTTCAGCTTTAATATGTCAAGAGAACCCCTTCATTGGCTGACTTCTGCTTTCTTATTCAGTGAAAAACCTTGTTCTCCAGAATGATTATTACAACCTTTGCTTTTTGAGATTACTGTAGTAATAAGAAAACCTCTCATTGCCTGGAGTGTTTAAGTCACTTTGACACACAAAGGAACCTTCTCAGAGGCACAGGACATCAGATAAGGGACTTCTAGACAAAACTTTCCACATGTAGCTTAACTTTGTCGTTTCTAAGGAAGTAGGTCCCAGGTTCACTTTGCAGGCCAGACCTGATGTTGACCCATTTACACATAGCCCTGCTTTGCTAAGTCAAAACACTACTTCAAAAGTCCCTCTGCTCAAACTTAAAATAACTATCTGTTCCTTTGTTTGGTGAGGTTCCCCAGGTTCCTCTGTGTGTAGTACCCATTGTTGCAACAAGCCAACAGGTCTGGCTTTGCTGGCTACAGATTGGTTTTTGGTGGGCTGATTGGGCTAGGGCATATGCCATTCTTCTGGACTTTGTGATGTTTGTGGCATTTCTCATCTAGGACTCCCTGGGTGGTGCAAATGGTTACCATGCTTAGCTGTTGAAACGTTAGAGGTGTGAGTCCACCCAAAAGTGCCTTGTGAGAAAGACCTGGTGATCTACTTCCCCAAAATCAGTCATTGAAAACCCTGTGGAACACAGTTATGCTCTAATACACATGAGGTCACAATGAGTTGAAATCTACTCAATGGCAACGGTAACTGGTGCTATTTATCTGCATTTTAAAATTTGTAATTTATGATGATTTATCTTGTTCCAAGTAAAATTCACTTTTGTGCTTAAATTTGTATCTGCAATATTGTATAATTTTATGTAAAGAGCGCCTCTAAATTGTTTGAGCTTCAGGCCACACAACACATGTACACCTTTGGTCATTGCACCATGAGCTTACCTACCCAAGGAAAAATACACTTGATTCTGTGTTTCCACTTTTCCAATGTACTTATCTCCTCTTTGTAGTAATTTCTCTGTGCTGAATTAAAGTGGATGCTAACCTCTTCAGTTTCAATCTTATGCCACTGATTTGAGACATTATTTTTGCTAAAGGAAACTTTAGAAGAGGAATAGTGTTTCCAAAATATCGACCTGACCAGGAACCATCTTTACACTACTCCAGTCACCTGGTGTCAAATACAGTCCAATGCCCTCCACTTGGGATGCAAGGAAACACTGCCTACCCTCTGGCCTTCTTGGCCTGCCCCTCCTGGAAAACAGCACTGGGCCTCAGCCATTTGGAGGTGTTAGCAGCCTCTCAAATAGCCCATCTGAGGCCTTTGCACCTGCTGTTTCTTTTACCCGGATTGCTCTTCCTTCCTGGAGATGGTCACTTCCATGTGACACTACACCAGGCTAGAAATCCAGCACAGGGTCAGTTTTTATGAAGCAACATCCTGACCTTACACAGAATTGGGACAGATGCTTACGTATTTCCCTTTCCACAGCCTGGAATAACTCATGGCACTCCTAAAGGGTAATATTTAACATCGAGTTTATTGACACTGCTATTACTTATTTGCTACCAGGAGGTACTTAGGTATTGGGCAATTGGACTCAACACTAAGAGAAACAGTAAGGCTTCTGTACAATCTGCAACTACTTTGATTTTGCCATGTCTTTTCTAAAAAGCACCTGGATTATTAAATTGAGATTTACTCTGTGTCCCATGTCCAAGGGTAATATTTTATGGATAATAGTATTAACGTGACCAGTAATGATGACTTTCCACCATGATTAAGGGGTCAGAGGATTGCTTTGTGCATTTAGTTTTATTCTGCGAGACAGTATGGGTGGTGGGTAAGGCCTTGGACTCTGAACTCTGGCAGTGCTGGGTTTGAACTTTGGTGTCAGTCCTGTGTGGCTGCGGGCAGCTCGGTTATCCTTTCTGAGCATCAGGGCCCATATCTGTAGAACAGGGACAGTGATGCTGCCCACCAAGAACAGCAAACGAGATGATGGATGCAGGATGCTGGGCACCATGCCCAACACCTCACCTGTGCTCAGTCAGGGGGCTGGTGTTAGTTTGCTTGCAGAAGATGCATGTTATTTAAGGAACATTTTATTTGTTTTAATGCATGTTCTCACCAGGGATGTACTTTCAATACCTCTGGGGCTCACTAGGATCAGAGAATGTTAGCACATGGAAAGGACTTTTCAGTCCAAGTCAGCCCTTTGCCTTTATAAATGGGGAAACTCTGATTTTCCAGCATCATACAGCCAGTCAGGATAAATATCTATGTCATTAACCTCCATCTAGGGCTTTTATCTCCTTCTGTGCAAGGCATGTAGAGGGTCATTGTTGGAATCCTGAGCCACAGTGATGACTTGAGAGGGTCCTAGGCAGACCAACCAGGTCTCTGGGTGGAGGAGAGGTAGCTGAAGGGGGTGACAGTATCAACAGGTTACATGTGGAACTAGTCCAAGTGAAGGCCTGGTTCAGGTTTGTAAGGGCGGGTCTGGGCTGAGGGCCTGGAGGACCAGGTGCCCACTGTGGCTGCTCTCTCTTCGGATAAAGGTGTTGTGTTCAGATGGCGAGTTTTCAATTTCCAGTAGGATCTGATCAAAACCAGGTGCTGTCGTAATTATCAGGGTCAAACTAAATGGTATTTTATTTTTATTTAGCTCCAATCCAGGGTTACCTTGACTTGATATCAAGGTAATTTGTTCAAGAAGGTGAGGTTTACTTCTGCAGTTTTCTTTTCTCTTCTCCTAGAGAAATAGATAGACAGGCCTCACAGGGACTTTTAAACGCATGTCAGAATCTGTATTTCAGCTTCATATCAGGCTATCACATTCATAAGAAAGGACTAGGGCTATGCATTTTTCCTCTTGTTAGAGTTGATTCACAACTTCCTAAATGGCAGACTTCCCTTTTGTTACATAGGGTGTTAGAGAAAAAGGAGTCAGTGCATGGTTCAAACCTTGGGAATTCATTTTGAAGACTTGCTGGGGAACACACTGGCAATTATGTTTCTTTAGATAGAGGATGAGCATATTTACTTTAAACTGTTTCAGTTAATGAATGATTTTGGTTACAGCCAATAAGACTGGCAGTATAAATTAAATGCCAATGAATTTTAAGAATCCTTCCATTGTTTCTCATGACATGCAGAAGCCACTGAGCCATCTTTTAATTTGGTTCTGGATCCTACTGAGAGAATGACTTCTCTCATAGCATACTCAAGATGTTGAACATGGTTGGGTTAAATTTCAGGGTTTAAAGTAGCAATTTGCTAATCAGTTCTTATGATGTCTGTGGTTACTCTCTGGGTTTTCATTTTCTGGGTCAGTCCTATACAGGTAATTTCTTCTTGGGTTGTGGCTCTATAATTAGGTGGTCTCTATCAGACAAGGAAACCCTGGTGGCATAGTGGTTAAGAGCTATGGCTGCTAACCAAAAGGTTGGCAGTTTGAATCCACCAGGCACTCCTTGGAAACCCTGTGGGGCAGTTCTACTCTGTCCTGTAGGGTCACTATGAGTCGGAATTGCCTCGATGGCAACTGGTTTGGTTTTGGTATTCTACCAGACAAATTGTGATTTCTACCTCCTGGGTGTGGGGGCCTGTTATGGATTAAATTGTGACCCCCAAAACGTGTGTTAACTTGGCTAGGCCATGATTTCCATTATTGTATGATTGTCTACCATTTTGTGGTCTAATGAGATTATCCTATGTTTTATAAATCCTAACCTCTATGATGTTAATGAGGCAGAATTAGAGGTAGTTATGTTAATGAGACAGGACTTAAATCTACAGGATTAGATTGTATCTTGAGTCAATCTCTTTTGAGATATAAAAGAATAGAGCAGAGAGGAGAGGGACCTCATGCCATAGGAAGGGAGGGAGGGCTGGGAACCGAGCACATCGTTTGGACCCGAAGTCCTTGAGCTGAGAATCTCCTGGACCAGGGGAACACTGATGACAAGGATCTTCCCAGAGAACTGACAGAGAAAGCCTTCCCGGGAGCTTGTACCCTGCATTTGGACTTCTAGCCTCCTAGACTGGGAGAGAATAAATTTCTGTTTGCTAAAGCCATGCTACTGCAAAGTGCAGATTCCTGACCCTGTCCCAGACCAGTTGAATCCTAATTTTGTGTATGTGTGTTTTTATTTTAACAAGTTCTCAGAGTCATTTTATGTCTTCTAGAGTTTGAGAATCAGCACCTCTTGGGAGTTTACCACCCACTGGCGTCATGAGAGTGTATCCCAAGCTTCCTGAGCAAGCCTTATTAACCCTTCCTGTGTGTTTTTTTTATTACTCCAGCCTTCTTATCAATAGACACGGTCACCATTAGAGCTGATTTACAAAAAAAAAGTATAAATAAAAAGCACTAGAAAAGAAAGGCAAGCACAACACCCCAATAGCATTCAGTGTGTGACTATATGTCTCCTCTCTCTTCCAATCGAGAAAACAAAAGTTTCTGAGCATCACACTGACAACCTTGGTGATGAACACCCTAAATCATCGATATCTGCGCTCTGCATTAGAGGCATCCAATAGACTGACTTTACAATGTTCTTCATATGAGCATTCTTTTTTTTTTTTTCCAAAATCAATTCCCATTAAAGCAATGTTGATCGAGCACCTGTAATATAGCAAGTTCTGTGTTAGGCTTTCATGTTAGTTCATTTTCCACTTGAACAACTTAAAATATGTATTTGAATAAGGAAGAAGGCGATATTGTTTTTACCCAGAAAAATACTGCATTTTTTCCTCCAGCAAATTTCACATTTGTCATAAAACATCAAGCTAAAAATTACAGCCTTACTATGATCCACAGTTTTCCCGAACTGAGCTAATTAAAACAAAATTACAGCAACAGTTATGTACTGAGCACCTCATACATGCAAGAGACATGGACAGAAGTGGCATGTAAAGATAAGCAGTTTAAATTTGTTCTGTTCTGTTCTTAGTGAGTTTTGAATATCGTTCCGGACAAAGAGCTGTTGTTGTTTTTAACTGCCACCAAGTTGGTTCTGACTCCTGTGACCTTTTGCCTGATCCTGCGTTATATTCATGATGGTTGACATGTTTGAGTCCATTGCTTTGCCTGTTATGTTGATTCATCTCATTGAGGGTTTCCTTCATTTTCACCAATCCTTTACCAAACGTGATGTTCTTTTCTATGTATTGGTCTTTACTGATGATGTATCCAAAATAAATGAGTAGAAGTCTTGACATCCTTACTTCTAAGGAACATTCTAGTTGTATTTCCCCTAAGACTGGTTTGTTCATTCTTCTGGCAGTCCACAGTATGTTCAATATACTTTGCCAACACCACAGTTTAAATGCATCAGTTCATCTTCTTTTTTACTTTTTCACTACCCAGCTTTCCCATGCATATGAAAGAGGAGATTAAAAAGACCATGGTTTGGGTTAGGTGCGCCTTAGTCATCAAAGTGACATGTTTGCTTTTCAGAACTTTAAAGAGATCTTTTACAGTATATTTGGCCAACAGAATACATTGTTTGATTTCTCGACTGCTGTTTCCATGGTTGTTAATTGTTGATCCAATGAAATCACTGACTTTAATTTCTTCTTTACTTACCACGATTTGTTTATTTGTCCAGTTGTGAGGATTTTGATCTTTTTGTATTCGGCTGTAGGGACAGGTAAAGAGTCACAATCATAGATCACATGTTTTTAACTCATTTCATCCTCAGAGCAGTCATACAAGGTAGGTACCTTTTCTTTTTCCAGAGGAGGAAACCTAGCCACAGAGCAATTTAATAAGAGATAGATCTACTTGGGACAGAGCTTGGATCTGAACCCTGGCCTCCTGATTCTAGGGACTGTCTGGCAAGATATTATTAAATTGATATTTGTCTCAGAGTGTTTCTAAGACCCCACTTTTGTGGCATGACTGCTCAGCCTCGGTTTTCCTATCTGGGTCTGGGTTTCTCTAGGGTGTGTATGGAAGCCAGCAGGCATTATTGAAATCTCTTGTGTTCTTTGTGACTGGGAGAATTCGCGACTTCAAGTCTAGAATATTTGGTGTTTGCAGGCATTTCTGCTTTACTTCACCCAGAACAAAGCGTATACTGAGGAAATTTTAGAAGAACTCATTCATTAACACATCAAAAGGTGTGTTTTGCATTTCTGCTGTGTGAGGTGCTGCCTCAAGAGGTGTGAAAAGGCAGCCAGAGAATTAAATCAGAAAAAAGAGAAGAAACAGTGAATTCAGACAATGTGAAGTGCTAAGAAGCTCCTATGCAGGAGATAACGGGGAGTAGATAGCATGGGGGCTAGAGAGGATGGGGCGTATAAGAGGGTACTGCACCCCATCAGAGGCATTAGGACACACGCAGCTGTGTGGAGGTAGCTGTCAAGGCCACCTCCCGCGGTCAATACAGGAGTCCTTCATCCAGCCAGCTCCCTGAGGAAACCTGAGAGTCACATTGTGCAAATTCCTGGCCTCATCCCCACCTTACACTTACCACCAACTGTATCTGTTTTGTCTTCACAATGTATCTTAAATATGTTCATTCCTCCCCACGTCATTGCAGCAGCCTTGCCCCAGCCCTGGCCTCTCAGCTCTCACAACTGACTTTACTTCCACTCTTAGTCACCCTCCATTCTCCGTTTAGCAGGCAGAGCAAGCTTTTGGAGCAAAGGTCTCTTCACATCCCTTCTTTAAAACCTTCTGTTATGTTCCTGTCACACTTGGGACAGAATTCTCCTGCTAACCCTGACCCCAGGCTCTGGTGGCCTGGCCTCTACCTGCTCCCCCACACGCACCTCTCTCTCCCTTTCTTGCCGTGTTCTGGCTGCGTTGCCCATTTCCAGTTGGGCAAAGGGCTTTCACCTCTACTCCTCCCTCTCTCTGCTACCTGCAGTGTCTGCTATATGCAGCCCTGTCACTCCCCATGCTTTGCAGGGTGACCCCTGCTCACTGCTGAGTCTTCCACAGAAGTGAGGTTTCCTCAGAGACATGTTCCCTATATGGGGCCCTGGTGGTGTAGTGGTTAACATCTTGGCTGATAACCAAAAGTTAGGCAGTTCAAATCTACCAGCTGCTCCTTGGAAACCCTACGTAGTAGTTTTACCCTGTCCTATAGGGTCCCTGTTTTAGTCATCTAGTGTTGCCATAACAGAAATACCACAAGTGAATGGCTTTAACAAAGAAAAATTAATTTTTTCACAGTCTAGTAGGTTACAAGTCCAAATTCAGGATGTCGGCTCCAAAGGAAGGCTTTCTCTCTCTGTTGGCTCTGGAGGAAGGTCCTTGTCCTCAATCTTCCCTCAAGGAGCTTTTCAGGTGCAGGGACTCGGTGTCCAAAGGACATGCTCTGCTCCTGGTGCTGCTTTCTTGGTGGTATGAGGTCCCCAACTCTCTGCTTGCTTCCCTTTCCTTTTATCTCTTGAAAGATAAAAGGTGGTGCAGGCCACACCCCAGGGAAACTGCCTTTACATTGGATCAGGGATGTGACCTGGGTAAGGGTGGTGTTACAATCCCACCCTAATACTCATTAACATGAAATTACAATGACAAAATGGAAGACAACCACATTATACTGGGAATCATGGCCTAACCAAGTTAATATGCACAGTTTTGGGGCGACATAATTCAACCCATGACGTTCACTATGGGTCAGAATCGGCTTGATGGCAAGAGGTTTTATATATACATAAAACCAACTACTAGCATACAACATGGATAAATCTCACATCCAGATGCTGACTGAAAGAAGCCAGACTGAAGGCTGCATACTGTGTGACCTCATCTACATGACATCCTGGAAAAGCGAAGACTATAGGGAAGGAAAACAGTGATTTCAGGCACAGGCGTGCGGAGGGGCTGGGGCTGTAGACTACTACATAAATGTCAATTAGATACTGATTAACTCTGTTACATGAATCTTCTATGTTCTTGCTAATTTTATGTTTACTAGTTTTTGAGAGAGGGTTGATAAGTCTTCAACAGGTTTATCTATTTCTCTTTTCAGCTTTATCCATTTTGGTTTCATTTATTTTTAGACTCTGTTTAGTGCATATACGTTTAGTATTATTATGTCCCCCGGGTAGATTGATTGATTGATTTTTTTGATGTTTCTATTTCACTAGATTCTAAGTTCCATAAAGAACTGTGAACTTTTCTGTTTTACTCTTAGTGACTTTCTCAAGACTTGCGCTGAAGAGATACTCCCTATCTGCTTGTTAACTATACAGATAGGGTAACTTTCATTTAAAAGATTATCTATATTAACCTATTCATTTTACAATGGAGAAAATTGAGATTCATAAAGGTAATTTTACCTTTTAATGGTATCAGAATAATCTAGTCAGAGATAAAGGCGTAGACTAAATAGCCTGACTTCCAGAAATACTTTTTATGAAAATATTCAATATTATGTATCTTGACATCAAGACTGAAGAGAGAGAGAGAAATCCTAGGTTCTAAACTTTTTTTGGTATCGTATTTGTTACGTTTGTCCAGTGCATGACTGCACATAAAGTAGGTACTTAATTAATGCTTGACTACCTCATTTTACACCTCACTTTCTTTTAGGTATAACGTATTGGAACACCCATGGTTTAATCAGAAATCTCATTCTTCTCTCCTCTTCGCTCCATTGGTCAGTACTCTAAGCTAGAGGCTAAATTTGAAAAGCTTCCAAGAGAGCTGGAGAGTTTCTCCCCAATGCACAACTCCTTTCAGAAGCCATAGACTGCCTTTCTTCCAGGAAACAGTGGCAGAGGCCCTATTGAGGTCTCAACCCTCATTAATTGACTCACTCATGTGAGCACAGTCCCAAGACAGCTGCTCCGTAAGCTATGCAGGAAACAGCTCTTGTCAAATCATGTGAGAAACCTACAGATGGGCTATGCCTTGCTTAGTGAGGTTCAGGCACAATCTTCCATGCAAGCCCTGAAGCCTGGCTACCACAAGGTCCCTGTCCTCAGATGTCTTCCTCTTGACATATCCTTCAGTTAATGTCTTCGAGAGAGGATGGCTGGTCTTATTTTGAGTCCCACTGTTTTTGTTTTCTTCTTTTGAGTTTTCATTTTTGTTTTATGCCTGTCTTGATTTTTTTCCAGGATACCTGTCCTGTCCAAGGAAGCTTTAAGTCACTAAATGAAGTTGTCCAAATTGTGAAAGGAATAATAATGACAGCTGGTAGGTGTCCTAAGCCATGCAATGCTGGAGGGAAGTCTGTTATTTAGTCTAATTCTCACCTGGATATCTGGTACTTAAACCTTGGGCTGCCCAAGTCTTGACCACAGGGCCACTTTGATACTAGTTAGGACTGAGAACTCTGGGTTAGAAATGTGGCCTTTTGCAGAATGAGTAGGGAGTAGAGCATTTTCCACCCCTGAGCATGTTAGCCTGGATGTTGGGAGCAGTGTTGGATCCATACTGTGTGTGGTCACCCAACACCAACTGAGCTTTTTCAAGTGCCTACTATGTGCATTGCCCTATTTTAGGTATATTTGTTCAAGAGACTCAGGATACAGCAGACTTGCTACTACCACTGACACACTAAAAATGCAATAAGACAGGAGAACAAGTGCAAAAGAAATCTTAAAACATCAATAATGTCTTGTTGTGTAGCTCAGTCTGGGAATGCTAGAACTTTTTGAGGGTGGTGGCGGGCTGTGGATCAGACTGTCATATGGAATATAATGGCTGGAATTTGAGCTAAATTGCAGGGCAGCAGTAGGATGTTTTGGTGATGCCAACATGGTCCTGTTCTCAGTGTGGTAGCCAGGCCAGTCCCCAAACCCCAGGAAGGCTTTAGGAATGAAATTCATGACAATCATGAAGTCTCTGACTTTAAATTTCCTCCATTGCAGCCAATTAGATCCTTTGGATTCTATGTTCTTCAGGTTCAGATGGTATGATATATGTTCCCTTATGGTTAGGAGCCACGGCATAGAAGAAAGAGTATGGATCTTACTACTAGGATTACCAGATTTCTACTGTGATCTCAGTCCAATTTTTTTTTTTTTATCTCTTTCAACTTCACTTTGTCCACCTAACAAATGTGAATCATACTTATTATGATTTCAGTAGATCATGCTACTTATCCTTATAACACAGGAACTCTTCTGGCCACGATCTCCATTACCGTAATCTTGTGGGAGTGGTGCTTATCATCACAAAGGTGAGTCCCACTCTCATTTCCTCTTTCCTGCCTTTCCTGTGTTCCTGCATTCCAGAAATGGAAAAATACTTAACTCTCATTAAGAAAAGTGGGAAGAGTGGCTGTGGATAAAGAGGGTATTAAAAAATGCTTACTCCACACCCTGAAATCTGGGCAGGATCTCCTAGATATATTGAAGGCCAAGAGACACATTTGAAGCCCCTGGGGGTTCTATCCCACCATCATCTGCAAACCAAGTTTTTAAAAAACTAATATAGTAGCATTTTTAGCAATCAAGTATAGAATTTCTTCCTCTGATACACATTTCCCCAATTTGCTAAAGCTATTTTGTTTCATATGGCATCTTAACAAATATACTTTAAGTTTACAATAAGCCAACTAAGAATGGAATGATTAATGAAAGTGATGAAATAAATAGATATATCACCATCAATAAGGGGTCATTGTTCTGTTTTCAATGCTCAGGAATTTTACTTACTTAAAGAGACTTACAGTCCAAAGTATGGTACTGGTCAGTCAAAAATATACTTATTTGATGTATTATTATATTTTTCCTTATGAAGCCCAAATTTTTTTTTTTTTTAATCAGGTGAAGAGAGAGGGCATTCATCCAGTCTGTTCTGGGACATATCCTCTACCTTTAGTTTACAAGTGCCTTCACTTAAATATGCAAAAGCATTTGGTACTCGATTTAAGGGGTGAACTCCTTCAATTATTAGAAGGCCCAAGGATATTTCAACTACGTAGTACGTAATGCTGACTAAGCCATAAGCAGTTGTCAATGCCGTTAGTGTGCCGCTAAAGTATCCTCGTGTGCAGCTTCCTGAGGGATCCTGAGCTTGAACTACCCAGCTAAACTACTTCTGGATTTCTGACTCTGGGAATCTACTTGTTGTTTTAACCTGCTAAATTTTGGGGTAATTTGTAACACAGCAATAGATAACTAACGTAGTGGGGGCTATCATAACAAAAATTTACATGTAGAAATGAATTTGGAACTGGGAAGTATGGGGGGGTCAGATATATTGAGAATAGTAGAGGAAGAGTAAAGAGACTAGAATTTTAGACTTTGAGGAAGCTGCCCATTATGCTGAAAGAAAAGTGAGGAAACAATTATTGAAAGCTGGAAGGGGTAGAAGCCTTGTCATATAGTGGCGGGATTTTTAGCACATCATAGCCTGAAGAAATGCGGAAGGCGGGGCCGTGGTATCTTAGGTGTTGTCTGTTGCTTGTTTGTTTGTTTGGTTTCATGTAAGAGGAAAGATATAAGCTAAAGAAGGTGCAAGAAGAAGCCAGAATTTGCAGGCTTTGAAGACTGGAAGCCTGGAAAATGAAGTTAAAATTAAGCCACATCTTCTGAGCAAAGATCAAATCCAGGGCACTGTCAGAAAAGCATGGTCTAAAGATAAAGCAAGGTTGTGACTGAAATTCTTTGTTAAGCCCTCAGAAAGGTCACAAGTGGTGACTTAGAGTACTATTTAGTCAGACAAAAGGCCTCTAAATACTTAATGGGGTGACTCATTCAAGATCCTCTCAATCAAATGAAAAGGCTTTTAAGAAGTTTAAGAATATTGTTTCTCAGCAGAAGCCTAAGGCAGAGAAGGGCTTATTTCAAACAGATTTGTCAGTGTAGCTTTTGTCTAATGAAGTGGACCCAAATAAGATTCACAACATTTAAAAGAATCATATGAGCAGAAACACGGCCAGCTTGGACTCAAAGGGATAAAGACAAAATAAATGAAATAGGCTGTTGATCCCCCAAAATTCTACAAGCAGGAAGTTAGCTGAGAACACATGCTCATTTGTAAACACATGCTACCTTCCAGGAAAAGTGAGGAATGACTCAGAGGATGAGACCAATAGCCCAAACAGCAGAACAAAGAACCACACAGAATAACTTGTGGGCAGGAGAAGGATTGAGTACCAATCAATGAGCTTTCAATACATTCCCAGCTGGATTTTGGATTTTTTTTTTTTTTTTATGAACCAGTGTACCTTATTCCCCCCCTTTCTGAATAGGGGCATCTATGGAGGTTACCCTACTCTTGTTCACCATTGTATGTTCAGTATGTGGGCAGATGGCTCATCTCTTTAGTTCACAGATTGAGAGCAGCTATACTTGTAGAGACTCATCTGCACCTGGACCTGATTTACATGACAAGAACTGGAGCTGATGGGACAGGATCAGTCTTATGGTGGTCTTAAGATGGAGTGAGTTATTTTGCATATCTGAAGGATGTGAATCATTGGCGGCCAGAGAGAAGACACTGGTATCCAGCCTATAAGATGGACCCCAATGACCCATGCCTTTTAGTATTCACACCCTGTGTAGTCTCCTCCCACCTTGTCCCAGGGTTGGTATGTATGACCAGTGGATTACAGCAGAATGATGGCCTGTCACTTCGATTAGTTATAAAAGACATTGGTTTTCATTTTGATAGCTATCTCTCTCTCTTGACGTCAGTCTCTATGAAGGAAGCCAGCCACCATGTTGCGAGAAGCCCTATGGAGAGACCTACTAGGTGAGGAATTGAGCCTTCGGCCCACAGTCACGTGATAGAACTTGGAAGCAGATCCTCCAGTCCCAGTCGAACCTCAGAGTACTGACCCTGGATGACACCTCGATTGAAGTCACATGAGAGACCCTGAGACAGAACCATTTGATTAAGGTGTGCCCAGATTCCTGACCCACAGAACTGTGAGACACTGAATGTTTTAAGTCACTATACTTTGGGGTGATTTGTTACACAGCAGTGGATAACCAGTACAACAAGGTCACATTGTGCTGCTCTAAGACTGACTCTAGAAAATTTAAAAAGGAGCTTGGTCTATGTTTTGGAGTACTGAGGACATCTAGATATGGAGCAGACTAGGAACTACTCGAGGAGGTAGTAATTCTCGAAGTACCTTCTGCTAATGGTAGGAGTCTGCACTGTAATCACTCACTTCTTGGAGCTGTTATCAGGGAGGCACCATCAGGAGTCCTTCCCCAGGGAGCAGTGGGTGAGAACCAAGTGCAGTGCCTGGCTCATGGAGGCCTTTGCTGCTCAGACATCTGTTTATAAGGAGGACTTCTGACAGCATCTGGAGACCAGAGTGCTCTGCGTGTGGCTGGTGGAGGGTCTGGAGGGGGAACCTTGCTGTTTTCAATGAAGACAGGGACTTTGCTGGTTTACTACTGTATTCACAATGGCTATCAAATTGATTGATTGTTTTCACGTTTACTCTTGACATCTGTGGGATGGTAGACATTATTTCCCACCTTACCTTTTTTTTTTTAACATTTTATTTTGAGATAATTTTAAACTTTTAGAAAAGTTGCAGGATTAGTTTAAAGAACTCCCAGTTCATCAATTATTTACAATTTGTCCCATTTGTCCCAGTGCCGTCGAGTCGATTTTGACTCACAGCGACCCTATAGGACAGTGTGGAACTGCCCCATAGAGTTTCCAAGGAGCGCCTGGCAGATTCGAACTGCCAACCCTTTGGTTAGCAGCCATAGCACTTAACCAGTATGCCACCAGGGTTTCCATTTGCTCTCTATACTTAAAATAGTTCAGTGTGCATCGCCTAAGACGCAGGATTTTCTGTATATAACCACAGAATAGTTATCAAAATCAAATAATTTAATACTGAAAAAATACCATTATATATTTAATCTATTGGTCCCTATTCAAATTTTATCAATTGTCCCCCAAATTTCCTTTATAACCATTTCATTTTCCCTGCCCAGAATCCAATATAGGGTCACATGTTTCACTTAGTTGATGTATCTCTCTAGTCTGTCCTAATCTGAATCAGTTTCCCAGCCTTTCTTTGAGCTTATAGACCTTGATATTTATTAAGGTAAAGTCAGTTATTTTGTAGAATGAATGTCTCTCACATTTTCTTTAACCTTGTGATTACATTCAAATCATGGATTTTGGCAAAAATACTACAGAGGATATGTGTCCTTCTCAGTGCATCCCATTATGAGGTGCATGATGCTGGCTTTTCCCCATATTGGTGATGTTACCTTGATCACTGGGATAAACGGTGCCTGCCAGCTTTCTCCAAGGAAGTGTTAACGCTTTCATCTTTATAATTAGTAAATAATTATCAGGGAGGTATTTTGAGACTATGTAAATATGTAGCTCTTCATCAAGCTCTCACCCAACAGTTTTAGCACTTGTTGACAATTTTCTAACTTCATCGTTATTTGTACATTTGTTTGTTCACATTCCTGTTCTCTCTAAATTGTTCATTCACTCATTCATTCATAACAGTGTAGGCCTACGGATGTTTATTTTATTCTAAGGGTTATAATCCATGACTATCACAATTCGTTTTGGTGCTCACATTTTTCCACATTTGCACAGTAGGAGTTTTTTCCAGCTGGCTTCCATATCCTTTTACATATCCCCACGATTCTTTGAGAATATCCTTGCTTTATGGCACAAAAAGATGTTCTGGTTCCAATTTACTTTTTGCTTTAGGAGTAAAATGATAATTTCTTACCAGGCTCCTGGTGGCACTGGTAGCCTATAAAGAACTGTACAGACACCTGGAATTACATCCTCAGGTCCTTGAATTCTTGGTGCAGTTAAAACAACAAAACATAAATTCCCTGCCATGGGGTCTTTCTGAGAAAGGAAGCTTTGGGAGGTGAACACCCTCACCCCTAGATGACCAGCTGGTCAAGAGGTAATATTAAAGGGAGAAATTGTTTGGGACATAAACACCTTTAAACCGGGCTGTCTGTAAACAGTTACATGGGACTCTCTCATTTAAAATCCCAAGGTTCTCCTTCTTGTCTGTCCTCCAATCAGTCCAGTGAGTCATGAGGGTGTCTTAGCAAATAGGATCTCATCTATCCTGATGCAAAGGGGATTTCTGGAACAACATGTGCTCTTTTGCTTTGTGAGGATGGGGCTATGGTGGGTCACAGGACCTGCAAGGTAACTGGAGCTTGGCCAGAGGAAGAAGGCATCTTTTGACTCCACTCCCTCCCTTTCCCCTTCCTTTTCTCTCTTCCTTGTCTTCTTTCAGGAGAGAATTTATTCATGCATTTATCATTAGCACACTATCTATTTGAAAGAAATTAAGACAATTGTTACAGATCAATAACCTCAGATTGCGTTCACTGAGTTCATTCCTAATATCTTAGAAGATTAAAGGTGCAGGCAGGAGATGACAGAGTGTAGCTTTGAGTGTACAGTGATTTTTTCCAAAGGTGAGTGGAAAGATATGAGCTAGAAAAATGATAAAGTGAATAAAGTTTGCCTTAAGCATAGTTTGCCTCACCTGCTCAGGTCTCTGTCTATCTTTTCCTTCAAGAATTTAACCTTTATTGCTTATCAAAAGGCACTCTTGAGAAGACAAATTCAGTAAAAGTGTTGCCTTCCCCAGGGATATTTGCATTTTTAATATAATGAATGACTATGAGATAAAAATTTCTGTTTTAGGCATTTTAAGGAGCCCTTGTTGTGTAATGGCAAAAGCACTTGGCCGCTAACCAAAAGGTCATCCATTTGTACCCATCAGCCACTCCATGGGAGAAAGATGTGGCAGTCAGCTTCCGTGAAAAATACAGCCTTGAAAACCCTATGGAGCATATCTACTCTGTCCTATAGTGTTACTATGAGTTGGAATTGACTCAATGGCACACAACAAAAACAACATAGACCTTTTTAATTATTGGAGTTGGTAAAGGAATTTTCTTCCCCACAATGGGGAAGGGGGAAGAAATGGCCACCTGCAATCCCTGACATAATTCTACACAGTAGATGTAAGATTTTCTCTGGGATTAAATTTTCTTGTCAGGTAGAATAAGAAAGTAGAATGGAAATGGTTTTACCTTAAGGTTGCTTTCTAGTATACCAGAGGAAGATAGAAAAGGTACTTTAAAGATATTTACAAGTGATGCTGGAGTCCTGGGTAGTGCAAATGGCTAATATTCTCAGCTGCCAACTAAAAAGTTAGAGTTTCTAGTCTACCTAGTGGCACCTTGGTGATTTACTTCTGAAAAACCAGCTATTAAAAACCTTAGGGAGTACAGTTCTAGACTGATACACATGGGGTTGCCATGAATTGAATCAACTCAATGGCAGTTGGTTACAAGTGATGCTATTCTTTCATTTACAGTAGGTTGTATATGCCCATTTTTTGATCATGGAAAAATGGCATGCATAAAATGAATGCCATAATTTAAAATAAATCAGACAAAAAAGAAGATGATCAATTCTAAAATTAAATAAAAATCTCGAGGTGGGGCCAAGATGACAGAGTAGTCAGACACTTCCTGTGGTCCCTCTTACGACAAAGACTTAAAAAAAAAAGTGAATCCATTATATACGACAATTTAGGAGCCCTGGACATGAAAGGCAAAGTTGAGGAATCGGACTGAAAGGCGGGGGAGGGAGAGATGGTTCAGAAACAGCAAGGAATTGCCAGACCTGACCCGGTGGGAGCTGGCCCTAGTAGACTGGATCCAATGGCATGAATGCAGTTTGGCAAGCAGTGGGATTTTCAACATTGGAAAAGACCAAGCAGCAGAGAGTCCACTCACACCTCCAGAATCAGTGAAAACTGGTGCACAATTGGCAAAAGATAAGCACTTGTGCCTAATCTACTATGGAGCAAAAAACACCCTTTGGGAAAAAACTCTCTCCCATTTACCTGACTCCTCCCCGTTCTGCATCCATCCAGAGTCAGCTTCAGCGATGGCCACTTTACCTAGGTCAGAAGTAGGACCTGTTCTACTTCTCCTAGCCTTGGAAAAAGGAGCAAATTAACAAACAGGGAAAAAATAATCTGTCAGCTCCTCTAAGCTGGGAACTCAGGGAAGAAACAGCTCCTTTACCTAGGCAGAGGCATAAGGGATCCACAGACTTTGAATGACTTTCATCCCTGCATAGACCTATGTGGGTAAATGTCAACAGTGTAGGCCCTTATTAGCACAGTACAACAAGGTATATACCTGAAGTCCAACTTCGTTTCAGCTATATGGTGGACAGATAAGTTCGTGACATTTGACACCACTCAGCCTGTTAAACAGGGTCTTCACCTACCCACATCAGAGGCCTGAGGACTGGTGGCTCTATCCACACCACCGAGCCACCCACGTCAGGGGTCCAAGGATAAGTGGTGCTGCCCAGTCCTTACAGCCAGCAGTATTTGGTGCCCATAGTCTGGCTGCAAAACCCACCTGCCTATGTGCTCTAGGGAAGAGGGACATGCTTACCTAACACCTCCTCAGGGGCAGTTGTCAGCCCACTGCTTTGCTCAGTGTGTGACCCTACTGCAGCCAGATACCTGTGCCTACACCAATCACCCCTGCTCATCTAAGACTGTAAGTGAAAGCCTGCACCACACACTTTGTGACTGACTACCTGGACACCTGAGCTAAACCCATACAAGAAAAGTAAAGGGACTCCTGGGCTTATATACCTCGAAACAGCTCTAACCACCTGGTGACAGGATGTTAGGGCTGCGAAGGCACCAATAATCAAACGAGCTCACTTGAGTGGCCTTTTTGGGCATATCAAAACAAAACACAAGAAGCTAGTACACAGTAAGCAAACATAAAATAAATAAATACAATAACTTATTGATGGCTCAGAGACAACAGTCAAAATCAAATCACATAAAGAGGCAGACCATGGTGACCTCAGCAAGCTCCCAAAACAAAGAATCAAGAAATCTTCCAGATGAAGAGAATTTCCTGGAATTACCAGAGGTATAATACAAAAAAAAAAAAAAAAAAAAATTTATAATACAAAAGATTAATATATAGAACTCTTCAAGAGATCAGGAAGGAAATCAGGCAAAATGCAGAAAAAGCCAAGCAGCACACAGAGAAAGCATTAGAGGAACTTAAGAAGATTAGAGAAAAGCATAATGACAAATTTAATAGGCTGCAAGAATCCGTAGAGAGACACCAAACAGAAATCCAGAAGATTAACCATAAAATTTTGGAATTAGGCAACTCAACAGAAAGTCATAGGAGTAGAACTGAAGCAATGGAAATCAGAATTAGTGAGACTGAAGATAAAGCAGTTGACACCAACATATTCGAGGAAAAATCAGATAAAAGAATAAAAATTAAAAAAAATGAAGAAACTCTAAGAATTATGTGGAAGTCTATCAAGAGGAATAACCTACGAGTGATTGAAGTATCAGAACAGGGTGAAATAAGAGAAAATACAGAAAGGATGTTGAAGATTTGTTAGCAGAAAATTTCCCCGATATCATGAAAGGTGAGAAGATATCTATCCAAGAACCTCATTGAACCTCACACAAGGTAAATCCCAAAAGAAAGTCACCAAGGCATATTATAATCAAAGTTGCCAAAACCAAAGATAAAGAAAGGATTTTAAGTGTGGCTAGGGTTAAAGGAAAAGTCACCTACAAAGAAGAACCAATAAGACTAAGCTCAGACTACTCAGCAGAAACCATGCTGGCAACAAGGCAATGGGATGACATATATAAATCCTTGAAGGAAAATAATTGCCAGTTGAGGACTATATATCCAGCAAAACTGTCTCTAAAATATGAAGGTGAAATTAAGACATTTCCAGATAAACAAAAGTTTAGGGAATTTGCAAAAACCAAACCAAAATTACAAGAAATACTAAAGGGAGTCCTCTGGTTAGAAAATCAATAACATCAGGTAACAACCCAAGACTACAACACAAGACAGAGCAATCAGATATCAACACAGGTAGGGCAATCACAAAAATAAATCAAAGCTAAAACACTGAAAGCAGGGAAATAGAGATGTCATTATGTAAAAGATGCAACATTTATAGATCTTTCACATGGAGAGGAAGTCAAGGATATATAAAGAAATAAAAGATTGATTTTAAAATAGAAAAATATGGGTAAATATTAAGGTAACCACAAAGGAAACTAACAATCCTACACATCAAAATAAAAAACAAGAAAAAATAAAGACCCTGCAAATACAAAAGCAACAACAATGAAAAAGAGGAAAAGAAAATCTATAAAGAAAAATGACTCAACATAGTAAATTAAGTGGAAGACAGAACTGTCAACACCACACACAAAAAAAACATCAAAATGACAGCACTAAACTAATTCCCATCCCTAATTATGCTGAATGTAAATAGACTAAATGCACCAGTAAAGAGACACAGAGTGGCAGAATAGATTAAAAAACATGATCTGAATATATGCTGCCAACAAGAGACATACCTTAGGCTTAAAGACAAAAACAAACTAAAATTCAAGAGATGGAAAAAATATATATCAAGCAAACAACAATCAAAAAAGAGCAAGAGTGGCAATATTAGTCTCTGATGAAATAGACTTTAAAGTAAAATCCACCACAAAGAATAAAGAAGGACACTATATAATGATTAAAGGGTCTACATATCAGGAGGGGAAACCCTGGTGGCATAGTAGTTAAGTGCTACAGCTGGTAACCAAAGGGTCGGCAGTTCGAATCTGCCAGGCATTCCTTGGAAACTCTATGGGGCAGTTTTACTCTGTCCTATAGGGTCGCTGTGAGTTGGAATCGACTGGATGGCACTGGGTTTGGTTTTTGGTTTTTGTATTAGGAGGATATACCCATAACAAATATTTACACACCCAATGACATGGCTCCAAAATATATAAAACAAGCTCTAACAGCATTGAAAAGGTAGATAGACAGCTCCACAAAAACAGTAGGAGAGTTCAACATACCACTTCCGGTGAAGGGCAGATAATCTAGAAAGAAGCTCAATAAAGACACGGAAGATCTAAATGCCACAGTCAACCAACTTGACCTCATGGACACATACAGAACACTCCCCCCAATAGCAGCCAAGTATACTTTCTTTTCCAATGCACGTGGAACATTCTCCAGAATAGACCACATATTAGGTCAGAAAGCAAGCCTTAACAGAATTGAAAACATCAAAATATTACAAAGCATCTTCTCTGACCATAAAGCCATGAATGTAGAAATCAATAAGAGAAAAAGCAAGGCAAAAAAAAAATCAAACACATGGAAACTGAACAACACCTTGCTCAAAAATGACTGGGTTATAGCAGAAATTAAGGATGGAATAAGAAATTCATAGAATCCAATGAGAATGAAAACACTTCCTACCAGAACCTTTGGGACACAGCAAAAGCAGTACTCAGAGGTCAATTTATAGCAATAAATGCACACATCCAAAAAGAAAACAAACAAACAAAAAACAAACCCAGGGCCGTCGAGTCGATTCCGACTCATAGCGACCCTATAAGACAGAGTAAAACTGCCCCCATAGAGTTTCCAAGGAGCGCCTGGCAGATTTGAACTGCTGACCCTTTGGTTAGCAGCCACAGCATTTAACCACTATGCTACCAGTGTTTCCATCCAAAAAGAAGAAAGGGCCTAAGTCAAGGAGTTATGCCTACAACCCAAACAACTAGAAAGAGAGCAGCAAAAGAAGCCCTCAGGTACCAGATGGAAGCAAATAATAAAAATTAGAGCAGAATTAAATGAAATAGAGAACAGAGAAACAAATGAAAGCGTTAACAAGACCAAAGTCTGATTCTTTGAAAAGATCGACAAAACCAAACTGACAAAAGACAAACAGGAGAGGAAGTAAATAACCTGAATAAGAAATGAGATGGCTGGTATCACAACAGACCCAACTGAAATTAAAAGAATCATAACATTATACTATGAAAAATTGTACTCTAACAAATTTGAAAATCTAGAGGAAAAGGACAAATTTCTTTAAACTGACTACCTGTCTAAACTAACACAAACAGTGGTAGAATAACTAAATAAACTTATAACAAAAGAAGGGATTTAAAAGGTAATTAACCCCCCCCCCCAAAAAAAAAGCCCTGGCCCTGACAGCTTCACTGGAGAATTTTACCAAACTTCCCGAGAAAAGTTAACACCACTACTACTAAAGGTATTTTAGAACATAGAAAAGGATGGAATATTCCCAAACTCATTTTATGAATCCAGCATAACCCTGATACCAAAACCAGGTAAAGACACCACAAAAAAAAAAAAAAATCACATACCAATATCCCTCATGAACATAGATGCAAAAATCCTCAACAAGATTCTAACCAATAGAATTCAACAACATATCAAAAGAATTATTCACCATGACCAAGTGGGATTCATACCAGGTATACAGGGATGGTATAATATTAGAAAGACAATCAATGTAATCCATCACATAAATAAAATAAAAGACAAGAACCACATGATCTTATCAATTGACGCAGAACAGGCATTTGACAAAGTCCAACACCCATTCATGATAAAAACTTTCAGCAAAATAGGAATACAAGAGAAATTCCTCAACATAAAAAAGGGCAGTGATACAAAGCCAACAGCCAACATCATCCTAAATGGAGAGAGTCTGAAAGTATTCCCCTTGAGAACAGGAATCAGACAAGGATGCCCTCTATCACCACTCTTATTCAACATTGTGCTGGAGGTCCTAGCCAGAGCAATTAGGCTAGGAAAAAAAAAAAAAAAAAAAGCATCCAAATTGGTAAGAAAGTAAAAGTATCTCTTTTTGCTAATGATACAATCTTTTACCCAGAAAACACTAAAGAATCCACAAGAAAACTATTGGAACTAATAGAAGAGTTCAGCAAAATATCAGAATACAAGATAAACATACAAAAATCAGCTGGATCCCTCTACACCAACAGAGAGAACTTTGAAGAGGAGATCACCAAATTGATACCATCTACAATAGCCCCCAAGAAGATAAAATACTTAGGAATAAATTTAACTAGAGATGTAAGAGACCTATACAAAGAAAACTACAAGACGGTACTGCAGGAAACCAAAAGAGACCTACATAAGTGAAAAAACATACCTTGCTTATGGATACAAAGACTCAACATAGTGAAAATGTCAGTTCTACCCAAACCATTCTATACATACCATGCAATCTGGATTCAAATTCCAAAGGCATTTTTTAATGAAATGGAGAAATAAATCACCAACTTCTTATGGAAAGGGAAGAGGCCCTGGATGAGTAAAGCATTACTGAAAAAGAACAAAATAGGAGACCCCATACTACCTGATTTTAGAACCTATTATACTGCCACGGTAGTCAAAACAGCCTGGTACAACAACAGATACCTAGACCAATGGAACAGAATTGAGAACGCAAACATAAATTCATCCATTTATAAGCAGCTGATATTCGATAAAAAAAAAGCCCAAAATCCATTAATTGAGGAAAAGACAGCCTCTTTAACAACTGATGCTGGCATAACTGGATACCCACCTCCAAAAAAAAAAAAAAAAAAGACAAAAAACCCATTCCTCACACATGCACAAAAATGAGCTCAAAATGGATCAAAGATCTAAACATAAAATCTAAAACAATAAAGATCATGGAAGAAAAAATAGGGACAATGCTAGGAGCCCTAATACATGGCATGAACAGAATACAAAACCTTACTAACAATGCACAAACACCAGAAAAGAAACTATATAACTGGGAGCTCCTAAAAATCAAACACTTATGATCACCCAAAGACTTCACTGAAAGAGTAAAAAGATTACCTACAGACTGGGAATAAATTTTGGCTATGACAAATCCCATCAGCACCTAATCTCTAAAATCTACAAGATACTGCAAAACCTCAACAGCAAAAAGATAAATAGCCCAACTGAAAAATGGAAAAAGGATATGAAGAGGCACTTCACCAAAGACATTCAGGTGACTAATAGATACATGAGGAAATGCTCACGATCATTTAGAGAAGTGCAAATCAAAACTACAACGAGATTCCATCTCACCCCAACAAGGCCAGTATTAACTCAAAAAATACAAAATAATAAATGTTGGAGAAGTTGTACAGAGACTGGAACACTTATACACTGCTGGTGGGAATGTAAAGTGGCACAACCACTTTGGAAATCAATTTGGCATTTCCTAATTTTTTTTTTTTAAATGCTAGAAATAGAAATACCATATGATCCAGCAATCCCACTCCTTGGACTATATCCTAGAGAAATAAGAGCCCTCATACGAATAGTTATTTGCACACCCATGTTCATTGCAGCACTGTTTACAATAGCAAAAAGATGGAAACGACCAAGGTGCCCATCAACAGATGAATGGATGATCAAATTATGGTATATTCACATAATGGAATACTATGCATTGATAAAGAACTGATGAATCCATGGAACATAACAGATGAATCTGGAAGACATTATGCTGAGTGAAAGTAGTCAGTGGCAAAAAGACAAATATTATATGACACTGCTATTATAAGAACTCAAGAAAAGATTTAAACACAGAAGAAAACACTTTGTTGGTTACAAGGGTGGGGAGGGAAAAAAAGGGGTATTCACTAATTAGATAGTGGACAAGAATTATTTTAGGTGAAGGGAAGGACAAAACACAATACAGGAGAAGTTAGGACAATTGGACTAAACAAAAAGCTATTTCCTGAATACGACTAAACACTTTGAGGGACAGAGTAGCTGGGATGGGGGTTTGGGGGCCATGGTTTCAGGGGAC
Source organism: Elephas maximus indicus (assembly GCF_024166365.1). Classification (NCBI taxonomy): domain Eukaryota; kingdom Metazoa; phylum Chordata; class Mammalia; order Proboscidea; family Elephantidae; genus Elephas; species Elephas maximus. The sequence continues at coordinate 66,251,020 of NC_064843.1, forward strand.
ATCCAGTTCAACTGGCATAACAAGTATATTAAAAGGTTCTGCATCCCACTTTGGTGAGGGACATCTGGGGCCGTAAAAGCTAGCAAGCGACCATCTAAGATGCATCAATTGGTCTCAATCCACCTGGAGCAAAGGAGAATGAAGAACACCAAAGACACAAGGAAAATAAGAGCCCAAGAGACAGATCTCCCCGCAAAAAAAACAAACAAAAAACCCCACAAAAGCAAACCCACTGCCGTCCAGTGGATTCCGACTCATAGAGACCATATATCTAGAGACTCTATCAGCCTGAGATCAGAAGAGCTAGATGGTGCCCAGCTACCACCAATGACTGCCCTGATGAGGAACACAACAGAGAATCCCTAATGCAGCATGAGAAAAGTGGGATGCAGAACGCAAATTCTAGTAAAGAGACTAGACTTAATGGTCTGGCTGAGACTGGAGGGACCCCAGAGGACATGACCCCCGGACTCTCTGTTAGCCCAAAACTGAAACCATTCCCAAAGCCAACCTTTCAAAGATTAGACTGGACTATAAGACATAAAATGATACTGGTAAGGAGTGTGGGTCTTAGCTCAAGTAATCACATGAAACTATGTGGGCAGCTCCTCTCCGGAGTAGAGATGAGAAGGCAGAGGGGGACAGAAACTAGTTGAATGGACAGGGAAAATACAGGGTGGACAAGAGGAGTGTTCTGTCACATTATAGGGAGAGCAAGTAGGGTCACATAAAAGTGTGTGTATAAGTTTTCATAAGAGAAACTGACTTGAATTGCAAACTTTCACTTAAAGCACAGTAAAAAAAGAGAGAAAAAAAACTACTGTGGCTGTGTCATGAAGTCTACCCACCAGCATTGATCCAAGGCTTGAGCTGTAGGCAATGTTTCTGTTCCATTCTAGAACCTGTACCCAAGTTTGGGTGAAGATGGGTCTGACAGGGTGAGAAAATAGACTCTGTCAAATTTCTCTGAAGGAGACAGAGGGGCATTGAAGACATAGTTTGATCTAATGTATCTGGAAGCCAGAAGTTTGGCTTTGCCTCAGAACATTGCTTTCGCTTCTTAGGAGTCCTGGGATAAAGAACGATGAAAAGGCACCACCCACAATCTCCTTACCAGGTTGGCTTGGTCCAGAGGACATTTCTCCTAACACACAATTTCTCAAAGTTGACTCATGAAAAACTGTTGCTGCAGTTTCTACTCTAAAAGAGGGCTCTGTCTTCAAATTGTGAGGAAAGTACTTCAAACTTTCTGACCCCCATCTCCGGAGTGCATATTAGCATTTTAAAGGCTCCCAGAAGTCTTGTAGTCAAGACTCCTGGTTATCCCTTGTTTGACTCTGTTACCCAAGCTTATTGGACCAAGGAGCTCTGTACTGGCAAGGAGCTATTAAGTGTGAGGCACTAGAGTTCAGGAAATGTTACCTTATTTCACTGAGTTCTGATGAAGGCTGTGTGCACTCAGGGTCTGGCTACATCCCAGAGGCTTCCCCAAGTATGTGGAAGGTTGGCAAGATGTAGTGTGGTCCAAAGAACAGAGATCTGTTATGCAAAAGGGCAGCAAAGTGGACTGGGTAAGATCACAGGCTCTGGAGCCAGACTGTGGGGTCTGAATCCCAGCTCTACTATGTACTGGCTCTTCAGAAAGGTATCCTTTTTGCCTCAGTATCCTCATCTATAAAAGAGGCGTGGTAATAATACCTATCTCACTGGTGTTTGTGCGGACTAAATATGAGTTAATATATGTAATGCACTTAGAACTGGGCCTGGCATACAGGAAGTGCCCCAGAGTGGTTACTATTATTCTTAGGGTATCAGGTTTTTTTAAGCAGCTCTATCCCAAGTTAAGCTTTTGGTCTGCTTTGCATTAAAACAAAGAGGGGACATGTTTGCATGTTTTAATTACTTCACTAATAGAAATTATGGGTCTATGCAGAATTCAGTGACAACTTTTCTCCTGTATCTGGAATATAAGTTCTCTTTAATTTACTTGTACAGACATTCAGATGGAAAACTGTGAGCAGCAGGACTAAATAGTTGTCATTCACTGATATGGGGAAGACTACAAGGAGCAGCTTTTTGGAGAATTACTAGGAGATTGTCCCTGGGATGTACAAATGATTAATGTGCTTTAGTGTTAACCAAAAACCTAGAGGTTCAAGTTCACCCAGAGGCACCTTGGAGGAAGGGCCTGGCAATCCATCTCTGAAAAATCAGCCATTGAACATCTTATGGGGCACTGTTTTACTTTGGTACACATGTGGTCACCATAAGTTGAGACAGCCGTGAGTTGTAGCTGACTTGACAGCAAGTGAAAAACAACAACAACCAGGACACTAGTTTTTGGCATGGGAGGTTTAAAATGCTCATCAGACATAAAAATGGAGACACTGAGTAGGCAGCTGGGAAATATGAGCCTGGAACTCAGGGGGAGATGTCAGGACTGGAGTTAAAATTTAAGGGTCATCAGAAATAGGTGGTATTTAAATCCTCATGGCTAGACAAAGACCATCAGGGCAGAGATCAGACACAGACAGGACGAAGGTCAAAGGCTGAGAACCTGGAAACTCCAAAGTGAAGAGGCCCAAGATAAATAATACATTATGAGAGGAAATTGTTGACTATCAGAATGGAAAAGGATTGAACTGTCCTTGAAGCTTAAGCTCCAGAAAATTAAAGCATTGACTTTTTTGGGTAGTGTAACAGTACAGTTGTGTACCCCCCAAAATACTGTGTGAAGTAGAATATGGCATCAGGATTGGAGGAAGGCTCATTAACAACCTGCAATATGCAGATGACACAACCCTGCTTGCTGAACGAGAAGAGGTCTGAAGCACTTACTGATGAAGATCAAAGACTGCAGCCTTCTGTAAGGATTATACCTCAACATAAAGAAAACAAACATCCTCACAACTGGACCAATAAGCAACATCATGATAAATGCTGAAAAGATTGAAGTCGTCAAGGATTTCATTTTACTCGGATTCATACTCAACACCCATGGAAGCTGCTGTCAGGAAACCAAACAACATTTTACATTGGCCAAATCTACTGCAAAAGACCTCTTTAAAGCGTTAAAAAGCAAAGATGTCACTTTGAGGACTAAGGTGCACCTAACCCAAGCCGTGGTGGTTTCAATCACCTGATATGCATGTGTAAGCTGAACAATGAATAAGGAATACTGAAGAAGAACTAGCTCTTTTTAATTATTATTTTGGTGAAGAATACTGAATATACCATGAACTGTCATAAAAGGAACAAATCTGTCTTGGAAGTACAGTCAGATGGTCCTTAGAATCAAGGATGGTGAGTCTTTGTCTCATGTACTTTGGACATGTTCTCAGGAGGGACCAGACTCTGGAGAATGACATCATTCTTGATACAGTAGAGGGTCATTGAAAAAGAGGAAAACCCTCAACAAGATGGATTGACACAGTGGCTCCAACAGTGGGGTCAAGCATAACAATGATTGTGAAGATGGCACACTACCAGGCAGTGTTTCGTTCTGTTGTATGTAAGGTCACTATGAGTTGTAAGCTACTCTATGGCACCTACCAACAACAGGGTATACACTTAGGGGTGGAATTCCTGTATCACAAAAAAAGCAAACTAAACCCACTGTCATCGAGTTGATTGTGACTCATAGTGATCCTATATGCTGGTTCATAGAGTAATTCTATTTCTATTTCTTTTGAGAAAGCGCCATACCATTTTCCATAGTAGTGGTACCATTTTACAGCCCAAACAGCAATGGATAAGGTTTCCAACCACCCCACATCCTCACCAACATTTGTTGTCATTTGTATTTTTTTTTTTCAATCAGTGCCATTTTAGCCAGGATAAGATGGTATCTCATTGTAGTTTCAATCTGCATCCCTCTAACAGCTGACAATCGTGAACATCTTTTCATATGTTTGTTGGCTGTTTGGATGTCCTCTTTGGTGACAGATCTGTTTATGTCTTTTGCCCATTTTGTGATTGGGTTGTTTGTCTTTTTGTTGTTGAGCTGTTGCTGTGTTCTATAGATTTTGGAGATTAGACCCTTATTGGATAGTTTCTGAAGATTTTTTCCCAGTCTGTAATTTGTTTATTTACTCTTTTAATGAGCATAAGCTTTTAATTTTTATGCAGTACCATCTATCTATTTTGTCTTTTTCTATTCGTGCATTTGTCGTTATATTTTTTATCCTATTTTTACAAAAGACTAGATCCCACAGTTTCCCCCAGAAATTTTATGGTTTAAGGATTAACATTTAGGCTTTTGATGCATTTTGAGTTTGTTTTTATATATGGTATGAAGTATGGTCCTGTTTCATTTTTCTGCAGGTGGATATCCAGTTTTTCCAGCACCATTTATTAAAGAGACTATTTCCGCCCCCACTGAATGCACTTTGACCTCTTGTTGAAAATCAGTTGTGCATGGATGTCTGGGTCTAATCCTGAGTTCACAATTCTATTTCCCTGGTCTACATGTCTATCCTTGAACCAATACCAGACAGTTTTGATTACAGTGGCTATATAGTATGTTGTGATATCAGGGCATGTGAGTCCTCCTGTTTTGCTCTTTGTCTTCAATATTGCTTTGGCTATTCGTGGTTTCTTTCCTTTCCATATGAAGTTGGTCATTGATTTTTCCATTTCAGTAAAGAATTTTGTTGAGATTTGTATCAGGATTGCATTGTACCTGTATATTGCTTTAGGTAGAATCGACATTTTCAGTATATTAAATCTTCCAATTCAGGAGCATGGGATGCCTTTTCATTTTTTTATGTCTCTTTTTGTCTCTTGTAATAGTGTTTTATAATTTTCATTGTATAATTCTTTTATGTCCCTCAGTAGGTTAATTCTAGTTATTTCATTGATTTGGGACCTATTATAATGGTATTATTTTCTTGATTTCTTTTTTGGAGTAGTCTTTGTTAGTGTGGAGGAACCCAACTGATTTTTGTGTGTTGATCTTGTACCCTGCAACATTGCTGAATTCTTCTTTTAGTTCTGGCAGTTTTCTTGTGGAATCTTTAGTGTCTTCTATGTATAGGATTATGTTGTCTGCAAATAGCTATAGTTTTACTTATTTCTCTTCAATTTGGATACTTTTGTTTCTCTTTCATGTCTTATTGCTCTGGCTAGGACTTCCAGTACAATGTTGAATAAGAGTGGTAATCATGAGCATCCTTGTCTCATTCCTGTTCTGAAAGGGAAGGCTGTCAGCCTTTCTCTGTTGAGTACAATGTTGGCTGTTGGTTTTTCCTATAGCTTTTAAATATATTGAGAAATTTGTCTTCTATTCCTATTTTGCTGAGAGTTTTTATCAGGAAAACGTGTTGAATTGTATCAAATATCTTTTCTGCATCAATTGATATGATCATATGATTCCTTTCCTTCAATTTATTCACGGGGTGGATTACACTGATTGGTATTCTAATGTTGAACCACTCTTGTGATCCTGGTATGAATCCCACTTGATAATGATGTATGACTTTTTGATATGTTGCTGAAATCTGTTGGCTAGAATTTTGATGGAAAGTTTTGCATTTATGTTCATAACCAATTATGGATAACATTGCAAAGAATGGGAATTCCAGAACACTTAATTATGCTCATGTGAAACCTGTACATACACCAAGAGGCATTCTTTCTAATAGAACAATGGGATGCTGCATTGTTTAAAATCAGGAAAAGTGTGAGTCAGAGTTGTATCTTTTCACCATACTTATTCAATCTGTGCTGAGAAAATGACCTGAGCAGCTGGACTGTGTCAAGAAAAACATGACACCAGGATTAGAGGAAGGCTTATTTACAAACTGCAATATGCATATGAGATAACCTTGCTTGCTGAAAGTGAAAAGGTTTTTAAGTGCTTACTTGTGAAGATCAAAGACTACAGCCTTCAGTATGTATTACACCTCAACAAAAAGAAAACAAAAATCCTCACAACTGGACCAGTAAGTAAAATGATAAATGGAGAAAATATTGACCTTGTCAAAAATTTCATTGTACTTGTGTCTTAGTCATATAGTGCTGCTAGAACAGAAATACAAGTGAATGACTTTAGCAAAGAAAAATTTATTCTCTCACAGCCTGGGAGGCTAGAAGTCTGAATTCAGGGTACCAGCTCCAGGGGAAGGCTTTCTCTCTCTGTTGGCTCTGGAAAAACGGCCTTTTCATCAATCTTCCCCCGGCCTAGGAGCCTTTCAGTGCAGGGACCCCAGGTCCAAAGGACGCACACACCTGCTCTTCTTTATTGGTAGTATCAGGTCCCCACGTCTCTCAGCTAACTTCTTTTAAATTTCAAAAGAGATTGGCCTAAGACACAACCTAATCTTGTAGATTGAGTCTTGCCTCATTAACATAACTGCCTCTAATCCTACCTCATTAACATCATAGAGGTAGGATCAACAACACATAGGAAATCACATCAGATGACAAAATGGTGGGCAATCACACAGTATTGGAAATCATGACCTAGCCCAGTTGACACAAAATTTTGGAGGACACAGTTCAATCCATGATTTTCCACCCTTTGGTCCCCCCAAAATTTGTGTCCTTGCCACATGTAAAACACCTTCCCATCGTATCATAGCAAAAGTCTTCAACTCCAAGTCCAAAATCTAAAAATTCTTTCTCTATGAAGTCCAGAATACAAGTTATCTGCTTCCAATGTACAATGGTGGAACAGACACAAGCTAGACGTTTCCATTACAAATGGAAGAAATTGGAGGGAAAGAAGGGGCAACAGGCACCAAGCAAGTCAGCAGAACACTGTATATTAGCCCTTAAGGCTTGAAAATAATCCTCTGTCCTCTGAGACCATTTATACAATGGCCCTGTTCTCTAGACTCTAGGTATTGGCCACACTCTCTGGATTCTGAGTGGAGGCCCCTTGGCCCTGGGTTTCAGCTCTGCCTTCCAGGCCCACTGGAACACCAACTCTGCTCTCTCGGGGTTAGACAGCCCCATTCTCCTGGCCCACATGAGTGGCGACTCCACCATGTGACAGTGGGGCAGCTCAGCTTCCTGTGCTCCTTGTCTCTTCAGGTTCTGGCTCCTGGTTTCTTGGTCTCTCAGCCCCTTGGGCCTCTTTGTCTGCATCTGCCCTACTGGGACAAGTGTTCCAAAGCTCTTTAGCCCCACAGATAAGTAGCTGGAGGCACCTCACTTCGCCAATAAACTTCAACTGGAAGGCACTCAGCTCTCTTACTCCATGGGTTGGCAAGCCTAGCTCTGCCAATAAGTGCTTGGAGGCACCCTATTCCTCCAGGAAGCCTTCTGCACAAAGGCACTCAGCTCTTTTGCTCCGTAGGTTGACTCCAGCACTGTCTAGCTCTGGTCTCCTGGTTCTGCTGCTGCCACTGCTCCTGCTGCACCATCTCCAGTGTAACAGCTCTCCTCACTTCCTTCTGAGTCCTCACCAAATTGTCTTTGATGTCAATAATCCCACCAACGGTCCTTTCAAGGCAATCTAGGCTTTTACTCTAAAGCATTTTAAAACTGTTCCAGTTTTTACCTATTCACAGTTTTAAAACTGCTTCCATAGTTGACTTATCTGTTTGATCTGCACACCACTCTGTTGCTTCCAAATTTTGTCTTAGTCATCTAGTACTGCTATAACAGAAATACCACAAGTGGATGGCTTTAACAAAGAAAAAATTATTCTTTCACGGTCTGAGAGGCTAGGAGTCTGAATTCAGGGTGCCAGCTCCAGGGGAAGGCTTTCTTTCTCTGCCAGCTCTGGAGGAATAGCCTTGTCATCGATCTTCCCCGGGTCTAGGAGCTTTTCAGCATAGGAACCCCATGTCCGAAGGACATGAGCTTCTGTTCTTCTTTCTTGGTGGTATGAGGTCCCCATGTCTCTCAGTTTGCTTCTCTCTTTTATATCTCAAAAAAGATTGGCTTAAGACGCAGCCTAAACTTGTAGATTGATTCCTGCCTCATTAACATAACTTCCTTTAATCCTGCCTCATTAACATCATAGAGATAGGATTAACAACACATAGGAAATCACATCAGATGACAAAATGGTGGACAATCACACAATATTGGGAATCATGGCCTAGGCAAGTTGATATATTTTTGGGGGGGACAAAATTCAATCCATGACAACTTGGATCCACAGTCAATGCCCATGGAAGAAGCAGTCAGGAAATCAAACTATGGGAGGCACAGCAAAGATGGTGGAGTAGTTAAATGCCTCCTGTTGACCCTGTTACAACAAAACAAGTGGTTTGATTACATATGACAATCTAGGAGTGCTGAGCATCAAAGACAAAGTTGAGGAGTCGGACTGAGCAGCAGGCGGAGGGAGAGATGGTTCAGAAGCTGTGAAGATTTGCCAGACCTGAATTGGCTGGCACCTGCAGGGTGGATCAGCCGGCGTGCACAGGCTGAGGCAAACAGTACCACTCAAGGTGTGTTTTTCACAGCAGGAGAAACAGAGTGGCGGAGAGTCCCCTCAAGCCTCTGGAACCAGGGAGAAGTGGCTCTGAATTGGTGGAAGATAAGCACAGATCAAAAAAACCCTTCGATCTCTGGGAAGTATTCTTTTCCATTTTCCTGCCTCCTCTCCATTCTATTCTGGGTCCCTGTCCAGCTTCAGTGATTGCTGTGCCCCTGGATTGGAAGTAGGACCTGTTGCATGAATCAAGCCATTCTCCTGGCTTTGGAGAGGGAACAAATTGACAAACAGGAAAAAATCTGCCAGCTGCCCTAAGCCAGGAAACCAGAGCAGCCACAGCCCCTTTGCCTAGGCACAGGCATAAGGGGTCCATGGACTTGGAATGCCTTTCACCCTGGCATAGACCTGTGTGGGTCCATTTCAACAGCGTAGGCCCTCATTAGCACAGTACAACAGGGTGTATACCTGAAGAATATTTCAACTGCAACAGCTGCAAGGGAAGTGGAAGATTTGTGGCATTTCATACTGCCCAGGCCATTAAGGAGGGTCCTCACCTACCCACATCAGGTGCCTGAGGACTGGTGGCTCCACCCACTCTACTTAGCCACCTGTGACAGGGGTACAAGAATAAGTGCTGCCTCCCAGTCCTTACAGCCAACAGCACTGGATGCCCAAAGTCTAGCTGCAAAACTCACTCATCTACTTGCTCTAGGGAACAAGGACACACCTTCTACCCAGACACTCCGGGGCAGCCATCAGCACATGACCCCCTATGGCAGCCAAATACCTGTGCATACTCCAATCACCCCTATCCATCTAGGACTGTAGATGAGAACCTGCACCATACACTCAGTGACTGACAACCTGGACACCTGACATGAATTCACAAAAGTAAACAGACTCCTGGGCTCACATACGTAGTAACAGCTCTAATCACCTGGTGGCAGGACATGAGAGATTCAAAGATGCCAATAATCAAACTAGCTCACATGACCAGGCTCTTTGGGCATAAAAAAACAAGAAGCTAGGACACACTAAGCAGACATAAAATAAGTAAATATAATAACTTATTGATGGCTCAGAGACAACAGTCAATATAAAATCACATAAAGAGGAAGGCCATGATGACTTCAGCAAGTGACCAAATAAAAGAACCAAAAAACCTTCTGGAGGAAGATAACTTCTTGGAATTACTGGAGGTAGAATTCAAAAGATTAATATACAGAATTATTCAAGAGATCAGGAAGGAGATCAGGCAAATAAAGACCAAGCCAAGGAACACACAGACAATGCAACAGAGGAATTTAAGGCTATACAAGAGCTTAATGACAAATTTAACAGGCTGCAAGAATCCATAGACAGCAAACAGAAATCCAGAAGATTAACAATAAAATTTCAGAATTAGACAACGCAATAGAAAGTCATAGGAGCAGAATTGAGGAAAAGGAAGTTAGAATTAGTGAGATTGAAGATAAAGCACTTGACACCAACTTATTTGAGGAAAAATCAGATAAAAGAATTTTTTTTTAAAATGAAGAAACCCTAAGAATTATGTGTGACTCTATCAAAAGGACTAACCTACAAGTGATTGGAGTACCAGAACAAGGTGGAGTGGGGGATAAGAGAAAATGCAGAGAGAATTGTTGGAGATTTGTTGGCAGAAAACTTCTCTGCTGTTATGAAAGATGAGAAGATATCTATCCAAGATGCTTATTAAACCCCACACAGGGTAGATCCCAAAAGAAAGTCACCAAGGCATGTTATAATCAAACTTGCCAACACCAAAGATAGAGAGAGTTTTAAGAGCGGCTAGGGATAAACAAAAAGTCATTTACAAAGGAGAATCAGTAAGACTAAGCTCTGACTATTCAGCAGAAACCATGCAGGCAAGAAAGCAATAAGATGACATATATAAAGCCTTGAAAGAAAAAAAAAAATTGCCAGCTAAGAATTATACATCTGGCAAAAACCTCTCTCAAATATGATGGTGAAATTAGGGCATTTCCAGGTAAAACAGTTTAGGGAATTTTAAAAACCAAACAAAAATTACAAGAAGGAGGACAAGAGGCTCCCTCCGAGCTCTGCACCGTCGGTGCTGCTGGTGGTGGCAGCAAGGACCCAGCGGCTGCGTCTTTGCTGCCTCCCAGGTCATATTGCACTCAGCCTCAATGCTAACCAATGCGTTGGAAGTCATCAAAAAGTTCCTGAGAGCTTCATTTCAAATTCTGGTGAAAAAGGAAATACTGGCCCTTGAAAGGATCAGTGTTCTACAAACATTTTGAAACAAGAATTGGCCTTAGGGCTCGATTTGGGAGGAAAGCAGTGGCCATAGACATTGAAGACGACAAGCGGACTCCGTGTGACCTGCAGACTCCCCAGCAGCACACAGAGGAAGCGGCCAGTGGAGGCGGCCAACCTCGTTGAACTCTCTGGGATGAGAGAGTTGTGTGTGCAGTGCTCACTGTCGCTGAACTGATGATCAGAACGCGCATGGTGCTTTTCTGGGGGGTAACATTTGAAGCTTATCCCTGTGCTCATAAAAGATCAGAAATACAGATTTTGATAGGAATGCAACTGTAGTCATAAACTCGTGTGAGGAAAATCACTGGCTTTTTCGTCTTTAGAACAAGACTGTTGGGGTGGGGTGTAAATACCTGTCTCAGAAATTTATTTCTTACTTCTGTAGAGATGGTTGTAGGGGTGTGCTTTATCATGTAATAATATGCTTGTGGACTGAAAGATAGAAGTGCTATATACAGTCAGCCAGCTAGACCACCATACCTACCTTTATTATGTTAGTCAGCAGCTCAGATAGAAAGAACTTTAGAATTTTTTTTTAGAGAAAATGTTAGAGTGCACTTTGTTATTGTGTTTTTAGTCAGTGAAGTATTTTATTGTGCTAAAAAAAAAAAAAGTGTGAACTTTTGCCAGGCACCAGCAATAGTTATATCCTCACTTAAAATCCCAGAAAAATTGCCATATTGTATGCTGAATGTTTCATAAGTTACAATTTAATGAATTACAATATATTTTCTTTTAAAAAAATTACAGGAAATACTAAAGGGAGTCCTCTGGTTAGAAAAGCAATAACATCAGTTAAAACCCAAGACTAGCATGCAGGATAGAACAACCAAATATCAACCCAAATAGGGAAGTCACAAAAATAAAACTAAAACACTGAAAATAGGGAAACAGAGATATCAATATGTAAAAGATGACAACATTAAAACAAAAAAGAGGGACTAAATAATGTAGTCAAACAACTTTTATATGGGAGGAAGTCAAGGCAGTATCAAGAAATAAAAGATTGGTTTAGACTTAGAAAAATAGAAGTAATATTAAAGTAACCACAAAAAAAACTAACAATCCTACATATCAAAATAAAAAACAAGAAAAACATAAAAACTCAGCAAATGCAATATCAACAATAATGAAAAAGGTGAAAAGAAAATACATAAAGAAAAACAACTCAGCATAGAAAATTAAGTGGAACAAAGAAACTGTCAATGACACACAAAACATACATCAAAATGACAGCACTAAACTCATACATAGCAATAATTATGCTGAATATAAATGGACTAAATGGGCCAATAAAGAGACAGAGGGTGGCAGAATGGATTAAAAAAAACAAACAAACATGATCCATCTATATGCTGCCTACAAGAAACACAGCTTAGCTTCAAAGACACAAACAAGATTAAACACACAGGATGGGAAAAATATAAATATCAAGCAAAGAAAAATAAAAAAAAGAGCAAGCAGGAGTGGCAATATATATCTCTGGCAAAATAATCCTTAAAGTAAAATCCACCACAAAGCTTAAATAAGGACACTATATAATGACTAAACCAAACCAAACCAAACCAAACCCAGTGCCATCAAGTCGATTCCGACTCATAGTGACCCTATAGGACAGAGTAGAACTGCCCCACAGAGTTTCCAAGGAGTGCCTGGTGGATTCAAACTGCTGACCTCTATGGTTAGCAGCCATAGCACTTAACCACTATGCAACCAAGGTTTCCATAATGACTAAAAGGTCAATAAGAAATACTTAACCATAACCATAATAAATACTTCTGCACCCAATGACAGGGCTCCATAATACATAAAACAAATTCTAACAGCACTGAAGAGAGAAATACTTTCACAATAATAGTAGGAGACTTCAACGCACCACTTTCAGTGGAGGACAGAAAACCCAGAAAGAAGCGCAATAAAGACATAGAAGATCTAAATGCCACAATCGACCAACTTGAATTCATAGACATATACTGAACATTCCACCCAACAACAGCCAAGTATCCTTTCTTTCCCTACTTACATGGAACATTTTCCAGAATAGAACACAAAGCACGCCTTAACAGAACCAAAAACATCAAAATATTACAAAGCACCTTTTCTGACCATAAGCCATAAAAGTAGAAATTAAAAACAGAAAAAGCAAGGAAAAAAACCCAAAAGCATGGAAACTGCACAACACCTTGCTCAAAAATGACTGGGTTATTGAAGAAATTAAGGACAGAATAAAGAAATTCACAGAATCAAATGAGAATGAACACACATCCCACCAGAACATTTGGGACATAGCAAAAGCAGTCCTCAGAGGTCAGTTTATAGCAATAAATGGACACATTCAAAGAGAAGGAAAAATAAAAATTAACCGTACAACTGTAACAAATAGAAAGAGGGCAGCAAAAAGAATCCTTGGGCACCAGAAGAAAGGAAATAAAAAAAATCAGAGCAGAAATAAATGAAACAGAGAGCAGAAAAATTGAGAGTTAACAAGACCAAAAGCTGGTTCTTTGAAAAGATCAAGAAAATTGATAAACCATTAGCTAAACTGACAAAAGAAAAACAGAAGGGAAAACAACCCAAATAAGGAATGAGATGGGTGATATCACAACAGACCCAACTGAAATTAAAAGAATCATATGAAAAATTATACTCCAACAACTTTGAAAACATAGAGGAAATGGGTGAATTTCTAGAAACACACTGCCTACCTAAACTAACACAGAGGTAGAACAAGTAAATAAACCTATAACAAAAGAAGAGATTGAAGAGGTAATTAAAAACTACTCCCCCTGCCCCCAAAAAAGCCCTGGCCTTGACAGCTTCACTGGAGAATTTTACCAAACATTCAGAGAAGAATTAACACCACTATTACTGAAGGCATTTCAGATCCTAGAAAAGGATGGAATACTCTCAAAACTTATTCTATGATGCCAGCATAACCCTGATACCAAAACCAGGTAAAAACACCACAAAAAAAGAAAATTACAGACAAATATCCCTCATGAAAATAGACACAAAAATCCTCAAGAAAATTCTAACCAATAGAATTCAACAACATACCAAAAGAATTATGCACCATGACCAAGTGGGGTTCATACCACATATTCAGGGGTGGTTTAACATTTTTTTAACATTAGAAAAACAACCAACGTAATCTATCACATAAATAAAACAAAAGACAAGAACCACACGATCTTATCAATTGATGCAGAAAAGTCATTTGACAAAGTCCAACACACATTCATGGTAAAAATTCTCAGCAAGATAGGAATAGAAGGAAAATTCCTGAACATAATAAGGGGCATTTATACAAAGCCAACAGCCAACATCATAGTGTTTAAGTGCTGCAACTGCTAACCAAAAGGTCAGCTGTTCGAATCTGCCAGGCGCTCCTTGGAAACTCTATGGAGCAGTTCTACTCTGTCCTATAGGGTTGCTATGAGTCTGAATTGACTCAACGGCACTGGGTTTGGTGTTTTTTGGAACAGCCAACATCATCCTAAATGGAAAGAGTCTGAAAGCATTCCCCTTGAGAACGGGAACCAGACAAGGATGCCCTTTATTACCACTCTCACTCAACATTGTGCTGGAGGTTCTAGCCAGGCAATTAGGCTAGAAAAAGAAATAAAGGGCATCCAGATTGGTAAGGAAGAAGTAAAAGTATCCCTATTTGCAGACGATATGATCTTATACACAAAACCCACCCGCCTCAAAGTATCCTCAGTAAGACTACTGGAACTAATAGAAGATTTCAACACAGTATAAAACACAGTATAAAGGTAAACATACAAAATCAGTTGGATTCTTCTACATGAACAAAGAGAAATTCAAAGGGGGAAATCACCAAATCAATACCATTTATAATAGCCCCCAAGAAGAGAATAGAAGAGCTATACAAAGAATACTAGAAAACACTACTGCAAGAAACCAAAAGACCTATATAAGGGGAAAAACATGCCTTGTTCATGGATAGGAAGACTCAACTCGTGAAAATGTCAATTCTACCCAAAGCAATCTACAGATACAATACACTTTCAATACAAATTCCAATGGCATTAAAAAAATTTTTTTTATTGTACGTTAAGTGAAAGGTTACAAATCAAGTCAGTCTATCATACAAAAATTTACATAAAACAAAACCCAGTGCAGTCTTAGTTGCATTCAATGCACCCTGTATTTCCATGTCCAACCAGCCAGCTTCTGTCCCCCTCTGCCTTCTCATCTCCCCTCCAGACAGGAGCTGCCCACATTGTCTTGTGTGTCTACTTGATCCAAGAAGCTCACTCCTCACCAGTATCATTTTCTATCTTATAGTGCAGTCCAATCCCTGTCTGAAGAGTTGGCTTGGGAATGGTTCCTGTTTTGGGCTAACAGAAGGTCTGGGGACCATGACCTCCGGGTCCTTCTAGTCTCAGTCAGACTATTAAGTCTGGCCTTTTTATGAGAATTTGAGGTCTGCAATCCACTGCTCTCCTGCTCTTTCAGGGATTCTCTGTTGTGTTCCCTGTCAGGGTGGTTATTCGTTGTAGCTGGGCACCATCAAGTTCTTCTGGTCTTAGGCTGATGTAGTCTCTGATTTATGTGGCCTTTCTGTCTCTTGGGGTCATACTTACCTTGTGTCTTTGGTGTTCTTCATTCTCCTTTGCTCCAGTTGGGTTAAGACCAATTAATGCATCTTAGATGGCCACTTGCTAGCGTTTAAAACCCCAGATGCCATTGTCCAAAGTGGGTTGCAGAATGTTTTCTTAGTCGATTTTATTATGCCAATTGACCTAGATGTCCCCTGAAACCATGGTCCCCAAACCCCGGCCCCTGCTACGCTGGTCTTCAAAGCATTCGGTTTATTCAGGAAACTTCTTTGCTCTTAGTTTACTCCAGTTGTGCTGACCTCTCCTGTATTGTGTGTCTTTCCCTTCATCTAAATTAGTTCTTGCCTACTATCTAAATAGTGAATACCCCTCTCCCTCCCTCCCTCCACACTCTCATAACTGTCAAAGAATATTTTCTTCTCTGTTTAAACTATTTCTTAAGTTCTTATAATAGTGATCTCATACAATATTTGTCCTTTTGCAACTGCCTAATTTCACTCAGCATAATGCCTTCCAGATCCTTCCATGTTATATGAAATGTTTTGCAGATTCATTGTTCTTTATCGATGTGCAGTATTCCATTGTGTGAATGTACCATAATTTATTTTTCCATTCATCCATTGATGAGCATTTTAGTTGCTTTCATCTTTTTGCTATTGTAAACTGTGCTGCAGTGAACATGGGTGTGCATATATCTGTTTGTGTAAAGGCTCTTATTTCTCTAGGTTATATTCCAAGGAACGGGATTGCTGGATTGCATGGTAGTTCTATTTCTAGTTTTTTAAGGAAGTGCCAAATCGATTTCCAAAGTGGTTATATCATTTTACTTTCCCACCAGCAGTGTATAAGGGTTCCAGTTTCTCCACAACCTCTCCAACATTTATTGTTTTTAAAATTTTTTTACTGTACTTTAAGTGAAAGCTTACAAATCAAGTTCATCTCTCATACAAAAATTTATATACACCTTGCTATATACTCCTAGCTGCTCTCTCCCTAATAAGACAGCACATTCCTGTTCTTCACTCTTTATTTTCATGTCCATCCAGCCAGCTTCTGACCCCCTCTGCCTTCTCATTTCCCCTGCAGACAGAAGCTGCCTACACAGTCTCATGTGTCTACTTGATCCAGGAAGCTCACTTCTCACCAGAATCATTTTCTATCCCATAGTCCAGTCCAATCCCTGCCTGAAGGGTTGGCATTGGGAATGGTTCTTGTCTTGGGCTAACACAGGGTCTGGGGCCTATGACCTCCCAGGTCCTTGTAGTCTCAGTCAGACCATTAAGTCTAGTCTTTTTACAAGGATTTGAGGTCTTCATCCCACTGCTCTCCTTCTCCCTCAGGGGTTCTCTGTTGTGTTCCCTGTCAGGACAGTCATCGGTTGTAGCCAGGGATCATCTAGTTCTTCTGGTCTCAGGCTAATGTAGTCTCTGATTTATGTGGCCCTTTCTGTCTCTTGGGCTCATAATTACATTGTGTCTTTGGTGTTCTTCATTCTCCTTGCTCCAGGTGGGCTGAGACCAATGTTTTGGGTTTTTTGGATTAATGCTACCCTTGTTGGAGGGAGATGGACTCTCATTGTAGTTTTGATTTGCATTTCTCTAATGGCTAATGACCGTGAGAATTTCCTCATATATCTGTTTGATTACCTGAAAGTCTTCTTTAGTAAAGTGCCTGTTCATATCCTTTGCCCGTTTTTAATTGGGTTATTTATCTTTTTGTTATTGAGTTTTCACAGCATCATATAGATTTTAGAGATCAGCCTCTGATCGGAAACGTCATAGCTAAAAAGTTTTTCCCAGTGTGTAGGTAACCTTTTTAATCTTTTGGTGAAGCCTTTGGATGAGCACAGTTTGGTTTTTAGGAGCTCCCAGTTATCTAGTTTCTCTTCTGGTGCTTGTGCATTGTTACTAATGCTTTGTATATCCAGTTATGCCAGCACCATTTGTTAAAGAGACTCCCTTTTCCCCATTTAACTGACATTGGGCCTTTGTCAAATATCAGCTGCTCATGTGTGGATGGATTTATGTGTGGATTCGCAATTCTGTTCCATTGGTCTATGTATCTGTTGTACCAGTACCAGGCAGTTTTGACTACTGTGCCAGTGTAATAGTTTCTAAAATCAGGTGGTGTGAGGCCTCCCACTTTCTTCTTTTTCAGTAATGCTTTACTTATTTGGGGCCTCTTTCCCTTCCATATGAAGTTCGTGATTTGTTTCTCCATCTCATTAAAAAATGTTATTGGAATTTCGATCGGAATTGCATTGTATATATGGATTGCATTTGGTAGAATAGTCATTTTTACAATGTTGAGCCTTCCTATCTATGAACAAGGTGTGTTTTTACACTTATGTAGGTCTCTTTCGGTTTCTTGCAGTACTGTCTTGTAGTTTTCTTTGTATAAGTCTTTTGCGTCTCTGGTAAGATTTATTCCTAAGTATTTTATCTTCTTGGGGGCTACTGTCAATGGTATTGATTTGGTGATTTCTTCTTCGATGTTCTCTTTGTTGGTGTAGAGTAATCCAACTGATTTTTGTATGTTTATCTTGTATCCTGATACTCTGCTCAACTCTTCTATTTGTTTCAGTAGGTTTCTTGAGGATTCTTTAGGGTTTTCTGTGTATAAGATCATGTTGTCTGCAAAAAAAAAAAAAAGATACTTTTAATTCTTCCCTACCAATATGGATGCACTTTATTTCTTTTTCTAGCCTAATTGCTCTTGCTAGGACCTCAAGCACAATGTTGAATAAGAGTGGTCATGAAGGGGATCCTTGTCTGGTTCCTGATCTCAAGGGGAATGCTTTAAGACTCTCCATTTAGGATGATGTTGGCTGTTGGCTTTGTATAAATGCCCTTTATTATGTTGAGGAATTTTCCTTCTATTCCTATTTTGCTGAGAGTTTTTTTTGTTTTTATCATGAATGGGTGTTGGACTTTGTCAAATGGCTTTCCTGGATCAATTGATAAGATCATGTGGCTCTTGTCTTTTGTTTTATTTATATAATGGATTACATTAATTGTTTTTCTAATGTTGAACCATTCCTGCATACTTGGTATGAATCCCACTTCGTCATGGTGAATTATTTTGTTGATATGTTTTTGAATTCTATTTGGCTAGAATCTTGCTGAGGATCTTAGCATCCAAGTTCATGAGGGATATTTGTCTTTAATTTTCTTTTTTTTTTGTGGTGTCTTTACCTGGTTTTGGTATCAGAGATATGCTTGCTTCATAGAATGAGTTTGGGAGTATTCCATTTTTCCTATGTTCTGAAATACCTTTAGTAGTATTGGTGTTAACTCCTGTCTGAAAGTTTTGTAGAACTCTCCAGTGAAGTCTTCTGGGCCAGGGCTTTTTTCTGTTGGGAGTTTTTAAATTACCTTTTCAATCTCTTCTTTGTTATTCGTTTATTTAGTTGTTCTACCTCTGTTTGTGTTAGTTTAGATAGGTAATTTGTTTCTAGAAATTCATCCATTTCTTCTAGGTTTTCAAATTTGTTAGAGTACAATTTTTCGTAGTAGTCTCATATGATTCTTTTAATTTCAGTTGGGTCTGTTGTGATATCACCCACCTCATATCTTATTCAGGTTATTTGCTTCCTCTCTTGTTTTTCTTTTGTCAGTTTGGCCAGTGGTTTATGAATTTTGTTAATTTTTTCAAAGAAGCAGATTTTGGCCTTGTTATCTCTTTCAATTGTTTTTCTATTCTCTATTTCATTTAATTCTGCTCTAATTTTTATTATTTGCTTTCTTCTGGTGCCTGCTTCTTTCATTTCTCTCTTTCTATTTGTTCAAGTTGTAGGGATAATTCTTTGATTTTGCCCCTTTCTTCTTTTTGTATGTGTACATTTATTCATATAAATTGACCTCTGAGCACTGCTTTTGCTGTGTTCCAAAGGTTCTGATGGGAAGTGTTTTCATTCTCTTTGGATTCTATGAATTTCTTTATTCCATCCTTAATCTTTTGTATTCTGCATCTGGTAATTCCAGGAAGACACTTTCATCCAGAAGATTCCTTGATTCTTTGTTCTGATAGCTTGTTGAAGCAGTCATGGTCTGCTTCTTTATGTGACTTGATATTGACTGTTGTCTCTGAGTCATCTATAAGTTATTGTATTAGTTTATTTTGTCTGCTTACTGTATCCTAGCTTCTTGCTTTTTTTTTTTTTGATATGCCCAAATAGGCTGCTTGAGTGAGCTAGCTTGATTATCTTCACCTTTGAAGCTCTAACATCTTGTCACCAGATGGCTAGAGATATTATCAGGTATATGAGCCTAGGAGTCCATTCACTTTTCTTGTATGGATTCAGCTCAGGTGTCCAGGTAATTGGTCATCAAGTGTGTGGTACAGGCTCTGTCCTACAGTCTTAGAGAACAGGGGTGATTGGTGTAGATACAGGTGTCTGGTGCAGCAAGGAATCATGCTTTGACCAAGGCAGGGAGCTGACAACCATCCCCTGAGCATCTGTTAGGAAAGTGTGTCCCTGTTCCCTGGAGTGCACATGTGAGTGCGTTCTGCTGCCTGACTATGGGCACCGAATGCTTTTGGCTGTAAGGATTGGAGGTACCATTTATCCTTGTACTCGTGTTGCGGATGGGTAGGTGATGTGGGTGGAGCTACCAGTCTTTAGGGTCCTGTTGTGGGTAGGTGAGGACCCTGATTAATAGGCAAAGCAATGTCAAACATCAAACACCCTTTTCTCCACTGCACAGCTGAAATGGTTGCAGTATGCCACAAGGGCCTATTCTCCTGAAATGAGTCCACACGGGTCTATGCAGGGGTGAAAGGTATTCAAAGTCCACCCACCCTTTGCGCTTGGACAGAAGCTGCTTTTGTCTTGAGCTCCCCAGCTTAGTGGAGCTGTCAGATTATCTTTTTCCCTAATTGTGAATTTATTCCTTCTCCAAGGCTTGGAGAATGGCTCAAGACATGCAACAGGAGCTATCTCAGGCCCAGGGAAATCAACAGCCAGTGAAGCCCACTTGGGGGCTGGGGCACGGTAAAACAAATGCAAGTACTTAACTTTTGCTGAGAGTGCTGTTCTTCTCTGGTTCCAGAGGTATGAGTAGTCTGTGTGGCTCACTGTCTCTCCCTGAGGGAACCACATCCAGGATGCTACCACCAGCCCCTTCATGGCCGCTTCAGGAAATGGTGCCTGAGGGTTCCCTGTGATTCAGTTCCGGCAAGTCCTTGCTGCTTCTGAACCATCTCTCTGTCCACCTGCTGCTCAGTCAATTTTCTAACTTTGCCTTTGATGTTCAGAGCTCCTAGCTTGCCATATATATAATCATTTCACTTGTTTTTTTTTTTTTTTTTTTGGTTTTTGTTGTAAGAGGGATCACCAGAAATCCGACTACTCTGCCTTCTTGGCCCTGCCTCCCAATGTCGTTTTTTAATGAAATGGAGAAGCAAATCACCAACTTCTTATGGAAAGGGAAGAGGTCCCAGATAAGTAAAGCATTACTGTAGAAGAAGAAAAAGGTGGGAGTCCTCACGCTACCTGATTTTAGAACCTATTATACCACCACTGTAGTCAAAAGAGCCTGGTACTGGTACAATAGCAGATACATAGATCAATGGAACAGAATTGAGAATCCAGATGTAAATTCAACCACCTGTGAGCTTCTGATATTTGCCAGAGGCTTAAAGTCCATAAATGATGAAAGACATTCTCTTAACAAATTGTGCCAGCATAACTGGGGGTCCATCTGCAAAAAAATGAAACAAGACCCTTAAGTCACACCATGCACAAAAACTGACTCAAAATGGATTGAAGACCTAAATATAAAATCTAACATGATAAAGATCATGGAAGAAAAAATAGGCAGAATGCTAGGAGCCCTAATACACGGCATAACAGAATACAAAACATAACTAAAAATGCACAAACACCAGAAGAGGAACTACGCAACTGGGAACTCCTAAAAATCAAACATTTATGCTCATTAAAAGACTTCACCAAAAGGGGAAAAAGATTACCTACGGACTGGGAAAATGTTTTTGGCTATAACAAATTTGATCAACATCTGAGCTCTAAAACCTACGTAATACTGCAAAAACTCAAAAACAAAAAAGACAATTAACTCAATTTAAAAAAATGGGCAAAGGATATGAACAGACACTTCACCAAAGAAGACATTCGGGTGGCTAACAGATACTTGAGAAAATGCTCATGATCATTAGCCATTAGAGAAATGCAAATAGAAAGTACAATGAGATACCATCTCACCCCAACAAGGCTAGCATTAATCCAAAAAACACAAAATAATAAATTTTGGAGAGGTTGTGGAGAGACTGAGACACTTACACACTGCTGGTGGGAATGTAAAATGGTACAACCACTATGGAAATAAATTTGGTGCTTCCTTCAACAGCTAGAAATAGAAGTACCATATGATCCAGCAATCCCACTCTTTGAAATATATCCTACAGAAATAAGAGCTGTCACACAAATAGATATTGCACACCCATATTCTTTGCAACACTGTTCACAATAGCAAAAAGATGGAAACAACCTAGGTGTCCATTAACAAATGAATGGATAAACAAATTATGGTGTATTCACACAGTGGAATAGTAGGCAATAATAAAGAACAAGGATGAATCTGAGAAACATCTCATAACATGGATGAATCTGGAAGGAATTATGCTGAGTGAAATTAGTCAGTCTGCAAAGGACAAATATTGTATGAGACGACTATTACAAGAACACAAGAAAAGGTTTAAACACAGAAGAAAACGTTCTTTCATGGTTACAATGGTGGGGAGGGAGGGAGAGTGGAATACACTAACTAGATAAAAATAAAAAACCAAACCTGTTGCCGTCGAGTTGATTCCAATTCATAGCAACCCTATAGGACAGAGTAGAACTGCCCCATAGAATTTCCAAGGAGCACCTCATGGATTCAAATGGCTGACCTTTTGGTTAGCAGCCATAGCACTTAACCACTACGCCACTAGGGTTTCCAAATCCATTGATGTCAAGTCAATTCTGACTCATCATGACCCTATAGGACAAAGTAGAACTGCCCCACAGAGTTTTCAGTGAAAGCCTGGTGGATTCAAACTGCCAGCCTTTTGTTTAGCAGCTGTAACTCTTGACCACTATGCTACCAGGGTTTCCTGAGGTTAACTAGGTAGTAGAAAAGAATTTCTTAGCTGAAGGGAAGGACAAAACACAATACAGGGGAAGTCAGCACAACTGGACTAAACCAAAAGCTAAGAAATTTCCTGAACACAACCAACCACTTCAAGGGACCAAGTAACAGGGGCAGGGGTCTGGGGATCATGGTTTTCGGGGACATCTAAGTCAATTGGCATAACAAAGTTTATTAAGAAAATGTTCTGCCTCTAACTTTGGTGAGTGGCGTCTAGGGTCTTAAAGGCTAGTGAGCAGCCATCTAAGACGCATCAATTGGTCCCAACCCACCTGGAGCAAAGGAAAATGAAGAGCACCAAAGACACCAGAAATATATTAGCCCAAGAGATAAAAAGGGACACGTAAACCAGAGACTCCATCAGCCTGAGACCAGAAGAAATAGATGGTGTCTGGCTACCACCAATGACTGTGCTGATAGGGAACACAATAGAGTACCTGACGGAGCAGGAGAAAAGTGGGGCGCAGTACTTAAATTCACGTAAAAAGACCAGACTTAAATGATCTGACTGAGACTGGAGGAAGCACAGAAGGCATGGCCCCCAGATTCTCTGTTGGCCCAGAACTGAACCCATTCCTGAAGCCAACTCTTCGAATGTTAGACTGGACTATAAGACATAAAGCGATACTTGTGGAGAGTGTGCCTCTTAGTTTAAGTAAATACATGAGACTAAATGGGCAACTCCTGTCCAGAGGCTACATGAGAAGGCAGAAAGGGATAGGAGTTAGCTGAATGGACACAGGAAATCCCGGGTGGAAAGGGGGAGTGTGCTTTCACGTTATAGGGATGGCAACTAGGGTCACATAACAATGCGCGTATAAATTTTTGTATGGGAAACTAACTTGAGCTGTAAACTTTCACCTAAAGCATACATCCAAAACAAAAAGAAAAACCAAACCCAGTGCCGTCAAGTCTATTCCGACTCATAGCGACCCTATAGGACAGAGTAGAACTGCCCCGTACAGTTTCCCAGGAGCGCCTGGCAGATTTGAACTGCTGACCCTTGGGCTAGCAGCTGTAGCACTTAACCACTACACCACCAGGGTTTCTGAAAGCACACATACACACACAAAATTGGCATGAATAAACATTAACAGGTTAGTGAAACCTCTGTTTGAAAAAAATATAAAAAGGAAATCAAACTACGTATTGCATTGGGCAAATCTGCTGCAAAAGGCCATTTTAAAGCATTAAAAACCAGAGATGTCACCTTGAGGAATAAGGTGTGCCTTACCCAAGCCATGATATTTTCAATCGCCTCGTATGCCTGTGAAAGCTGGACAATGAACAAGGAAAACTGAAGAAGAATTGATACCTTTGAATTATGGTGTTTTTGAAGAATATTGAATACACCATGGACTGCCAGAAGAATAAACAAATCTGTCTGGAAAGAAACACAATTTGAATGCTCCTTAGAAGGGAGGATGGTTACTCTTCATCTTAAGTACTTTAGACAGATTATCAGGAGGGACAAGTTCCTGGAAAAGAACAACACGCTTGGTAAAGCAGAAGGTCAGTGAAAGAGAGGAAGACCCTCCCTCACTAAGATGGATTGACAGTGGCTGCAACAATGGACTTAAACGTAGCAATGCTTCTGAGGATGGTGCAGGACCAAACCAGGCCATTTCATTTTGTTGTTCATAAGGTGTCTATGAGTTGGAACTGACTTGATAGTACCTAACAACACACAACGTGTTTATAAGGGATATTGATCTGTAATTTTCTTCTTCTTTTTTTTTTGTAATTTCTTTGCCTGGTTTAGGTATCAGGGTTATGCTGGCTTTATAGAAGGAGTTCGGTAGTGTCCCTTCCTCTTCTATGTTTTTGAAGAGGTTGAGTAGTGTCAGCTTTTCTCTGAATGGTAGGGTTCTCCAGTGTGGCCATCTGGTACTGACCTTTTTTTTGTTGTTGTTGACAGTTTTTTGATGACATCTTCAATCTCTTCTTTTGTAATTGGTTTGTTTAAACTTTCTACCTCTGTCTATGTTAGTTTGGGTAGGTAGTGTGTTTCTAGAAATTTGTCCATTTCATTTTGGTTTTCAAATTTGTTGGAGTACAATTTTTCATAGTAATCCTAGTTATGATCTTCTTTATCTCTGTTGAATAGATTGTAATGTCACCAATTTCATTTCTTAATTGAGTTATTTGCTTCTTCTGTTTTTTGTTTTCTCAATCTAGCCAGTGGGTTGTCTATTTTATTGATCTTTCAAAGATCTAATTTCTGATTTTTCTGGCTCATTGTTTTTCTGTTTTCTATTTCATTTATTTCTGCCCTGATCTTTATTATTTCCTTTTTTTCTGGTAGCTTTTGTCTTCTTTTGCTCTTCCTTTTCTATTTGTTCAATTTGTTGGTTTAAGTTAATGATTTTGCACCTTTTTTCTTTTTTAATGTAGACATTTATTGCTATGAATTCTTGAGTACTGCTTTTGCTTCATCTCAAAGGTTTTGATAAAACCAAACCAAGCCAAACCTATCCTGAACCTATTGGAATCAGTAGAGCTGATTGCAACTCAAACCAACTTTATAGGACAAAGTAGAGCTGCTCCATAGGGTTTCCAAAGAGTATCTGGTGGATTCAAACTGCCAACATTTTGGTTAGCAGACAAATACTTATCTATTGTGCCAACAGGTCGCCAAGATTTTGAAATGTGTTTTCATGTTGTTTGATCCCAGCAATTTTTTGAAAAAATTCACTTTTGATTTCTTCTATGACCTGATAGTTTTTTTAGTAATGTTTTTAGTTTCCACATATTTACTTATCTTTATTTTTTCTGTTGTTAATTTCTAGCTTCATACTGTTATTGTCAAAGGAGATGCTTTGCATGATTTCAGTATTTTCAAAATTTTGATAGTTGTTTTGTATCCTAGCATATGGCATATTTTGGAAAATGATCCATGTGTGCTGGAGAAGAATGTGTATTGTTCTGATTCTGGGCGACATATTCTATGTATGTCCATTAGGTGCAATTGGCCTATGCTTTTATTTAAGTTCTCCGTGTCTTTAGTGATCTTCTTTTTAGATGTTCTGTCTATAATTGAAGGTGGTGTGTTGAACTACCTACTATTACTGTGGAGTTGTCTATTACTCCTTTCATATGAGTCAGCTTTTTTTTTTTCATGTATTTTGGTACATCGCTGTTGTCCTTAGGCGCTGTCAAATTTGTTCTGACTCAGCAACCCTGTGTACAACAGAATGGAACACTGCCTGGTCCTGAGCATCCCAC
The DNA here is from genome assembly GCF_024166365.1 of Elephas maximus indicus. NCBI lineage: Eukaryota > Metazoa > Chordata > Mammalia > Proboscidea > Elephantidae > Elephas > Elephas maximus. Next base: position 66,276,675 of record NC_064843.1, read on the forward strand.
AATCATTGCTCCGCTTGAGCCCGTTGTTGCAGCCGCTGTGTAAATCCATTTTGTTGAGGGTCTTCCTCGGTTTTGTTGACCCTGTACTTTACCAAGCATAATGTCCTTCTCCAGGGACTTGTCTCTCCTGACAACATGTCCAAAGTATGCAAGACACAGTCTCACCATCCTTGCTTCTAATGAGCATCCTGGTTTTACTTCTTCCAGGACAGACTTGTTCGTTCTTTTGACAGCCCCTGGTATATTCAATATTCTTCACCAACACCACTATTCAAAGGGGTCAATTCTTCTTCTGTCTTCCTTATTCATTGTCCAGCTTTTGCATGCATATGATGCTATTGAAAATACTATGGCTTGGGTCAGGTGCACCTTAGTCTTCAAGGTAGCATCTTTGCTTTTCAACACTTTAAAGAGGTCTTTTGCAGCAGACTTGCCCAATACAATGCGTCTTTCGATTTCTTGACCACAGCTTCCATGGGTGTTGATTATGTAGCCAAGTAAAATGAAATCCTTGACAACTTCAATCTTTTCTCCATTCATCTTGATGTTGCTTATTGGTCCAGTTGTGAGGATTTTTGTTTTCTTTATTTTGAGGAGCAATCCATACTGAAGACTGTGGTCTTTGATCTCCATTAGTAAGTACTGCGAGTCCTCTTCACTTTCAGCAAGCAAGGTTGTGTCATCTGTGTAATACAGGTTGTTAGTGAGTCTTTCACCAATCCTGATCCCTCATTCTTCTTCATATAGTCCAGCTTCTCATATTATTTGCTCAGCATACAGATTGAATAGGTACGGTGAAAGATACAACCCTGATGCACACATTTCATGACTTTAAACCACGCAGTATCCCCTTGTTCTATCCAAGCTACTGCCTTTTGATCTATCTACAGGTTCCTCATGAGCACCATGAAGTGTTCTGAAATTCCCATTATTCACAATGATATCCATAATTTGTTATGATCCACACAGTTGAGTGCCTTTGCATAGTCAATAAAACACAGGTGAACATCTTCCTGGTATTCTCTGCTTCTGGACAGGATCCATCTGACATCAGCAATGATACCCCTGGTTCCATATCCTCTTCTGAATCTGGCCTCAATTTCTGGCAGTTCCCTATTGATATACTGCTGCAGCCACTTTTGAATAATCTTCAGCAAAATTTTACTTGCATGTAATAGTAACGATATTACTTGATAATTTCAGCATTCTGTGGGATCACCTTTCTTGGGAATAGGCATAAATGTGGATCTCTACCAGTCAGTTGCCCAGGTAGCTGTCTTCCAAATTTCTTGGCATAGATGAGTGAGCACCTCCAGTGCTACATCCATTTGGTGCAACATCTGAATTGATATTCCATCAATTCCTGGACCCTTGTTTTTCACCGATGCCTTCGGTGCAGCTTGGACGTCTTTCTTCAGTACCAACAGTTCCTGATCATATGCTACCTCTCGAAATGTCTGAACGTAGACCAATTCTTTTTGGTACAGTGGCTCTGTGTATTCCTTCCATCTTCTTTTGATATTTTCTGCATCGTCTAATATTTTCCCCATAGAATCCTTCACTATTGCAACTCATGGCTTGTATTTTTTCTTCAGTTCTTCCAGCTTGAGAAATGCTGAGCCTGTTCTTCCGTTTTGGTTTTCTACCTCCAGTTCTTTGCACATTTCATTATAATATTTTGTCTTCTTGAAGCCCTTTGAAACCTTCTGTTCAGTTATTTTACTTCATCATTTCTTCCTTTTCCTTTAACTACTTGACATTCAACAGCAAGTTTCAGAGTCTTTTCTGACATCCATTTTGGTCTTTTCTTTTTTTCCTGTCTTTTTAATGACCTCTTACTTTCTTCATGTATGATGCCCTTTATGTCATTCCACAAGTTGTCTGGTCTTTGATTGTTAGTGTTCAACGTGTCAAATCTATTCTTGAGATGGTCTCTAAATTCAGGTAGGATACACTCAAGATCATACTTTAGCTACTGTGGACTTGTTCTAATTTTCTTCAGTTTCAACTTGAATTTGCATATGAGAAATTGATGGTCTGTTCCGCAGTCAGCCCCTAGCCTTGTTCTGACAGATGATATTGAGCTTTTTAATGGTCTCTTCTTTTTTTTCCCCACATATGTAGTTGATTTGATTCATTTGTATTCCATCTGGAGGGGTCCATGCATATAGTAGCTGTTTATGTTGGTGAAAAAAAGGTATTTGTAATGAAGAAGTATTTGGTATTGCAAAATTCTATCATGCAATCTCTGGCATCATATCTATCACCAAGGCCATATTTTCTAACTACTGATCCTTGTTTCCAACTTTCAAATTCCAATTGCCAGTAAATATCAATGCATCCTGATTGTATGTTTGATCAATTTCAGACTCCAGAAGTTGGTAAAAACCTTCAGTTTCTTCATCTTTGGCATTAGTGGTTGGCGCGTAAGTTTGAATAATAGTCGTATTAACTGGTCTTCCTTGGAAGCATGTGGATATTATCCTATCACTGACAGTGTTATAGTTCAGGATAGATCTCAAAATGTTCTTTTTGATCATGAATGTAACATCATTCCTCTTCAAGTTCTCATTCCCGGCATAGTAGGCCATATGATTGTCTGAATCAAAATGGCCAATACCAGTCCATTTCACCTCATTAATGCCTGTGACACGTGAGGGCATTGATGTTAGGTGCATATATATCTATAATTGTTATGTGTTCTTGCTAGATTGACCCTTTTATTATTATGTAATGCCCTTTTTTATCTCTTGTAACAGATTTTGATTTAAAGTCTATTTTATCTGACATCAGTAGGACAACTACTGCTGTTTTTTTGTTTATGGTTGCATGGAATAATTTTCTTCATCCTTTTATTTTCAGTCTGTTTATGTCCTTATGTCTAAGGTGTGTTTCTTGTACACAGCAAAAGGATGGCTCATGTTTTTTTTTATCCATTGTGCCACTCTCTGCCTTTTCCATGAGGCGTTTAGATCATTTACATTTAAGGTTGTTACTGAAATTGAAGTGTCAACCTTGCTCATTTTGCTATTTTTTTTTTTTTCGTATTTTGTATCTTCTTCGTTTTTTATTTTGATTTTTCTGTTTGTTCTTGGCTGCTTTCTTGTGATGAGCCTTTTTGCTTTTTTTCATCTTCTGAATGTTTTTTTCTTGGTGATTTCTTATTGGTTACGACATATATTACATTAAACAACTTACAATGGTAACAATGTTTAACATATGATCAACAGTTAACATACGGTCTAAACATAATAAATCTATTCCTGATATACTCCTCCTTCCCCCATTTCTGTTGGTGTATCTCCATTATTATCAGTATACAACCAGTATTCAATAAGCTTACTTTGTGCTTATTTTTAAAAACTTGATGTTGTATTGTTTGTGGGATTTAAGTATTAAATTTGTTCCCTGAAAGTATCATATGATTGCCCATGTTGTTGCCTTTTTTTTTTGGAGATCTCTCTCTCGCTTATTTATTTATTTTTGGGTATAGATTTGAGTATTTATTTAAAACCCTTGCCTTTACATTTGGAGTACTCCCTTGAGTAGCACTTTCAAATCTATTCTGGTGGTGGCAAATTCCCAGAGCTTCTGTTTGTTTGCGAATGTCTTGATTTCCCTTTCATTTTTGAATGACAGCTATGCTGGGTAAAGCATTCTTGTTTGGTAATTGTTTTTGTTAGGTATTTCCTATATGTCGCTCCATTTTCTTCTGGCCTCTAGAGTTTCTGGGCAGAAATCTGCACTAATTCTTATGAAAGACCCTTGGTATATTATACAGCATTTTCCTCTTGATACTTTCAGAATTTTCTCTTTGTTTTTGGTTTTCAAGAATTTCATTAGGATATGGCACGGAGTTCATCTTTGTATGTCTCTTCTGATTGAGGTTTGTGTAGCTTCCTGTGTTTGCAGGCTTGGTTCTCTGTTCAGGTCTGGGAAATTTTCTCTGATTATCTCTTGGAAAATTATTTTTATGCCTTTATTGTTGTCATGGTGCTCTGGATTCCAATAATTCTAATGTTATGTTTCTGAATTGAATCCTGTATTTCCTTCTGGACTTGTTCCTTTTCCTTGTTCTTTTCTTTTGTTTCTCTTCAGACTTGATAAGTTTAGTTATTTTGTCTTCTAGTTCATTAATTCTATGTTCTGTCTGTTTGATTCTGTAGTCGAGTGTTTTTCTTGCTTTTTATAATTCAGTTGTTTTATTCTTCAGTTTCAGTAGTTCTCTATTTATTTTTTGGTGTTTGTTTTTTATGTTTGCAATTTCCTTGTTGACCCTCTCATTTTGTTCCTCCATTTGTTTCCTAATCTCTGCTAGTTTGTTTTCTGTGTGCTTTTGCTTTCTTTAAACATATTTAGCACGATGGTCTGAAAATTATCAATTGTTTGTGTTAGTATGAGCTCCAAAGGAGAAATTTTCCCTTCATGTTTTGCTTTTGATTGTTCCGCCTTCTCTTGTGATTTCGTGTGTTTTAGTGTTTTTTGTTGATGTTGGGCCATTTTGTTTTTATTTATTTATTACTTTACATTTTGTATTCTGATTTTTGTGTGGAAATTATCTAACTGGATACTGTGGTAAGCTCAGAGGCCAAGCACTGAACTGCCAACTGAAAGGGTGGGGCACCCACCCAGCAGCCACTCTGTAGGAGAAAGATGCAACAGCCTGCTTCCCAAAGTCTTATAGCCCTTGAAATGCCATGGAGCAACTCCGCTCCATCCCGTAAAGTCTCTATGAGTCAGAATTGAGCCAGTGGCAGTGGGCTCGGTATCTGCATCTGAGAACCACTAGAGGTCCTCTTATCCTTAGGTTTTTTTTTTTTCTTTCAGTGCTAATTCAGATGTTCTGGATGCTTGATCTCTGAAATTCAATATGCATGCACAAGAGGGTGGTTTTAGCTGGTCTCAGACACTGACGTAAGCATTTGGGCTTGACTCTCCTGTAGTGAAGGTAGAGGGCTCTCTGTCTTTCCCTGATGGGTACTTCTGCACAGGCTCTCCAATGATGCCTTACTGTGGGCAAGGATCCAGCCATGTCCCTCTCTGTCAGCTGTCATTCTAAAGTATTCCTCTTGCTGTACTGCCCTTGCAGTTTCTCCCAGTTCTAGTGTCTGTCTATCTCTGGCATCAGTGAGATTCAACAACAGTGCTTTCTAACAGCACCATGGTTTCTGTTTGTCCTCTCCCAACAGCACAGCCCTTGAATTCCTATTGCCAGTTGGAGCCACCTTAAAAAAACTGGGCTACATCTTCCTCAGATTAGCTCCTTTTCTGTGTTCCCTGTTTGGGGTGTTGCCCAGCCGTCTCCTAAAACGGCTGTGAAGACGAAGTGCTCCTGATGTTAGCAGGTAGGTTCTCCCAGCTTCTGCCCTGTCCATGCTCCCCCTCTCTCCCACTTCTGGACTCACCTCAACTCTCCAACACCTCAGCTGCTGCCCTGAGTTCTGAGATCCCAGTCTGTGCTTGTTTGTATTTGTTGTTTAGTGGGTTAGTTGCTAGGGGAGTAAATGGGAGGGTCCACGCACTTTGCCATCTTGCCCTGCCCCCTTAGTAATTCTCTTTCAATAATATTTTTTCAAAACTAGACTTAGTTGAAATGACAAGGACCTTAATAACCTTTTAGTCTGAAAAACGTGTCTCATGGTAGCTGTTGGACTGAAGCCTGATTCTTCCTGACATCAGACATCTTTCTAGAATCACGTTATAATTGGAAATAGAATGCAGGAGGATTTTCCAGAAGATGGGAAAAGCTAGATGCCCTGCTTCGATAATTCTTTGGACCATAGAACTCTGGACTAGCCCATTTTTCTGCCCTCAGCTCTGAATAATAAAATGAGAGATTTAATTGAACCTAAAGAAAAATCAATTTCCCCTTTTAATTTTAATTGGGTCTTTCAGCTGATGAAAGCACTGCAAAATGAAATTCATTCCCTGTTTGTAATATTAGACGGAAATTTAATGTAATGAAAAAATAATCATTGTATATTGTTCTCCTGAAATTTCCCTCCTGAATTATGCATACAGAGTGATGCTGCTCTTGGCGGCCACATCGGGGCGTGTGTACCACACTCTCTGGTGTTTTCATTTCTGATTCTCACTAGTAGCCTTTTTTTTTCCTTAAAATATTTGCCTTGATAGACCTTGCTCATCTATAGCAGGGTCTCTTGGGGATTAATTCCATGTCATTGCTGCCAACCCTGAGATAAATGGGACTCCTCCCCAAAAAGAATAATTTCATCTCCATTTTTAAAATTAAAGAGCAAAGAATGCACTTTATCACAGAATTCAGTTTGCACTCCAGCACAGAAGTCAAATCTCTATCTAAGCTAATATTCTCCACCCATATGATTTTTCATTCTGCTGTAAAACTGAATGGGCTTCAAAAAGCAACATGGATCCCGTTTGTGAATGAGGTTCCCAGGGAAGTTACACTATGAATGATAGAAAACTTTAATCCTTATCAGGTTAAGAAAGTAATACATTTTTATAATTAAGGTGTTTAAATTTTTCCCTCCAGAAGTTCACATTAGATTTTGCATATGGAAGGCTAAAATCACTTGCAGTCATCTTTGTTTCTCCAATAACAAACAGCATAGTGATAAATTGGAGAATTCTGTTTCATAATTTGAGCTGATATTACTGAATGCTGAAGCCCATTTAAAGCTGATAAAGGGGACAAAAATCCTTTTAGAAAAGTTGAGAGAATAGTGTCATGATCCCTGGCCTCCTCCAGACCAAGAATATTACTGTAACTCCATAAGAGTATCTGAGCATACCTGGCACAACCTGGGCAAGAATCAAAGAGGGAACCCCTGTGACCCAGGAACATCCAGGGATAAAGAGCAAGTTACCAACATAAGTAAAAAATCAGACTTCTACACTATAGTTTAGAATGGAACAAATACAAGAAGAAAAGCAATAGACTCTTTGTGATATTCTGCTTAAGTGATGGTGAGTTTCCCAGATTATAGCAAAGTGGAAAACTTTTCTTAGCCACTGGATTACCCAGGATGTTAAATTGTGACCTTTGAAGGCAGTTCCTCTCAAATTCTTGTTAGAAGACAGATGAAAACAGGAAAAGGTGAAAACCAAAACTGCTAGCTCATTAAAAAAAAAAAATGGGGACAAATTGTGACCACAGTAAGGTCAGATACAATTAAATTAAGAGGAGACTTGGTGTTCTGTTCATGCTTGCTCTGAGCTCAGAAACCACAGCACTTTGGCTTAAGAAAATACGGCAGATCCTCTTCCTTGTGTGAGTACTGCTCTCAATAATCCACTCAGAAACGATGACTACTCAGAAACAAAAGATGACAGGAGGAACAAAGTCACACTGTGCAGTGGCACATGAAATGTTGAAGATGTTGTGTCCATGAACACTCTGCCCTAGGCCAGAGGAGGAAAGGGCATGCCCTGAAACTAGGTGCATCATGATTGCCTGCTGCATTCTTTTGGGTTGAAAGTGTCAACACATGAGGTTGGCGTGGTCGAAGGTTTCACATCAGCATTTTTTCTCACTGGAAACTGCATGTCTACATGCTCTCTACCTGGCCCAGGGGATGGGTGATGGAAAGAACCAAAACGAAGCTATGCATTTCATAGTGTGGAGAAACAAAAGGCTAACCATGCAGTGCTTGTTGCTGTTGTTGTTAGCCTCTGTTGAGTTGGCTGTGACTCATGGAGACCTCAAGTATAAAGAACAAAACAATGCCTGGACCACTGCCATCTTCAAGATCATTGGTATATTTGAACCACCAGTAAGTAGAAAAAAAGAAAATACTGTCTAACCATTCCCCCAAACTACTTCAAATCAAAGGAAAGGGTATATCATAGCAGATATTCAGAATAAGAGCATATATTGGAGTTTGTTTGTTTAGAAAACTGACATTCTTAATAGCATGAAAATGGACATGCCTCTGTAAACATGAAACAAGTCACAAGAAGATAAGCTGAGAAGACAGGTACCAGCTGGTGCAACAACATAAAAAATAAGACACAAAGGTAATACAATGAGATTAGAAATGACCTGGTTTAAATAAAAATTTAATAGCAGAGCTAAGATAGGCATTTGCGGTGGCAAAGGGCATGCATAAAACTGCAGAAAGTGAAATCACAGATGCGGAAGGAATGTTTGAGAAGTCTACATGAAAAAATGGACAAAGAGGTGGAATTTATAAGAGAGAGGATGATGAATGAAGAGGATAAAAAGCAACTCAAGAAAATAGGTGCCCCTGACAAGCTAACATGGACAATTGAAACATTAACCATAACCAAAAGAATTATTTCTTGAGTTAGCATAATTTTAGAAAGTGTACAAAACTAGAACCTCAGTGTGTAGATGAAAAAGATTTATTGTTTTGCAGATGACAATTATGCCTAAAGAATCAGACCTGGACATCCTGGAATAATATTTCCATTAGGAGGGTAAAGGGGGAACACCTCTGCCCGTGATTGTCCAGAGATAAAAATCAAGTTACCAACAAAGGAACCAAATTCAGGCTTCTCTGCAATGATTTAGAATAATATTTATAGTTTCAAGGAGGAAAAAGACGATCACACATGAATTTTGTTCACATCCAATGATGACATGGTCAGATACTTAAGAACATATATCTAAATTTCATCTTTTGATTTAAAAAAAAATGAAGAGGTTAGCACCTATAAAGAATTTGGGGATGGGAGAAGGGAGAAGTTGTAGTGGTAAAGGATTGGTTATGGACACTGAAACTAGTTAAAGATAGAGTTAATCTAAATTATTGCTACATAGTTGCAAAATTAGAAGCATATATCACAGCTAATAGTTGATGCTAGAGAAAGAGAGCAAAATTAATCACGTGGGGAATTCAAAGGTCCAGTTTATTTTAAAAAAGACTTAAAAATATAAGGGAAGTAAAAAAATACTAACTCCTATATTTTCTGCATATTAGACAGCAGAGTCAAAAGATAAATTTTTCTTTCTTGGTTTGAACAAAGACTTATAGGTTGAAAAATTAAAACCAGAACAGACCATTAGAGAATATACAAGGGAGTAAGACATGGAAAAAAAAAAATTTTTTTTTTTTTTTAAGACATGGTTCTTCTCATATCTCCTTCCAATATACAAGAACAAACATTGCAGGTATTGCAATAAATAGGCTGGACTATAAAAAAAAAAAGTTATAAATTCTCAAACGGCATTAAAAATCAATATGTAGTGAAATCTGTAAAACTTGACCAAGGTAAATTATGACACTAAGAAGTACACAAGAAAGGGATGTTTTTGGTAAATGCTATAACGTATATGTCATGGATTGAATTGTGTCCCCCCAAAATACGTGTCAACTTGGTTAGGCCATGATTCCCAGCATTGTGCAGTTGTCCTCCATTTTGTGATTGTAATTTTATGTTGAGAGGATTAGGGTGGGATTGTAATACCATCTTTAGGTCACCTCCCTGATCCAAGGTAAAGGGAATTTTCTTGGGGTGTGGCCTGCACCACCTTTTATCTCTCGAGAGATAAAAGGAAAGGGAAGCAAGCAGAGAGTTGGGGACCTCATACCACCAAGGAAGCACCACCGGGAGCAGAGCACATCCTTTGGTCCTTGGGTTCCTGCGCCTGACAAACTCCTCAACTATGGGAAGATTGAGGACAAAACCTTCCTCCAGAGTCAACAGAGAGAGAAAGCCTTCCTCTGGAGCTGACACCTTAAATTGGGACTTTTAGCCTACTTTACTGTGAGGAAATAAATTTCTCCTTGTTAAAGCCATCCACCTGTGGTATTTCTGTTATGGCAGCACTAGATTTTGCGACAGTAGCAATAACAACCAAAAAATATGTGTGTGGTTAAATAGGTAGATATGTATGCATATATGTGTGTAGGAAGGCATATATGAGTATATGGATGTGTATGTATAGATTTATCTATAGGCATATATATAGATACATGTTTGGGTGTGCTGCATATATAATAAAAAACATGGGGGACAGTTACGGATACTTCTTAGACAAAACCAAATGACTGGCAGGATTGATTTACTGAGTCTGGAGGCTTAGTACCATAGTCTCATTGGACAACTTAGTTAATTGGGATGACATAGTTCACAAAGTTTATGTTCTACATCCTGGTTTGGTGAGTAGTGTCAGGGGTCTAAAAAGCTTCTGAGTGGCTAAGAGTGATCTCTACTTGTCTGGAGCAAAAATGAAAGGAAACCAAAGACTCAAAGAAGAAACTACAGGACTGATAACCCACATGAACCGTGGCCTCATCTATCCTGACCAGAAGAACTAGATGGTGCCTGGCTACTACTACTGACCATTCAGACCAGGGACATAATAGATGGTCCTGGATAGAATGGGAGAAAAATGTAGTACAAAACTCAAATTCTTAAATAAAGCCAGACTTAGTGGACCAGTATAGACTAGAGGAACCTGCAGCCCCAGACACAGTTGCTCTGAGATACTCTTTAAATTTGCAATTGAAGCCACTCCTGGAGGTCACCTTTCAGTTAACAGATTGTCTCACACCCATGAGTACTGTGCTTTTTTAAAAAAGTCATCAGTATGAGACTAATGGTCAACATTTACCCTAAAGCAAAGATGAGATGGTAGAGGGTGTCAGGGCAGCTAGATTAATGGAAATGGAACAATCAGAATGGAAATAATGAGAATATTGGCACATTGTGAAAAATATAACCAATATCACACAACAATGTGTATAGAAATTGTAAAATGGAAACCTAATTTGCTATGTAAACTTTCACCAAAAACACAGTAAAACATTACAAAAAATTAATATCTAAATGGTACTGGAGATTGCATCATAGAATTTTGCAAGACCAATTACTTATTCACTGCAAATACCATTTTTCAACAACATAAATGACATAGACCTTGCCAGATGGAATACACAGGAATCACATCAACTACATCTGTGGAAAGAGACAATGGAGAAGCTCAATATCATCAGTCAAACAAGGCCAGGGACCAATCATGGAACAATCAATTGCTCATATACAAGTTTAAGTTGAAGCTGAAGAAAATTAGAACAAGTTCACAAGAGCCAAAATATGACCTTGAGTATAAATATATCCCACCTGAATTTGGAGACCATCTCAAGAAAAGATTTGATGCATTGAACACTAATCACTGCAGACTGAACAAGTTGTGGACATCAAAGACATCATACATGAAGAATGCAAAATGTCATTAAAAAGACAGGAAAGAAAGAAAAGACCAAAACGGATGACAGAAAAGATTCTGAAACTTTCACTTGAATGTAGACTAGCTAAAGCTAATGGAAGAAATGATGAAGTAAAAGAGCTGACCAGAAGATTTCAAAGGGCATCGCTAGAAGACAAAGGAAAGTATTATAATGAAATGTACAAAGACCTGGAGTTAGAAAAGCAAAAGGGAAGAATACACTTGGCATTTCTCAAGCTGAAAGTACTGAAGAAAAAAATTCAGCCTCAAGTTGTAATTTTGAAGGATTTTATGGACAAAAGAAGCCCCGGTGATTCAGAAAATATAATAAAAACATAGATAGAATCAGTGTTTTCAAAATAAGTAAAATTCAAGGTGGAAAACAAATATGACAACTGAAGAAAATCATAGTGCATACGTAATATCCATGAACACTCATACATTGATTAATACTGCATCAAAGTATATAAAGCAAAAAAAAATATGAAAACAAAATGGCAAACTGATAGATGATATTTATAGGAGTTAAAAATATACCTCTGTGAGTCCTTGACAGATGAAGCAAACATACAACAAATAAAAACAGAGAGTGAGAATAAGATTAAACAAATTACAATATTACATTTTGCCACAGATAGCATGCTTTTTCAAATGTTTATAAAATATTTGCAAAAAATATCAAGTAGAATAGCCATAATTATCCTAAATCACCAGCAGTACTAATCAAGCTAAAATAAAAAAAGAAATGAATACCAAAAAGTTTTTGTAAATTATTCAGGTAATTAAAGATTCTCACATAAAATTATTGGATCCTAATAAAACTCCAGTTACAGGCTAGTGTGTTAATCATTTGCACCAACCACAGACTCCAGATTACAATACTACACATCTTGAAATCAAATTAAACTTGTCTATGAGTACAAATTCATAGACAAAATAAATAATGAACAAAATATGCAACTAAAGAAGTTAGAAACAGTATACTTGGGAAAGCAGGAAAAAGGAAATAAGGATGCCATGATGAATGGCAATAGGATTCACAAGGTTCTCACAATCTGGTTCTTTGACGAACCAATTGCCATTGAGTTAATTCTCACTCATGGTGACCCATGAGTAGTTCTTTGAAGAAAACACTGGCAAATCTCATCAAGAAAAAACAAAACATATAGAGAAAAAGCAAAATCAGGTAGGATAACATTAAGAGAGAATATTGAGAAGATAATACTCATAACTTGTATCTTAATAAATAATAAAATCTTGATGAAATGGATTTTTTCTTAGAAAATACCAATAAAAAATTACTCCATCGCTCCAGCCAACGGTCAGCCAACTAACAAACATGTGAGCGAAGCCATTCCAGGTCACTGAACCAACTCTCAATCCTCTAGCTGACCAAAGATGCATGAATGAGCCTAGTTGAGATCAGCAGAGCCACCCACCTAAATTCAGCCAAAATTACAAACCCATAAAGTTGTGAGCTAAATCAGTATTTGTCTTAAGCCACCAAGGTTTATGGTGTTTTTTTTTGTTTTGTTTTTTTGTTATGCAGCATTAGATAACTCTTACAGGAATATCAAATACACAGATGTTACCATAGTTGATTCTTCTGTCTACATCTGTGCCGGAGAATGGATGAGGTAATGCATGTGGTACTGACATCTCGGTGTGCAAGTAGAGATCACAGTTTTCTGGAATACCATCTTCCATCCATCCCTTCGCCAGGGATGGGTAAGCTTGTGATTGGTCCTGAGGGTGATTTTCATAAGCAATGACCCCATAGAGATGTGCCAGCATATTGAAGCTTTTAAGGGGTTGAGGACATCCATCAGCTATATGCGTGCAGGCCTGTGCACACTTATGTTATTTGAGTAAGATCTGTCAGACAAAAGGCTCCTGTAGCTCTGTTAGCAGCTTAACAATGATCTCTTCTGCAAGTAGACCCCCATCACCAGAATGCATGAGAGCTCCTTATGAGTCTGGAATCTGTCATGTAGGATAAAGGGAAATTCTTTTTTTTTTTTTTTTTTATAATAACTTTTATTAAGCTTCAAGTGAACGTTTACAAATCCAATCAGTCTGTCACATATAAGTTTACATACATCTCACTCCCTACTCCCACTTACTCTCCCTGTCTTGAGTCAGCCCTTTCAGCCTCTCCTTTCTTGACAATTTTGCCGGCTTCCCTCTCTCTCTATCCTCCCATCCCCCCTCCAGGCAAGAGTTGCCAACACAATCTCAAGTGTCCACCTGATATAATTAGCTCACTCTTCATCAGCATCTCTCTCCCACCCGCTGACCAGTCCCTTTCATTTCTGAAGAGTTGTCTTCGGGGATGGTTCCTGTCCTGTGTCAGCTGAAGGTCTGGGGAGCATGGCCGCCGGGATTCCTCCAGTCTCAGTCAGACCATTAAGTTTGGTCTTGTTATGAGAATTTGGGGTCTGCATCCCACTGATCTCCTGCTCCCTCAGGGGTCCTCTGCTGAGCTCCCTGTCAGGGCAGTCATCGATTGTGGCCGGGCACCAACTAGTTCTTCTGGTCTCAGGATGATGTAGGTCTCTGGTTCATGTGGCCCTTTCTGTCTCTTGGGCTCTTAGTTGTCATGTGGGCTTGGTGTTCTTCATTTTCCTTTGCTCCAGGTGGGTTGAGACCAATTGCTGCATCTTAGATGGCTGCTTGTTAGCATTTAAGACCCCAGACGCCACATTTCGAAGTGGGATGCAGAATGATTTCATAATAGAATTATTTTGCCAATTGACTTAGAAGTCCCCGCAAACCATGTTCCCCAGACCCCCGCGCTTGCTCCGCTGACCTTTGAAGCATTCATTTTATCCCGGAAACTTCTTTGCTTTTGGTCCAGTCCAATTGAGCTGATAAAGGGAAATTCTTAGTTCCTCTTGTCCTCACCAGGCAGGTAAATCCTTCTATTAGTGAGCCCTCTTCTTTCACTTCCTCTGGGTAAGGACAAGGTATGGTAGCAGTGAGTATGAGAAAATGTGGGTTTTTTTTTGTTTGTTTGCTCGTTTCGCTTTTTGGTGTACCTCTGTTTCATTTATCTTTTTTTTTTGTATGCAAACCATATCCAAAATGAAGTGGCTGAAAACAACCATAATCACTTATTTTGCTCATTAATATGCAAATTGCAGGACTTGGTGGAGATAGCTTGACTCTGCTCCATGTGGCACCAAATGTTCACTTTGCTGCTGTTGGGTGGAGTGTTCTATATATGTCTATGAGGTCAAGTTGGTTGATTGTATTCTTTAGATCTTCTGTATCTTTGTCGAGTTTCTTTTTAGCTGTTCTGTCCTTTAACGAGAGTGTTATGTTGAAGTCTCCTACTATTGCTGTCAATTTTTCTTTTCAGTGCTGTTAGAGTTTATGTATTTTGGAGCCCTGACAAGGAGTGTGTAGATATTTATTATGGTTATGTCTTCATGGTGGATTGTCATTTTAATCAATATATGATGCTCTTCCTTGTCTTTTTTGGTGGATTTTGTTTTAAAATCTATTTTATTTGAGGTTAGTTATTGCCACTCCTGCTCTTTTTTGGTTGCTTTTTGCTTGATATATTTTTTTCCATCCTTCGATTTTTAATATATTTATGTCTTTGTTTCTAAGGTATGTCTCTTGTAGACAGCATATTGGTGGGTCCTTTTTTTTTTTTTTTTTTTTTTTTTATCCATTCTGTCACTCTCTCTTTATGGGTGGATTTAAGCCATTTACTTTTATTGTAATTATTGATAGGTGTGAGTTTAATGCTGTCATTTTGTAGTGATTTTTTTTTTTTGTGGAGGTGATATTTTCTTTGTTCCTCTCACTCTCTTGTGCTGAATTCCTTTTGTTAAGCATTTTTTTTGTTTGTTTCTTTCATTTTTGTAGATTTTGTTTTTACTGAGACTTTATGTTTTCTTCTTTGTTTTGATGTGTAGGTTTGTTAAGTTTCTTTGTGGTTACTTTGAAATTTACCCC